>NC_048291.1:24791563-25093871 GCF_009762535.1 Notolabrus celidotus
GTGATAGCTCCTTCACATGATGGCTTATCCTCTTTATCTCTGTTTGCATTGGAATTTTTTATGTATGAATCATTAAACTAGCTTTACCAGCTGTGTGAATTCTGAGTGTAATTTAATGGAAAATACAAACGCAGTGCATTTGAAACAAACCAGCTTTGGAAACTGTGGCTGGTGTTTTGAGAGGCGTATGTTTGCAGAGTCAAAAACAAAGAGAAGAGACCGAATCTATTCTTTTTCTTTTTTTTTTTTTTGTCTCGGCAGCCAACAGAGCAGATTTTCAGAGAACAAAGAACAAAGAAATCCTGCTGTGCATAAGCACACAATAATAAGCCAGCGAGGGATTATTTAGCTGCTTTTGTTACTGAAAGAATTCCCCAGTTTGATTGTGCTTTTCATGTTTGATTGTCACTTCCTCGTCAGAAACGATGGCCATGGATTAAGACAGCATTGCCTGTCAGCTGCCAAACATGATCGAGCAGACTGCGGCCCCCTCTGGTCCTCAGCAGTGGTAAACACTCGCTGTCTGGGCACAGAGGACGAGTCAAATACAAATGAAAATGTGCATGTGATTTAACACACGAGTGCAGACACTTGTCACTGCTGCACTTTGTTTTCAACCGCTTACTTAACCTCTCATTTCTTTCTTGTGTTAACTCAGCACCAGACATTTTGCTTCCTCCGTTACCTCGCCTTCTTACCGACAGTGACGTGTGTTAGACAGACAGCATAATGGAAGCTCTGCTAATGACAGGCTTCCCCTCCAGACTGTTTATACAGATGTAGGTGATGCATTGTCTTCGTCTGCCTACATGCAGATTCCTCTTGTTTATCGAAATCATCCAAAGGTTTTAAAGTGATAAGACAATGCATCAGTGTGGTGGATTATGTATGCAAACACTGTGCTGAATTTGGATTCCAACATGTCTCTGAATTAATAAGGCATTGTTCTCAAGCAGCAGGTGACAAAAACTCCCAACAGCTCTGTTTGCCGTTTAATTTTTGTGGGTATTGTCAGTGAAACATTCAGTAAACTCCTGAACAAGAATAAAACTATTTATTTGAACACTCTGATAACACTTCATTATGTTCTGTTTTTTAATACAAATAGAAAAATCGGTGTCTGCCCAGCTTTTTTTACAGTTAATCATATTGGCTGGCAGTCTGAAAGTATAACTCAGGTTACAAAATAAACATCCATTACACTGGAGGCCATTTTCACAACTCAAATATCATTTTTGTGATTTGATTCTTAAAAGGAAATGTCTATGAACACAGTTTCCTAAACTGAGAGTAAATTACCTCAATTAAAATGAACCTGCTTGATTAAAATGACTTTGCATTATCATCTACTGAATGATGTTACACAAGAATGACATCAGCAGACTTTTAAAATGTATCAGTGAAATCAATATTTAAACACTACTTTGTGTAATCAGTGCTAGCTGTGTTGATTAAATATCCAGAAACAAGGACATCTGAGTGAAGAATGTGATATTTAATTAATCTTAAAGCTTTAGAGAAGAGTTTCTCTCATGCAGCTGTTCTTTGTTGTGTTCTTTTATTGTTTATGTAGCTATTTTTGCTGTCTCATGCGTTGGTTGCTTTATCTCCTGTTTGATTTAATGTGCTTTTATTTTGAAAGGTCAAAAACCAAACTCTTGCTTTACAGTAGAATGATAAAACCTTGAAGTCCAGCTTCAAAGCCCTGCCAGCTGATTCTCTCAACAAGGCCAAAGTTATTTGCATTCACTGTCAATGTGAACTGAGTTAGCACCAGAGTACGCCAAGTCTCAAATACCACCTGCAGAGAGCCCTCCTCCTCCTCCTCCCTTAATTTGTCCAGGCAACCTTATTGTAAACTAACCAGTGTGGCCTTATTTTCCCCCATGTGAGGGTGAGACACAATTACACTGAGTGATATTAGTTGCTTTAAGTGTGAAGAATCCACCGTGCGAGTGAGGGGAAGAGGGAGCGGGGGATTGACAGACGGATCGGAGCGGGAGATTGACAGATGGATTGGGGCGGCGTCTGCAGTGATGCGGACGCTGTACTGTGGTGAAGAGGGAGCTGAGCCAGAAGGCGAAGCTCTCAATTTACCGGTCAATCTACGTTCCAGCCCTCACCTATGGTCACGAGCTGTGGGTCATGACCGAAAGAATGAGATCGCGGATACAAGTGGCCGAAATGAGCATTCTCCACAGGGTGGCTGGGCTCAGCCTTAGAGAGAGGGTCAGGAGCTCAGACATCCGGGAGAGGCTCAAAGTAGAGCCGCTGCTCCTCCGGATCGAGAGGAGCCAGATGAGGTGGTTTGGGCATCTGGTCAGGATGAATCCCCTGCGTCTCCCTGGGGAGTTGTTTCGGGCATGTCCGTCTAGGAGGAGGCCACGGCGAAGGCCAAGGACACTCAGATTATAGATTATATCTCTCAGCTGGCCTGGGAGCACCTCGGTATCCTCCCAGAAGAGCTGGTGGAAGTGGCCGGGGAGAGGAGTGTTTGGGCTTCCCTGCTGAGGCTGCTGCCCCCGCGACCCAGACCCGGATAAGCGGAGGATGGATGGATGGATGGATGGATGGATGGATGGATGGATGGATGGATGGATGGATGGATGGATGGATGGATGGATATGGATGGATGGATGGATGGATGGATGGATGGATGAATGGATATGGATGGATGGATGGATGGATGGATGGATGGATGGATGGATGGATATGGATGGATGGATATGGATGGATGGATATGGATGGATGGATGGATGGATGGATGGATGGATGGATGGATGGATGGATGGATGGATGGATGGATGGATATGGATGGATGGATGGATGGATGGATGGATGGATGGATGGATGGATGGATATGGATGGATGGATGGATGGATGGATGGATGGATGGATGGATATGGATGGATGGATGGATATGTATGGATGGATGGATGGATGGATGGATGGATGGATGGATGGATGGATGGATGGATATGGATGGATGGAAAGATGGATGGATGGATGGATGGATATGGATGGATGGAAAGATGGATGGATGGATGGATGGATATGGATGGATGGATGGATGGATGGATGGATGGATCTGGATGGGTGGATAGATGGATATGGATGGGTGGATGGATGGAAAATCGAACTTACAATGTATGTGTTGAACCATGTGTCCGTTGTGATGCATGAGGTCCATCGTTTTGTGTTGAGCTGCTTATAAAACAGGAGATGTTTAGTTAACCTGTATAAGAGTATAGTTGGACACTACACTGTGTTAGTATAACAAAGTGATGTTACATTAAGGTCAATATGCCCATCTGTTGTTGCTTCTTGGCCTTGAATTTGAAATGTTATGCTTCTGGATTATTTCCTCAACAGTATTTGTCATTATTATGGATTGTCATAATAAAGCAAACACACTCCCATGCTGATAAGAGAATTAAAAACTTGAAAATATCCCTTTAAGGCTCATTATACTTTCAAATTGTCCCTGCAGTCACTCAGCGGTCTAAAGTAGTTCAGGATGCAAACATTATTATTGGTCAAATTCACACTCAATTATCAACCAGACGTTAAATATGCAGAGAGCATTCAATTTAAAATGAATGCAACCTTAATAAATAACATTTTTAACAATGAATTAAAATAATACTGATAATGCAATGCCACCACATAGCATTGCTGCTCCTGTAAATGGTAAAAAAGGATAAACAGAATACTGTCTAGTCTTCATCCCTCTTGTTCTATTACCAAACACGGATGCTGAAGCCTATCGGAGAAGACTTGACGAACAACTTTTTGACCCCTGTGCTAATGTGCATTCCACATGAGATTAATACAGAGGAACAAGAAGCGGCCTTTCATAACCAAGAGTGAACAAGTACATGCATTTTATTTTAATATCAAAGCTCTCTCTTTCCTCTGTGGCGGCTCCTAAGGAGATAAGTGGTCATATTCGGGTATTTTTTGATATTCCACTGAGTTAACTTCCAAGAACTCGAGCAGTGTTTCCTGTTTGACGTCAGCCAGCTGTCAGTCACACCGTCGAGTGTTAAAGTAACCCTGTTCTCTTCGCAGGGACGTAAAGACTTGCACAGCTGGCGAGGTCCGGAACATAAAGTACGACACGTCACTTCACTCCAGACCAATTTTGAAGAGTGAGGCTGTTGCGTAAGCGCCCCTGAACCTCTTTGGTGGATCATTGATGGCATATTAATACAGACAGCACGCCTTGATCTCCTCCTACTGTGAGAAGTGAGGCCACAATAACACTTTGATGAGCACTGATATATCATAAAGGTGGAGCCTGAGCATGCATAGAAGCCCAGGTACTTAGTGATACAACTACAAAGATCCCTCAGGTCGGTGCAGACTCCAGCAGAACAGAATCTTGTGTTAATTTGAAGCAGACACTCACTGTTACAGAAAGTTCAATGACTCTTGTGTAAGTGGTCATTATATTTTCTGATGCCATTCCTACTCGATCTTGCAAAGAAAGCTGCAGGATCCTCATTGATCAGGAGACCTGACCAACATGACCTCTTTTAAACAAGTAACTAATTCAAACTAAACTTATTAGAAAACACTTCATATATCAGCAGACTAACTGCTTTGACAGAAGAGTAATTTATTTGGCATGTTTTATAACTTTCTAGATTGACCCATGTTCCATCTGCTATAATGGAGGAGGCAGGCTTTAAGACCTATACTGCAGCCAGACACCAGGGGAACTCTGAACTCTGAATATTATGAGGAGCATTTCCACCAAGAGTTCCAGGGTCTTTTAGCCCCCATAACTAAAAGGTCCCTGTGTTGCCATTGTCGTCTGCGTTTCGACCATGGCCTGAAGTCCCAGGTAGATTGTGCAAATCAGGCCAGTGTCAAAAAAATTGTCACAGTAACAAAGTAGACAGTGCAAAATATATATATATATATATATATATATATATATATATATAGCAAACAAGAGCCTATGAAGTAATAATTATTAAAAAGTTATTAGCAATTAAAATTAAATTTAAAGAGGAAAAAAATAAGCATATCTACAACATATATATATATTATTGGTTATAGAGTCTGACCACTGCAGGAAGAAAAGACCTGCAATATCTTTCCGTGAGACACCGCGCGTGAAGAAGTCTGGTGTTTTGGTTTAAACAGCGACCCTGTCAACTGGAGACTCTCAGCCGGATGCATCCCTCATAAACGTCTTTAGACGATCTTTAAATATCAGATGAGGATATTTTGACAATTTAATTAAAAAACGAACTAGTTTGCATTCCCAGGAACACCCTCTGTGTTTCATCAGCTGTGTAAACTCCACAAACACTGACACGTTCAGCTGAAGGTCTCCAGTTTACAGGGTCACTTTTAAAACCGGAACACCGGGAGAGACGCATTCACGTTGGGCTGAGAGAAAACTACTGTTACAAGCTGCTAAATCAAGAGAATCACAGCTTCTTCTTTTGAAAAGTACACACACATACAAAAAAGATAGAACAAAGAAAAACTAATGAAAGAAAGAGAAATCAAGTGAATCACAGATGTGTGTGATGACATTGTGGACGGCGGGCGGAATAAAAACACTGAGGTTAATCTACCAATCAGACCCGGTCAGCATTGCAGGCCCTGCTCCCCGAAAGTCCAGGGACCTTTGAAAAGTACTATCCCCTCTAGCAGGGTCTTTTTAGGGGGGAGATTATCCCTAAACTAAATTTAGACCCTGGGTCCACTGGTCGAAACGCAGGTGGTTCAGGGGTAAAGTTCCTTCCGTCCAAAAAACGCCTATAGATATAGATTCAAATACAGGTTGTTGTGCCGTCTATGATTCCACACAGTGTTTTTTGGTGGACTGCTGAGTAATGGAAAATGCCTCCTTGACTGCGCCCTGCAGAGCCGGATAAGTCTTTTGTTTGACAACAAATTCAAGTGCTCCGTTCTATGTACGTCCAACGTAAGCTAACTGAAGCTGACATCAGATCTCACCTGTGTGGAACTGTTTTAAAAACTGCTCCAAGGGTTAACATCCTCTGGTTTTGGAAGCCTGCACAACAAGATTACTGCTTGTTATATCCGATTTACTGCTCGTGCTGTTAAACAAGATGAAGTAAACCAATAAACGTGTAAAATGGTCTTTTTGCAGATATACTCTTAGGACCCGAGGTACCATAGAACATTATTGCTCATATTCCCTCCCCATTCACACAGCCAGAACAAATAACTTAATATTACACTCATATAACCAGGACACATATGCCCTCAGACGTGGAACACAGTGAACTCATGCTGTGCTTTACACATCCATGCAGAAGGTAATATCACCTTGGGTCCAATGTACCAACAAGCCTGGAAACAACAATAACAACTCATACGACAGCTTGGGAATTATATCCTGTGGATGAATGTATGTCATGTCTGTTCCCCATCACTGAAGTCTCCCCTGCGCTGTCTCCTGCCTGCCGAGACAACACCCAGGAGGCAGAGAGGAGGTCTGCATGGAGAAATATATTCAGATATTAGATTTTGAACACAATGTAAATCATCACACACACACACAGTTACAAAAAGGTTTTGGCAGAAACTGTAGAACAGGTGCTTTGCCCAGGGGCAGCACTTCCTTCTACAGCCCTCAGTGTGATCGGTGTGCTTCTGCTGCCAAAGTATCAACCTGGGTTAACCTGGAAAAACTAAAGTTTACATTTGTACTTGCTGCTCAGTTTAGAGACTTGAGCTCATGCTGGACTCAAACAAAAAACATAAAGAGAATAATACAAGCTGTTTCTACAGAGACTGGTAAGCTGATGCCATAAAGTAGCTGCTTTTCTGCCCTTATAAATGAAGCTTTTTTTTATGTCACAGTCCAAGTCAGGATGCTAGTAATCTACAAAACATTATATGATGCTCAAATAAATGTCTTTATCTTGTTTCTTATTAGTGTTGAGGCATAATGTGGAGCTGTTATGAATGCAAATGGATGTCTTAAAAATCTGTATTTATTCTACTTTATACTGTAATAATAAAAACTGCAAACTGAAGCCAAGTTAAAGCTCCTGTGATGAACTTTGAGGTTGTGTTGATGTTGGCGCCCCCTGTGGCCAAAGCAGGAACTTTTATTTCATTGCTAATCCTGTCCTTGTCTTGTGTATGTACTTTTTTGACCTATAAAATAAAGATAAAGTTGTATGTAGGTCGTGTCTGGTTAACTCCACATAGTCTACGATGCGTAACCAGCACAGGCATGAGGCTGTTAACCTGCAGGGCGGACAGAAGGCTGGTGGAGTTAGCTCTGCCAACATTAGGCACACTCAGCAAACAAATTTGGCCTGGCTCTGTGATCCTTTTTTTTTAGCTGTGTTAAAGAAATGATGCTTAAATTTGACTTTTTCAGAGTGTTATATTACCTTAAGACTTTTCTATGAGGCAGAATTCAAATTTCTGTTAGAACCATAAAGAAATGAGTCACTTTGGAGCATGCCTGATCAAAACATAAGTAACACAATGTGCACTAATAGATGAGTTTATCAAAACCTCACTGTCATTTGGCTTCTTTAACTCCCATGTGGATATTTCAAGCCCCTGGAGCTAGTACTGAAACAAGAGAGCTCCTGATTTTAGATCACAATTTAGACAATTTCCCAATGGACTTTAAAGTTAAAAAGACAAACCCAAAACTCTAAGGATGACAAGATATGCAACCTGTATGGAGGTGCACAAACCAGTTTCAAAAGTTAGTTTTCCTTACATTGCATGCATTTTTTGTTAACATCTGTATACATTATTAATACATATAAACAATGCATGTCATAAAAGAGAAGTTTGGGTGTATTTCAATGAAGTAAAGAACACTCTTGTGGCAAACATGAACACCCACAGTATATAGATGCTGGTTCTGGATTCTGTTCTGCAACAACTGCCCACAGCGTTGGTAAATACAGCTTTTGTAAATGCATTATCTTTAATAAACACCATGAACATTAGGATCTAAGCGACCCCCCTCCAGCCTCTTCAAATCTGTCTTCCCTACAGACATCAACAAACACGGAAACATTTCTTTTCCCCCAGCTTCTCATCTATCCTTTCTAATGATGTCATCAGTGTGGGACGCAGCCCCGCAGGGCCTCAGTCACTCACTGCTATTCCTTCCCATCAGCCTCAATCATCACCCTCTCTGCAGGGTGCCACTACGAGCCACACTTCACCAAACAACTTGTCCCAAATGGCACGTTGGCACCCACAGGCGGAGCTGTGATGCTTATAGTGGAGAGTGGAAAAACGCATAAAGCCTGTGGGCTCGAGTGGGCCCGGCTTCTTCTTGGAGCACAGGACCAATCTAATCACGCCATTTAGTTCAAATGCCGACTCGCACGCTCTGTGGAGAGGCAGGAGGGCGACGGCTGGAGTATTAGATGCATTTGTTCTCCTCTTCCGTCGTTCCATGCCGTCCTCTGTGGCTTTCTTAATGTGCTGGAGAAAACACATGTGAGTGTTGGAGCCTCCACACCTCAGCATGGACGAGAGAGAGAGAGTGGATATTGGAAATTAAAGAGTGGGAGGACAGGAGAGAGAGGAAACCTCATATTGGGTCACAGCGGGATTGTGTATTGAATGGCTGCTCTCCCAACGTGCATCTCTTCATTAAAGAGCTGATAGCTTTTGGAAGCGCAGCCACAACTGGGTACCTGGTGGTCCAGGAGGGGCTGGATTTCTTATGATCCTTTGAACTGTTTTTGACTTTTCCCAGGATGCACAGCCCTAATAACGCCCTCCCTCTGTGTGGTCTGAATGCTCTCCTAAAATACATCACTATCATGTAAATAACAGTCGAGGGAGCAGTCATCCCAGCACACTAATACAGATATAATTCCCTGCATCTAAAAAAAGAAAATGTGCGATATGAGAGAATACATTTAACCCTGCGGGCCAAACTATTGGTTTCTTTACTTTCACTCCGCCGCCTCTCTGATGATTTCTTGCTTTTATTTGGTGTAACACCGCAGGGAACAGGGAACAATGGACTGGAAGTTTATTTTAGAGCAGCAATCTATTGATTTCTCCGCCAGGTTGCAAAGCGTTGTGATATCTGCTTATTTGAATGGAACAAAATAAAGACAGTCTGGTTTGTGTGCATGGTTAGGTGTCTGTATGATGCTTTTTTGCAACTGAATAACTACACAACAAATGCTCTGATCCCTCATCGCTGCTAGAACCATTTCAGAATGCCTCACATGACCTACATGACGCCCCTTCCCAGACTCCTCTCTGTTTTGGAGGTAAAGAGTTTTTTTTAAGCAGAGAATCAACACAGAACCTTCTTCGGCGCGTTGGTCACAGCAGATAAGTGCTGGTTTCTGGAGGCATGAGGATGTTTCATCAGTTTCAGGAAGAATACAGTCAAAGCACTAATTACATGAACCATTAATCTCATTAAGCCGATTTCATTCCTCCGCTAACTGTAACATACCAGCAGATTGCTCATGCCAGAGATAGATTGTTCTGGCAGAGGAAACGGATTTCCTGTGCAAAAAAGGAATCTGAATTTGCATCCTCCCCGTCACTCAGCGTTGAAGCATTATTTAAGCGGAAGAGGAACATAATAACCGAGTCGCAAACAAGTCTTAAATTGCTTATAACAAGCTCATTTGCTTCAGCAAGGAGCTGGTGTAACCACAGTCCTACCTGATGCAAGGGAAACACACTGACAGACTGAAATAAGAGATCTGAGGGAGTTTAATCTAAAATGATTCAAACACTCTGACAGAGAGTAACTGGAAACAATGTGTGTGTTTCTTACTGATTAAATGGAACAAAGCTACAAGACTACTGCCATGCTAATGCTCTGGAAGGTCAAATGTTGATGCTGACACGCTAGCAATAATATTGCAATCATGTTGATGCTGCAAATTAAATTTTACACTAGTTTACCATCATATTGCGTTAGCATGCTAAAATAAGCTCATTAACAGTATGAATGAGGTGTTTAGGGGGTGCAGGTTTTTAAGTCATGACCAGGCGGTGCAGTCAGGTGGGGAGGCATAGGATCACTTTAGCTCTACTGACTGAAACACGGGTCAGGAAGGTCAGGAAAATTAATGAAATCTTTAAATAGAACACCTTGAGAATTTAAAATAGCCCATGCTTGGTGGATCCAGAGTCAGCAGGATCCATCCCGAATAAAATTTTTTGTGTAATCAAAAAACTGATACAAGAGTCTGGATAATGGCCAAATTCGATCAGATGTGTTACCTGTCCGTCTCTGATCCTGGGTCACGGCACCAGATCTGATAGGCTTCTAGTCCAGTCAATGTGTTAACTTCCACTGGATCTGCTTCGTTGCGCTCCAGCTGCGTCTCTGATCCAGCATTTAGGAGCCCTCTGGATCAGATACGCAAGACTTCTATTTTTGCTGAAAGCCGGAGCAGGATGCAGCAATCTCAACAGAGCAGATGGAGCAGGACAGGAAGTCAGACACCAAAAACAAAATGAAAACAACCGGTTAATTTTCAGAAAAAAACACTGTGTTATCACCAGATCGTATTTCACTTAACTACAACAACAAACCGTCATGATGAGCGGAGCCAGGCCTGGAGTCAACAGGTCAGAGGTTTTCAGAGGACCAGAAAGACAACATGGATGAGGAGAGGAGGAGGAGAATCCTGACTCCAGCTGTCCGGCGGTCCTGCTCCGTGGTGCATTCCGAAAACGCAACCGATAGGTGTTGATGGACGGATGATAGAGCACAGAGCCGGACCACCACGGATCAGAGACGGACCAGACACAGATCTAGTGGAAGTCTCGGGTAAAGATGAGAGACTAAGCAACACACTGTCACTGTCACCTCTGAGCAACATCGCTTGCATGTCCAAAAAGCAATGCAACACTGAAATGTGAAGCTGCAGTATTTAATAACCTGAGATATACTGACTGACATTAAGAGAGTGATCACATGCATCATTTGAGACCGTAAAGGGTGATACTGATACCTGTATCCACCACTGTCATTAACTTTTCAGGTATGTGGTCAAAGTAACTCTCAGTTCCCATCGAGTGATTCTAATTTAACTCAGTCAGAGGAGTGAAGAGGCTGAAATTGCCATCCCAAACCCATTCCAGGTACAAGTAGTGTTCAGCGTTTGTTCATAGCTCTTAATCGTCAAACGAGTTCACTCTCTGCAGCAGGAGGATTCTTTTTTCTACCTGCTGAACGCTGAACATCTGGTGCTCTATTTCACTCTGTATAATAAGCCTGGAATCTGATTTTTCTCCATTTCACCACTTTAATTCACCATGTCATTGGTTATGTGAAAAGAGTCTCTGGATACGCCACAGCGACATACTTTTTCAGCCCTGTGTGAATCACGGCGCCAGAGAAAGAGAAATGAAGCAAAAACGCACAAAACACTCCTCTGTTTATCTTTCCTTATCTCCAGCTCCCAGAAAAAAACAATATAGAAAAATGAGGCCGCTTTTATGACACTGCAGATTTCAAGCACTGCCTTAGCAGATAGTCTGCGAGGCGTGAGAAGACATACTGATAAAGATTAGAGAAATCTCGTCCACAGCAAAGTTACTCTTCATTTTTTTGTCCTCACCTGCTAACATGACCGCACATCTTCTCAGGTAAACACACAAAGTGAATAATGTATACACAAAGAAAGAGAGCAGACGAGAAGCAAAGGCAGGAGAAAAAAAAATCACTGCACCAAAAATATGAGACACCACAAGTGCTGCGGTGTATTCGTCAATAACAAATTTCAGCTTGATGCCTGTGGACTTGAACTCGAACAGTTTTAACAATCTGGGACAGGTAAGAGAACAGCTCAGAGGACTGTCACATCATCTGTTTTGTAGATCACTGCGGGGATCATCACTCCTCGTCTCTATTCTCGTCTCTGCAACAATAAAAACCCTCGCACTGATGAGCGCCTGCAGAAGGGAAGACTAATTCGTGCCACCAGAAATGACTCGGTTTGAATAGATGTGCTGAAAGATGCTTACCTTGAAGACTATTTAAATGTTCGCATTTCAAATGTCTGTCTCATCGAGCGCAGTGTAGCCTGAAACAAATCAAAGGGAAATCGCAGCTGTGGAGAATGGAGGCCAGAAGTGGCTTCAGTCTGCTTTAGAAAATGAGAATAACACAAACATTGCAGAGAGCAGGCCTCGCTGTGTGCTCACGGAGACCTGGGGAGTCAGAATCTGTTTACCTTCAAAACATGTCCATAAAGAAGGACGGTTATTAAACAGGACTCTCAGCTTGACCGGTGTACTGACTCATACAGACCTCCATTTATTTTATGTTGTCTCTTCATTTTCTTTTATTGTCTTTAACTTTTTATTTTCATCTTCCTCTCATTCTTCTTCCTGCTTTTATTTCATTCCTTCTTTTATTTATTTTTCATATCTTTCCTTTTTATTACCTCCTGTTAATTATCTTCTTTTACTGCTCTTTATTGCTTTTCCTCTGCCTCCCCTCGGATTTATTCTTATGTTTTTTACATCATCTGTCCTCTTCTATCCCTTCATATTGACTCTACCTTTTGTACTGTGTTGTTCTTTCTGCTGCCCACTTAGTTTTGTAATTTGCCTCTTTGTCAAAGCCCTTTACAAACTCCTGCTCTGAAAAGGTGCTTGATGAATAAAGTTATCAGTGTTATTGATATTCACCACTTCTGTTGCTGAGAGCTGCCTTTGTAACTTGGAGTTACAAACTGATGCAGGGAGGCTGGATGTTGTTAGGGCCATGAGGCACATGTCAGGCGTTCTGACCTGGTGGCAGTGCAATGAGAGGAGTGTGAAAAACAAGGTCCGAGGAGGGCTGCAGAGACACATTGGGAGCAACTATGACCTCTAGCTGAAGTATATTATCTTAGGGGCGCTCTTTCTCTGCTTTATCCATCCCTCTTTCTCTCTCCTGCGTTCTCTCTTTTTGCTGTTTCTCTATTTCCTCGGAGCCGTCTCTCCACTCAGTTACATCATCAGTATGTACAGGGACTGACCTCCACAGGGCAGCCGACGTGGATATTTCTTTAAGACACAACACTACAGTACTCTGCTGCCTGCATGTTGCTGTCAGCACATCCTTTGGGGAACAAGTGCTGAGCATCCCTTCGCTATAGACGAGGCCACAGGGTGGTGTCTAATTTCCCAGTCAGATGTCTTGGTGGTGATCAAGCCATTTGAGCGTGGCTTCTCCCTTTCAGGCCCAACCTTGGCATCTGGTGAGGTTGCCCATACTTAGACTGTGTCTTAAACCTAAATAATGTGTGAGTGTTAAGTTACATCGGGCCCTATCACTACTAGAAAGGGTTGTATGTAACAAACATCGTTTATTAGCTTTTGGTTTGGGGCTCATGCATACTTAAAGCTGCTGTTGGTAGGAATAGTGTAAAAACTATATTTTTTTCTGCTGGGTTTGGAGAAAAGGTCATAATACCAATCGGTACTCATCTGTAAGTGAAGTAATTTGAGATTATGGCGGAATATCTGTGTTTTCCAATGCCTTTGTATCAAGCAATGTTATTATTCCCCTCGCTCCCGTTATCACGGACCAATCAGAGCTACTCCCCAATCCTCTGTCCTGATTGGTCGAGTGGTGAGCCCACTACATCACCCTGGGAAGCCACTACTCCCTCATAGAATGCGCACAATAATCTTTTGTGGGCGGGGTTATGACAGCAGAGAGGGGAGGGGTAGTGTTCACATTTAAAATCTCTCTCAGAGCTGATGTTGATATCATGACTACCAACAGCAGCTTTAAGCCGAGTTAAGCATTTTGGTGGTCAAGTCAAGTCAAACTTGATTTATAGAGCACATTTAAAACAACCTCAGTTGACCAAAGTGCTGTACAGATATTAAAATACAATGCAATCATACATAATGTAACAATAAATATAAATAATAAAAGAAAAGTAAGAGCTAAATTTAGGAAATAAAAAAGAGTAAAAAGGTAAAAAAAAGCCAAGGATTCTTGTTTAGCTGGGACTGAACGCCAAGGAGCAAAGATGGATTTTTAGGAGTGTTTTAAAGTGCTCAACAGACTGTGCAGCTCTAACCTGGAAAGATAGGCTGTTCCTCAGCTTTGGGGCCGCCACTGAGAAGGCTCTGTCCCCACGAGTAGAGAGTCTGGACCGAGGTACTGCCAGGAGCAGCTGGTTTGACAACTTAAGTGCTCTGGAAGTACTGTGAGGCTGTACAAGGTCTGATAAATAAGACGGTGCCAGACCATTTAAACACTTTAAAACAATTAATGACACCTTGAACTGGATCCTAAAGTTAACAGGAGACCAGTGCAAAGACTCAAAGACAGGACTGATGTGATCACGCCGTTTCTTTCCAGTCAGCAGGCGGGCGGCTGCATTTTGGACGACTTGTAGACGCCGCAATGCTGACTGTGGTGGTGACGTCAAAGCCTTGCAGTTCCTTGGGGCTGCTTGGAGGAGCCACGTCTCCTTGTTGTGTTGCTGGTCTTAAATCTCATTAATGAATGCTTTGTAAAGCATACAAAATCCTCACTTTAGATCAGCTCACAAAACCATGAACAAGCAGCTTATAAGTCCTTTGTGACTACCTTGATTAATCATAATTTGCTGTGTAATAAGGTGTTCACTAACCCTTACTAAATGTTAGAATCATAACCTGTAAATGTGCTTATAACTGGTTTATAATGACCATAATAGCTCATTTGTAATTGGTGAATCCATAATTTATGAAGTATGAACAAAGAGTTAGTTAGCAGATTATAGAGAGTCATATTCATGAATAATAAAACATTTATAACTGTGTTTGTACATGATATATAAATGAGTATTAATGTATGAACAATGCTTTACAGATGATGAGTTAAGTAGTAATTCATGCTTAACTAATGCTTAACTAATGCTTAAACGTGTATAGTTAATATAAAGTGTTACCAAGTAATGTCTTTGCTAAGAGAATCAAGGTTACAGTCTTAAATAGGGATGTACACTAAGTATTTTCCATGATCGATTTTTAGAAATGTTAACAATCAATTATCGATAAATCCATGAAAAAATGTTGAGTTTTCTTCAAGCGGCAACCTCCAGTCTAAAAATATTAGTCCAATGTGGAAGTGCTAAAAACTGCAGTTCATCGAGGATCCGCTTGAGGCTGACTCCAGAAGTACCAGAAACCACATACACACCAATTCAAAGAAGACGATCTTTACAGCAGAAATAAACATGTTTACAGTCTGGTTCAAAAGATGAGTGTAGTCTGGAGAGCTCATTTCTCAATCGGCACACACTGTACGGGGGGTGAATTCTTTTCTGACGCGGCAATTTTGAAGATATTTAGATTACGAGTCTTCCAATGAGAGGCACA
Source organism: Notolabrus celidotus (assembly GCF_009762535.1). NCBI lineage: Eukaryota > Metazoa > Chordata > Actinopteri > Labriformes > Labridae > Notolabrus > Notolabrus celidotus. Next base: position 24,806,897 of record NC_048291.1, read on the forward strand.
GCTGACTTGATTGACAGGTGGGAACGCTATAGCTGTTGGCGACGAGGCTCTTGCCGCCATTGGCCTCAAAACAGCGCTTCAGAAACAGATGGGTGACGTCACGGATACTACGTCCATATTTTATACAGTCTGTGGTTTTCTTATGTCAAAAACAATGCCTTGTTTTTCCCCTAAATTATATTTTCAACAGCAACAAAGTGCATATGACTGACAGGTACAACATGTTTAACAGGCTGAATATCAACGATCAGGCTCATAAAAATAATCTCTGAGGACATAACTACTAACAGAAAATTACTTGAGACTCACAATGTCTAGGTTTCTGCCTACTTGTTCGTATTGAGAAAAGTAAGCATGTGTACGTGGTCAGGTGTCAGCCGGGAGCCCAACCCGGTCATAATCCAGCAGCAGAGAAGACCAGACGGCTCTGACGTTGCTGGTCTGCAAACATGGCGTACTAGCAATCCCCACCAGTCTGTTGGCTTGTATCCACAGGTAGGGAAATGTCCTGTTTAATGTTGTCAGCTTTTGTGTGCGTGGTGTTGTTGGCAGGAGTCGCGTATTGATCTTCTTTAAAAAGGGCACATGGAGACCTGACGCACAGCTGCAGCCACCAGCTGAGGTTCTCCAATATGCGCAACACCTTTAACAGCTGATTCACATTGAAACATGCTTTAAACTTCAAACACCTCCCTGATAGCTGAGTGTAATATGAGACCATGTGATGTTTGCTCCACCTGACAGAAAATTGAAAACAAAAATGCGTGTTTGGAGTAATTTCTTGATGAATTGATTACATCCCTAGTCTTAAATGAACATTGTATTTAGTCGATTGAGCGAACAAGGGGTGCAGTGGAACCTGGGGTTGATTTCATTGAAATGTTTTAACCCTTAATAAGCACTCTGCAGCCAGCAATCTCCACAACAGTGCTTCTTCTTCTTCTTGTAACTTCTTCACTCTTTCTTGATCAAAGCCTGTTATTACAAACACAAAAGGATGAACCGAGTGACATGCACTTCTTTTTTTCCTCTCCTTTTCTTCACATGACCCATCTCTGCTGGAATAGATCAATTCACCATATTCACATGGCCGTGTTGGAAAAGCTTCAGAAGGCCTTCTGGGTTTTTTTTTCTTCTCTAAAATTGGAGGAGGAGAAGGAAAAACAGAACCAAGGGCCAGGCTGGTCGTTCTTGAGGGGGCAAAACAACAGAAATAAATTGTGTTTGCACAGGAAAACGGCCAGTTTGAGGCCAGCACATTGTTACCTCCATTCCCCACTGCTGGCAAAGGCCAAATTTAATTTTTATACAGCTTCATAAAAGACCCGCTCGAGCACCATCAATGTCACAATACCACTGGATAAATTGTTTTGAAGACTTGTCCATATGGCTGCATGTGTCTGGTTTTGTAGACATCACGTGTTCTTTCTCTTGCAAAGGTTAACCCATTTGAGGCCGTTGTTAAAGTTAGACCTAGTAGGAATTAAAAATGGAGACCACTGGGCCCACCAACACAAACCGGTTGTCCCATTCACTTCAAGTGCTTTTGAGATGTAACAGGAAACATGGCTGTGTACACCTCCGTCTGTTTTAACAGCTATGTATTTGTCAACATGTTGGTGAAGCAGCATCAAAACATTACGCAGAATAAGCTATTAGCACTTTCTTTCCCAATGTACCAATGGATGTCAGTCCTGCAGCATCTTTCATAATGATTAATTGCAGACTATGAGCCATGAATGGCTTCATGAAGATTGCTTAATGATTGCTAAATTAGAGCAAGCTATGTTTTAAAGTGTCTTTATTGACAGCATTAGCCTTGTGTCACACTGCTTCAACTGCTAACCATGCTGATAAGCTGCCAAATCACAATAACATACCACATGTTGTTTCTATCCCTCTGCTCCTCCCTAAAGTCAATCTATACCTGCCAGGGGGGGGCACACCTCTCAGCTGGAAAGCCTCCTTATCTCTCCCCACAGAGGAAAAACAAGGACATATAGTTCAATCATTTGCTTGTAACAAAGCAGGGCGTATTCCTCACAAGTGTTGTTCTGTTAGTTAGTTGCTTTACTTCTCTCACCCTCCACCCCGAAGAGGAGGAGGAATAAACTTTGTTTTATTTTCTCAACATAGCTACATGAGGTTTCAGAATGACGTCAATCATCCCTCCTTATTTTCATCTGTCCACTGTTTTCATCTTTTTCCTGCTAAATGTTCGGCGTTCAGGCGCTCTGTGGGTAAAGTTCAGTTTGGGGTTATTTTGCCATCAGAACTCTATCTCGGCTTGTCAATTTAAACATCCATTTATATTCTATATATTCATGGTGAACTCAGATTCTGAAATTTACCATGTGAATCAAAACATTTAAATGTAAAATAGTTTCTTGAGTTGACTTTTTTTTCTTGCTGGGAATAAAAACAAACTATTTTTTAAAAAGCTCAAAGAGCAGCCTCAGTTCTCGAATGCATCAGAGTTGCCTCTTGACACAAAATAAACTATCCAAAAAACATCACTGATGCCAACTTAATATGCACTTTGTAACCAGAATGTGTTCGCACTACCCCGCTCTGACTATTTCCTGGACTGAAGTGCTCACAGCAGTGACCATATCTCCTCAAACTCCCACAGAACCTCACACAGGAAGCCTCCAGGCAAACAGTATGTGGGACTTTTCCAAATCCACAAATCTGATGAAGAGAGGATTAGCAGAACTAGGCCAGAACAAAGTGAAGAAAGTATGCAAAGGAAGATTTCCATTTTGGAAATTGTGAAGGCTTAGTGATCGCAACTTTTGAAAAAGTTCAATACTTAACTTACCTCAAAGAACATACGCAGCAAATTAAAACTAAAACACCATGTGTCTTTGCATTTGTATCCCTGTCTGTGTGTGGGGGACTATGAAACACCATTCCAACCTTTATGTTAAAGGGATATTTCAGTTTTTTTGAAGTGGGGTCGTATGAGTTTCAGTACACTATTGCTCCTGCAAGCCACAACGAGTGCCGGTGAGCTCTTCCCCTTTAATGAGAAAATTCCCAGAGGACCTGCAGGTAAGCTAGGCTATTTTCTCTGCTGATGGGGTCGCCTATTTAGCGTAATTTCACTAAAGTTGAGAAAATATGGTCCATACACTCATCACGGTGCAAATGCATGCACCAGTAGAAAAAATTGGAGCTATTCAGTTTGCCTCTTAGAAACCCCCTTTTTTTTGGCACTATTTTCGGACACACCTCGCAGACCAGTGTTCTTCCGCTGCATGAGCATGCATACACGCCGATCAGCTGTGTGGATCAACAAGCACGTAGCAGGATCAAGTAGCGGTCTCGGTCTTTAGAGTGAATTAAACTTACTTTTCTGCACATTTAAAAGATGGTACGTACTTGTCTTTATCCCAGCTGTTCAAACAAGCAAACCTCCAGGGAAAGTGTAAATTTAATATTTAACTAAATAAATCATGTTAAATAGGAATAATTCAAAATACTAAGCCTTGATTTACATTCAGAAGGGCACTGATGAAATGGAGAGACTCATAACTTCAGTATTTCTAAAATTCAGCTCCAATGAAAGTAAAAAATGTTCAAGTTCAGGTATAATTCACACTTCTAAAACATTCCGATTAAATGCCTCCAGATCAGAGCATGTTTTCTGCATGTACTGGGCCAGGAAGTGATGCTAATGTGAGCGCTAAACAAGCTCCAAAAAATACAGTTATTAATTTAAAGCCCAAAAAATAAGCAAAGCAGTTCCTCAAACACCTCAGAGAAGCATGCAGCTCAAGGTGTTGTATGTTACATGAGACACTCATTGGGTGTGTTGTTGTGAAAATACATAGAAACAATGATTTCTGAGATATATTTCATAATTTATAATGATTCTGAAATTTTTATAAACCCCTCTGCAATCAGAATCCTCTCATGAAAGCGTGACAGAGCTTTGAGAAGCGATGAGCAGTCGAGGCTTCATTAAGAAGGAGAAAGTGAAACCTCATCCAAACTTAAAATCTACAGAGCATTGTTAAAAAAAAAAAGAAGACTACTAACTGAACTGCAGATTTGACATTACGCTGTTTAATGAATAAAACTACATGGACTCATTTGAATTTTGTCTCCTGTTTAGCTGCAGGCGTCTCTGCTCTCCAGTGGTGGGATCCATTACAGTAAATGACCTTTATCAGGTCATGAGAAGCACTGGTACAAGTGCTCATTGTTATCATAATTATCTCTGACTCTGCCTGTGAACATGAACACTGATTAGCCCGAACACGCAGCCTTGAACTTGGTTTAGGGTTTTGTGCAAATTAGCAGCCTCAAAAAACCTCTCATTACGTGCCGGGAACATGTCGGATGCTGCTGCTGCGAGAGAGAGAGAAAGAGAGAGCGTATTTTTATTCAAAACTGGTCTCTGGTACTTTAAAAAAAAAAGTTTTCCTGCAGCAAATTTGAAGCTCCTGTCAGACTTCTTTTCTCTCCCTTTTTTGGACTTCCTACAAGCTCACCTTGCTCGCACTGAATGGACTCAACACATATGTTTCTAAACCCACCAAATAGACGTCAACAGCAGGTCAACTCTTAAGGCAAACTGAACCACTTAAGGAGTTTGGTAGGTGGGATATAGCACTTCAAACATTCCTGTCTCCTTCCTTCCTGCCCTGATGATACCCGCCGTCACGTAGAAGCAGCTGCCAAACTCACATCCTGATCTTGATACCTGTTGGCTGCCAGAATACAATTGATTCAACCGCCTGGCGGTGAATAAACAAGCAGCATTGATTTAATGTACCTGCTTTCCAACTCCAACACCTACTTATCCCTGCATGGTCTCCAACTGCAACTTTCTCAATTATTTTTTCTCTTCATTTAACCTGTCAAGGCTCCGTCAGGTGCTGTTACCTCAGTGCTGTGCGCCAAAACACATCTCATGATCCTTTTACCTGAAAATCACTGTCAGTGCTGGTTCCAGGAGTGCAACCTCAGTGCAGTTAGTGTCAAGACACACAAGGGGGGGGGGCACAGAGGCCTGTGACAGGTGTTAACAAGTGGATATCTGCTATGACAGGTCCACACACACATCGAAAGAATGCATTCACACTTGAACAAAACTGCTACATCTCCCTTAATCGCACGTGCACCACAGTCGGCTTTGAACAAACTTTGCCCCTAAGCTCCCACGATGAGAAGGATCACAGGGGAGGATTGACAAAATGTTTACTCTCCATCTTTGGAATAAAGAGCTGTTTAATCTGATGAAACCCTAAAACAAACACACATACACACACACACATATACAAACACACACACACACACAGAAAACCTCTCTCCTCTCCTCCAGCAGATCCTGTTTCACTCTTGACTCTGCTCCACCATCTAGTGGAGCACTCTGGTAGAGCACAGAGAGGAGCAGGGAAGCAGCTCAGGATGAAACCCAAATATCGATCAGACAGAATCCCCTTATTAACATCAAACTGTGATTGTGTATCTCTGTAAACAGCTTCTTTCTCAGAGGAGGGGGGGGAGGATGGGAAGGAAAAGCCAGGGGGAGGACGCTTGAGTGTGTACCCACCACTGCGATCACAACAGAGTCCAATAACGAGCTGCAAGAAATTCTCTGCGGGGGTTCGGCTGAGATGAGATATTTTTGTGTGAAAATGACATTTAGCAAGAGGAGTAAACACAATGTGTTAACGTGCCTGAACACTGTGTTAACATCAGGGCCTGTGCAGAAAGACACAGTGAGACTGTCTGTCAGGACACACTGCAAACACCAGCAGAGGGAGCAGTGATCAGGTGTGACACGCTGGTCCTCCTGTCAGTAAGTTCAAGAGGAGGGTAAGGCTGAGCTGCACTGATTATTCATCCAGTATATACGTGGTGAAGAATGAGTGTGCAGCTTTTGCAGAGTATAAAAGATATGTAAGGAGTCAGAGAGCAGAACTGCAGAGTCATGCTGCACTGAAATCATTTTATCACACAATCCTGCAAACTCACTTTTGTTGTGTCACTGTGTCGGAGGTGTGCAGTGCATGGTCACTTACCTCAGGTGTGACAGCTGATTCTTATGCAAACATGTTTGTAACAGAAGATACGAAAGGTTTCTAAATCACAGATACGGACACCTCGCAGGAGTACTACTCTCAAAAGAGAAACCCAAACTAAGTTTGCGAAGTCATCCAAAACTTGAAATTGTAAGAACATCAGTCTCCTTTTCAGATACTGTCAGTCTGCAGGAATATCTCTCCTTACCTGGTTTCATCTTTCATTTTTCATTTTCTATCTCAATGGAAAGATAAGAAGTCTCACACAGGATACAGATTCCCAAAGCTGTACCTGGCTGGTTCAGCACGTAAGCTTCAAAATAAAAACCCTTGTTTGTGAGGTCGTGTCAGGATTATCAGGCTTTCAATTTCCCTGCTTCCTGTCTTTCACAGGAGATGGCATGATTAGGCCCTGTTGTCGTGGTAGATTACATGTTTTTTTGTCGTGAAAGAAATGCAAAAACATGGAAACTCATGCACATCCCTAACTGAATCGTGACTTTGTAGCTCTAACACGGCTACAAAGCTCTGCCGGTCAGGTCAGTGTGTCTCTACAAGCTTGTTACACCAAATGAGTTTGGAGGCCTTAAACTGCTGCAGGCGAACAGTTTAGTTCAGTCCCAACCAGTCTGGTCTGGGCCTGACCTCCATTAAAAAAAAGGGAACGGTGCTGCTGGGAGAGAATCCCACACAACTCTACAGACAGGGCTGTGAGTAATACTTTGAAATAGAGCACTTACCTGAAACAGCAGGATGAATAAGCCGGAGGTGAGGTGGAGGAGCGCGGTGGAGAGCCGGAATAAGGTGATGGAGAAGGTGACCCAGCAGGAGGAAGGGCGTTCAAGGTAGTTCAGCAAACATGGAAAAGAGAGAGAGATGGAAAGAGATATATTTAGAATGTGAAACATAAAAACATGATGGAGTTTTATGTATCGCTTTTATGAAATATTCAGTGGAAAAAGCTGCAAAAAAAGACACAAACAGGGACTACAACCTTTTACTGTGATCGTCAAACAACAAAAACACTGATATCAAAGACATTTCACACAATTCATTAGATTTAAAGGATTCAGCACTTTGTCTTCCAGGTGTGTGAAATACTGTTACTGAAGTTCACAGAGGAGAGTTGTGAGGATTAGGGACGCGCTATCATCCGCATTATATCAATATCTGCAGATATAAAAAATAGCAAATCCCACACACCAAAAATGAGCTTCAACGTTCAACAAGACTTTAGACTTTTATGTCGCCCTGGGGAAACTATTTTCCACAGACATAGACACCACATAACAGAACATGACATACACTACAAGACCAGCAAACCAAAACAACATCAATAATCAAACAAACAAAGTCTGCACTCTGGCCAGAGAGCGGTCTGTGCTGTTGCAGATGTGCAGGCGCCATATCCCAGGAAGCTCTGGCATCAACGCAGAAATATCAATGTATGCTGAGAACACTTTTATTCAAGTCCTGCAGGCCACCAACATGCAACACAAGAAACTCATTTAAAGAGTTTGTTTTTAAAGAAACAGTACTTTTGCTTCGATTTGATTTGTAGTTTAAAACTTGTTTTCTATCTATCCATCCATTATCTTGACCGCTTATGCCGTTCAGGGTTGCAGGGCCTGGAGCCTATCCCAGCTGACTTCAGGCGGAAGGCAGGGTACACCCTAGACAAGTCGCCAACCTATCACAGGCCAAACCATTCACGCACACACTCACACCTACAGGCAATTAAGTGTAACTAATTAACCTGGTGAGAATAGTTTTGGACTGTGGGAGGAAGCCGGAGTACCCGGAGAGAACCCACGCATGCACAGAGAGAACATGCAAACTCCACCTGCCCGACCGGGGATTCGAACCGGTCTTGCTATTAGGCAACAGCACTACCCACTGCACCACCATGCAGCCCCTAAAGCTTGTTTTTTAAAATACTATTTAAGTAAACAGTAAAAAACAGTGATATAATAGAAGTAAATGCACTTAATTACACATTAGAGAGACTTTACTGTATCATCTCAAAGGGAAAGGTGTGTTGCTATGGATCCTGACGTCAAAGTGAAGTGCTGAAAATGTTCTAAAATAGAACAAACACTTAAACAAAGACTTTATTAGACTTCTAAATAATGTTTCTTCCAGCTCTCTGTGTATGGTAATAAATAGCTTAATATCTGTGATGCTACTGAAGTATCTGATAGGAAATAAGTAACTGACGTAAAACAAGTCAAAGAGAAACCTATGTTGCCCCAGACATTCAAGGAATTTGTTTGAGACCCCCTTCCAATTTAGTGACATGCATGGACAAGGTTTGTAATCCTTAGGCTAGCAGAGCCCAGGAGGGTAAAGTAGATAACTAGAGATCAAGATAAGTTTGGGCTTCGTAGTAGGCTATGTCATTGGTTCGCAGACCTATAAAAGGTGCTGGTCAACAGCATTCTGGGAGTCAGCAGATTTGCAGAGCTGTCTTCCAGGCATTCCGCGGTGCTTGTCCGATACTGGTATTGTTTTCTTGTAATAAATGTATTACTAAACAAGCAAGCCAGTGTCACGAAGATTCCTTCTGCATCTACACATCATGGGCGGTCCAGATACGACACTACTCCAGCTTCTCCATGCAGGTTTTGTGCTGAATGTGATCTACTGTGTGTACTACACTTACTACCTCATTCAAACTTCACTTCAAAGAACCATCCCCTTAACCTTTCACCTTGTCTCTATCTGCCATGATGTCCACAGACACAACAACACTGAGTTAAACCATCAACAGGATGAGTCTTCCACCTCCAGCACTGAGTGAGTCGTTATTGTGTCCTCGTCACGCCTGGTTTTCCTTCACATTCATCTCTTGTGCAGGAGAAATACTACTGTAGTGTTTGTTACCTCACAAGTCCACATACAGTACCTGAGCTCTCTCTCTCTCTCTGATATATATTATGAGTGCTTCCATAATGGATTCTTACATTGTTGTAATTCTGAAAACAATACAGGCTGAGGATGGAGAATCATTCATAGAGCAGTAGTTAATGGGAAAAGACCAAGGGTTTAAAAGTCAGTGCTCTCAATTTATGTGAGGCAGGAAGAGTTTTATGTAGAAGAACAAAGAGACAAAACAGAAAAGGAGAAGAGAGAGGGAGGAGAAGTGAAGTGTTAGAGTGTGGCTTTAAATCTCAGGGACTAAATCATCCTAATGTTTTTAGTTGGTATAATGTTAACAGGGTTCTCCACAGTCAGAGTTGCACCAGCTGAGGGCTGTCATGTCAGTTTTGCTGCTGTAGGATTAGTGAGTTTTATATGAAGTTATTCCTTCACTGCAAACCTCACCAACTCAACACCTCCTCCTTCACAGTGTCTTCACAGTTTCTTCAAACGAGCCTTGCCAAAGGGGAAATGAGAAACAGACACCGAGCCCTCATGTGCTTCATACCTATTATTCTCCTCTGGTACGTTTATTAGCTCACACTGCTTCAAAAGAGAACAGGCTGGAGGGACTAATATGAGACATTGTCATTTCATTTGTTTTGTTTGTTTTTGTTTTCAAGAAAAATGCACCTTGGCCGTAAAATTCAAGGAGACAGAAATGTGTGAAATTAATCCTGAAATAAGAATAGAATTTACACTGCATGTGTTTTTACACTACAATGTTTTCAATTTTAACATCCTTTACCCACCCTGTAACATCCCAAGGCACCAATTAAGGGTATCGTGTCATTTCGTTTTGTGTCATGTCCTGTCCTGACCTGACCTGACCTGTCACGTGCCGTGTTGTGTCGTGTCTTGCCGGGTTTTGTCCTGTCATGTCCTGTCCTGTCCTGTTCTGTCCAGTCACTTGTCTTGTCCTGTCCTGTCCTGTCCTGTCTTGTCTTGTCTTGTTCTGTCCTGTCCTGTCCTGTGTCCTGTCCAGTCACTTGTCCTGTGTCCTGTCCTGTCCAGTCACTTGTCCTGTCCTGTCCTGTCCAGTCACTTGTCCTGTCCTGTCCCGTGTCCTGTCCTGTCACTTGTCCTGTCCTGTTCTGTCCTGTCCTGTGTCCTGTTGTGTCCTGTCCTGTCACTTGTCCTGTCCTGTCCTGTCCAGTCACTTGTCCTGTCCTGTCCAGTCACTTGTCCTGTCCTGTCCCGTGTCGTGTCCTGTCCTGTCCTGTTCTGTCCTGTCACTTGTCCTGTCCTGTCATGTCCTGTTCTGTCCTGTCCAGTCACTTGTCCTGTGTCCTGTCCTGTCCAGTCACTTGTCCTGTCCTGTCCCGTGTCGTGTCCTGTCACTTGTCCTGTCCTGTTCTGTCCTGTCACTTGTCCTGTCCTGTCCTGTCCTATTCTGTCCTGTCCTGTCGTGTGTCGTGTCCTGTCCTGTCACTTGCCCTGTGTCGTGTTGTGTTGTGTCCTGTCCTGTCCAGTCACTTGTCCTGTCCTGTCCTGTCCTGTCCCGTGTCCTGTCCTGTCACTTGTCCTCTCCTGTCCTGTCCTCTCCTGTCCTCTCCTGTAACTTATCCTGTCCTGTCACTTATCCTGTCCTGTCACTTGTCCTGTCCAGTTCTGTCGTGTCCTGTCCTGTCACTTGTCCTGTCCTGTCCTCTCCTGTCCTCTCCTTTAACTTATCCTGTCCTGTCACTTATCCTGTCCTGTCACTTGTCCTGTCACTTGTCCTGTCCTGTCCTGTCCTGTCCTTTCCTGTCACTTGTCCTGTCCTGTCCTGTCCTGTCACTTGTCCTGTCACTTGTCCTGTCCTGTCACTTGTCCTGTCACTTGTCCTGTCCTGTCCTGTCACTTGTCCTGTCCTGTCACTTGTCCTGTCCTGTCCTGTCCTGTCCTGTCCTGTCCTGTCCTGTCCTGTCCTGTCCCGTCCTGTCACTTGTCCTGTCCTGTCCTGTCACTTGTCCTGTCCTGTCCTGTCACTTGTCCTGTCCTGTCCTGTCCTGTCACTTGTCCTGTCCTGTCCTGTCCTGTCCTGTCCTGTCGTGTCGGGTCCTTTCCTGTGTCGTGTTATGTCCTATCGGGTCCTGTTCTGTCCTGTGTCGGGGCTTTTTGTGTCGTTTCGTTTAGTGTTGTGTTTTATCATGACATGTCGTTTCATGTCCTGTCCTGTCGTGTCTTGTTGTTTAGAAAACTACAGCAAGGCTTTAATTTGGCTCATTTCATGTTTATGAAACATAGAACTGACTGTCTCGTGATGTACTAGTAATGAATTGGTCTCAAGTTTGCTGAGAAAATTAACATCACAATGAAGATTCGTGATGCTAGAATGTGTTCTGTGTCATCTCTGATCTAAAGAGGAGAAGAAAACTACTTTGAATCATTTCTGATGTCTAAATGCTGATTGGCTTTAGTGATACAGCATCAATCAGACTTTTGATCTAGAGCACAGTGTTAGCTTCACTTGCATGCAGATAACTGTAATCCACCGCTGGAAGCTGGGATGTAATTATCTTGGACTGTTCTCTACCCCTTGTTCTCAATACAGGCTGTTTTTCCTCCAAAGCCAATACATGATTGGTCACTGCTACAAACATACTACAAAGAGAATCCCCAACACTTCCCACGCTGAAAATCCAGACCCCCGAGTACAGAGTGTGTTTTTGTAGACTCAGTAAACAGAGACTGTACTCAAAGTGAACTGCCTCTGTTGTGATATACTGCAGGAGATGCAGTCCAAGTCCAGATCATGGTCTGAAATCCATTTCTAGTGTTGGGGAACTGTTTGCTTCAAGTGACTGTGTGTGCTCTGAAGAGGTAAAAATCCAGGAGAAGGCGCCTCAGCACCTTGTGGCTCCAGTGACACGATTGACCACTTTAGGGACTGGAAAATGGGAACTAATTTTAACTCTGAGCTCAGAGCCAGTGGAGTATAATTTAACAACACCATTATTAGGTTGTGTTGTTCCCAAGGTAACAGTCCCCACTTTCCCTCCTGTGTGCCACCATTTGTTAGAGCAGACTTGGCCAAGGGGTACAGGAAGGAAGGAAGAAAGAGGGAGAGAGAAAGCACCGAAGAGAAATACTTGTCCAAGCAAGACAGAGTAGCAGCGGGTGCAGGTAATCCCTTAAGTGGGAGCAGGACTTTGCGGGGCATCTGACTTAAACTTTCACTCACTTCTTTGCCAGTGCTGGAAAAAAAACAGAGGAGCTGAGAGTAGAAGAGTGGGGGAAGAGACATTTGAGAGAGTGCAGATCAAAAAGTGATTAATATCAAAATGACTTGAAACTGAAATCAAAACAGACGACAAAACTCTCTGTGAATATAAAACTGAAAGTGTACTTCACTCACACCGCCTGGCAGAGCCGGCGTGGAGAGAGAGAGTGATTACACATGAGAAGGATTGGCTCTCATTGTCTCTTTTTTAATTGCCTTCCCCACTTTAATAGGAACCATCCATCACTCCCTGCAGCCAAGTGGCAGCGTGTGGGAACTCTCACACCTCTGAAGGGAAGAGAGGATTAAAACACTTCTCAAAGCACAACATCCACTGGTGAAATCCCCCCATCCTTCAACCACACACACACACACACACACACATGTCTAACCTGACACCTGTCACACACTCAGAGGATCACGCCCTCCTCCTGCATTTAAAGCGTTTCCTGCCCGACAGATGAGCTGAAACTTTTAAGAGTCAGCGTCTTCACTCGTCCAGAGGTCGTTGAGATTCGTTCGAACAGCCAGCATCACGCTGCAACCAATCTATCACACACACCACACCCAGTTTCTGTGGTGCAATAAACAGTTTTATCACATACACTAAATGTGTACCAGGCTGTAAACAAGGTCCGCAGTTCAATAAACAGAACACATCTGATGTAGGACTAAAAAACAGCTGCTTGTGTTTTTCCTTCCTTGTTTTTTCAAACACCAGACTGTTAATAAGATGGCCTCGAAAACACTATTTACAAACTCCATTTGTACAGTATGACAACACTTTGGCTTTGACAAACTCTTTAAAGGGTTTTAAATTCAGTGGCTGAAGCAGAGTTTTTCCAGAGTTCTTTAAAGCTCCTGTGAGCAATTTTAGCTGGTTAGAAAACAGACATGGGGAGCTGGTGGCTTAGCGGTCTAAGCACCCCAAATTCAGAGGCTACCTTCCACGTTGCAGAGGTTGCTGGTTCGACTCCCTGCCGTGGCCATTTGATGCATGTCTTCCCCAACTCTCTACTCCACACCTGTCTCTCTACAGCTATCCTATTAATAAAGGCAAAAATGACCAAAACTAATTAAAAATTTTAAAATTTTAAAACTACAACAGACTCACGTTAATAAGGACGTCTCTTTATGGGCTACGAAATCTATGAGGTTGGTTCTTTCTACGTTATAACCATAGACTGTAAATAAAAATGGACAGCGTTGCTCCGCCTCTTCCCGTTGTACAGTTCTGAAGCCAAAAAATCCCTCTCCTGGGCGCAGCCATTGTGCAGCCAGAGCCTGTGAAGCCTTTGTAATAAGCTCCGCCCTACAGCGTAACGTCACAAGACGCTGTGTGCCCTTTGAAGTTTCGTTCTACGGCGGCTGTGAATCAAAGGAAACAGGAAGTAAAACCCCGTTTTTCAGAATCAGAATCAGAATCAGAATCAGCTTTATTCGCCAAGTATGCTTGAACACACAAGGAATTTGACTTTGGTAAACTGTGCTCTCTTTGTACAAGGCATAAGAATAGGAATAAGAATAAGAACTACAATAAAAAATAAAATGAAATATAATAACAATAACCTTAGCTATAAATACAAAGAAACAACAAATAGCTTGACTAATATGTACAGGCTAAAATAATATGATAAAGTGCAGTGGTGAGTTGCAGAGGTAGTTTTACATTATAAAATAGAAGTTAAATAATACAAAAAATAGAAATATGGAATTCTGCTTGAGAATTGTTGCATTGTATATCTACATGTATATTTACAGAGAGTATTTATCTGACAGGTATGACACTGTTATGGTTTAGTGTTCATCAGAGTGACAGCCTGGGGGAAGAAACTGTTCTTATGGCGGGTTGTTTTGGCGCACAGTGATCTGTAGCGCCTGCCGGAGGGGAGGAGTTTGAAGAATTTGTGTCCAGGGTGTGAGGGGTCAGCGGTAATGCTCCCTGCCCGTTTCCTGGCCCGGGACCGGTACAAGTCCTGGATGGGGGGCAGGTCGACACCGATGATTTTCTCTGCAGTCCTTATAGTCCGCTGCAGTCTGTGTTTGTCTAGTTTGGTTGCAGAGCCAAACCAGACAGTGATGGAGGTACACAGAACAGACTGGATGATGGAGGTGTAGAACATGATCAGCAGCTCCTGAGGCAGGTTGAACTTCCTGAGCTGACGCAGGAAGTACATCCTCTGCTGGGCCTTTTTTCTGATTGTGTCTATGTGGGAGGTCCACCTCAGGTCCCGGGAAATAGTGGATCCCAGGAACCTGAAAGAGTCCACAGTAGACACAGTGCTGTTCAGGATGGTGAGGGGGGGGAGTGGGGGGGGGCTTCTCCTGAAGTCCACTGTCATCTCTACCGTCTTTAGCGGGTTCAGCTCCAGATGGTTCTGACTACACCAGAGGGCCAGCTGTTCCACCTCCTGTCTGTAAGCAGACTCGTCTCCGTCCTGGATGAGACCGATGACGGTGGTGTCGTCTGCAAACTTCAGGAGTTTCACCGAGGGGTCTCCTGAGGTGCAGTCATTGGTGTAGAGGGAGAAGAGCAGTGGGGAGAGAACACATCCCTGTGGGGCGCCAGTGCTGATGGTCCGGGTGCTGGATTTGATGCTCCCCAGCCTCACCTGCTGTCTCCTGTCCGTCAGGAAGTTGGTGATCCACTGACAGATGGAGGCCGGCACTGTGAGCTGGGTGAGTTTCTGGTGCAGGATGTCTGGTATGATGGTATTGAACGCAGAGCTGAAGTCCACAAACAGGATCCTAGCGTAGGTCCTGGGGGAGTCCAGGTGATGCAGGATGTAGTTCAGACCCATATTGACTGCATCCTCCACCGACCTGTTTGCCCGATAGGCAAACTGCAGGGGGTCCAGCAGGGGGCCTGTGATGTCTTTCAGGTGGCTCAACACTAGTCTCTCGAAGGACTTCATGACCACAGACGTCAGGGCGACGGGCCTGTAGTCATTGAGTCCTGTGATGGTGGGTTTCTTTGGGACTGGGATGATGGTGGAGCTTTTGAAGCATGAGGGCACTTCACACAGCTCCAGCGATGTGTTGAAGATCTTTGTGAAGATGGGGGCCAGCTGCTCAGCACAGACTCTCAGGCAGGAGGGGGACACGCCGTCTGGTCCTGGAGCCTTCTTGGTCTTTTGTCTCTGGAAGAGCTGGATTACCTCATCTTCACAGATCGTCAGCGCAGGTGGGGGGTCAGAGGGGGGTGGGGAGGGGCTTGTGGGGGGGCCAGGTAAATCAGAGTGTTCGGGTGTGGGGTGTGAAAACCTGCAGTAGAAGCTGTTCAGGTCGTCAGCTAGTCTTTTGTTACCTTCAGGGTGGGGGGAGGGTCTCCTGTAGCTTGTAACTTCACGCAGGCCTCTCCAAACTTCTGAGGGGTCGTTGGCAGAGAAGCTCTGTTTTAACTTCTCAGTGTAGCTCCTCTTAGCTACCTTGATCCCCCTCGTCAGTTTGTTTCTGGCCTGCTTGAACAGGTCCCGGTCCCCACTCCTGTAGGCCTCTTCTTTGGCCTGACGCAGCTTCCTCAGTTGAGGTGTGAACCAGGGCTTATTGTTGTTGTATGTGCAGAAGGTCCTGGTCTGCACACACATGTCCTCACAGAAGTTGATGTATGAAGTCACAGTGTCAGTGAGTTCATTGAGGTTTCCTGATGCAGCTTCAAAAACACTCCAATCAGTGCAATCAAAGCAGGCTTGTAACTCCTGCTTTGACTCCTCCGTCCACTTCTTCACAGTCCTAACTACAGGCTTAGCCGTTTTTAACTTCTGCCTGTAGGTTGGGATGAGATGAATCAGACAGTGATCAGATAGTCCTAAAGCTGCACGGGGGACAGAGCGATATGAGTCCTTTATTACTGTGTAGCAGTGGTCCAGAGTGTTAGACTCCCTGGTGGGACACTTAATATGCTGTCTGTATTTAGGTAGTTCGTGGGTTAAATTTGCTCTGTTAAAATCCCCGAGAATGATGAGCAGAGAGTCAGGATGTTTTTTCTCCACGTCTGTAATCTGGTCAGCCAGGTGCTGTAACGCCTCCGTTACGCAGGCCTGAGGTGGGATGTAGACACCGACCAGAATAAAGGAGGAGAACTCCCGCGGCGAATAGAAGGGTTTGCAGTTTATGAAAAGAGTCTCCAGATTTGGACTGCATGACTTCTTCAACACTGTGGTATCTGTACACCAACCTTCGTTTATGTAGAAACAGATTCCGCCTCCTCTCGCCTTCCCAGAGAGTTCCTTTACGCGGTCCGCTCTGTGGAGCTGAAAGTCCGGTAAGTGCAGCGAGCTGTCTGGGATGTGTTCACTGAGCCAGGTTTCAGTGAAACACAGGGCGGCGGATCTGCAAAAGTCCGTGTTTCTTGAGTTGAGGAGCAGCAGTTCATCCATCTTGTTTGCCAGGGAGCGGACATTCGCCAGGTGAATGGACGGGAGCGCACTGCGTAACCCCCGCTGTCTCAGTCTGACGAGCACGCCTGCTCGCTTGCCCCGGCGCCGGCGTCTCCGGCAAAGACCATAGAGAGCTGCGGCTCCACCAGCAAGAATCTCTGTGTAACTTAAAGGTTCAATGAAAACCGGTGTAAAAAGTTCGTCAGAGGACTGTCCAATGTTAACAAGTTCTTCTCTGGTAAAAGAAACCAGAGAAGCGGAGCATAAAGATACAAGAAAAGAGAAAAACGCAACAAGTACGAGAGAGCGCAGTACCAGGGCGACCGTCCGTGGCGCCATCTTGGATCTTAATTCTTAATAATTTTAAACTCTAATAACTAAAGAAAAAGAAACTTTTCAGAAAAAAGAGGCCTTGGACACAAAACACTCAAATACTAATTACATATAACCACAGCATACGGATGTGAGAAACAGTCGTACGACGTGTATTTATTTTTTAAAGTTTGACTGCTCCCCCATTCAAATGAATGGGGGAGACGGATTTTTTGACCTATACTGCAGCCAGCCACCAGGGGGCAGTCACACTGCTGAAAGCCTCACCACCAGGGCCGTATCCGGCACGCTTGGTTATAACACATGCTAACTCAACACCAGAGGGAATACTGGCAGAGTAGCATCATGCTAACAGAGCTAACACCGGACATGAACGCCGTATTGGAAGGATTTCGTATGATGTGGGCGGACAGGTCGCAGGAGAGCGGGACTGGATGGGCTGGTGAAGAGGGCCGGGTCAGTCCTGGATCCTGCGGAGGTGGTGGCTGACGGGAGAGTTGTTGCGAAGCTGTCGTCTCTGATGGACATTTTTTTTCTATATATATTCTTGTTGAAATTCTTGTACTGTACACCTTCTTGTTTGCTGCTGTAACTCCATGAATTTCCCCATTGTGGGATGAATAAAGGAGTATCTTATCTTATCTTATGTACAGAGCAAAATCAGCAAATCAATTAGTTACTGCTTTGGCCACAGGGGGCGCCAAAATCAACACAACCTCACTTGGGCTTTAAAAAAACTGTAATGAGTCAGAGCCACATAAGTTTATGTGCCAAAACCAAACGACTGAAGAGCCCATATTAGTATCAAAATAACCCAAGTGAACAGATATTCAAAGTGCTGTTTTGTTTCAGTGATACTGTGGAAGCATGTTTTATTTATGCTTCATTTTAATACACTAGCCAAAAGTCTTATTGCCCTTTAAAGCTGAAAATGGACTGTCATATTTGCTTGCTAATGCTTCAGTTTTTGCCTATTACTGTCTCTTAAGTCGTCACAAAGAACTTAAAGTAAATACACTGTGCAATAACAATGTATGAAATGACAACAAGAAAGGACTCCTCACTTCTTTTTGGCTTAACACAGCTTTGCAATGCTTTCAGCTCAGCAGACAGTCACATGAACAGACAGCAGGTGGACACTTTAGGCTGACAGGATTAAGATATTTCCTTTAGGGAGGAGGTGGAGACCAAAACAGGAGGCAATAGAAACTAAACGTTGGGCGCATCATCAAACACACCTCCACATGAATTGTAGTTTTCTGTGACTGGTGGACTGTTGCTCTGTTCCATGGCTGCAATTTTTTTACACACTTTTTTTTTCTACTTTCAAGACAAAGCAATTTCCGAAGCACTTGCCACTTTCACCTGAAGGTGGTGAGATGTCAATATTGTGATTGCAGCTTGTTTCAACCTCAAGTGGCAAAACAATCGCCTACAGACTGGACACACCAGAATTACTGAGGAGTTGGGATCTGTACCGAGAGTTCTATTTCCTCATCAGACAATGACGGATGATGCCCGACGAAGGGTTCTGAGATCACTTTGAAGGAAATGAATACTTCCTTTGATTATGTCAGCAGGAACACATTTTGAAAGTTGCACTTGAAGCTGTAAGGCTGCTCATGTCTGAAGCTTTCACAGATCCTAGGTAGGTGACGTCATACACTCCATATCCTGCCTTTAATCTCAATCCTGCTTTAAGGAGGATGTATGAAACCTTCTCACAGTACACAGTTCCATTAAAGATACACATCTACTTTGAAGATTCACGATGTTTTAAAGTAAAATCCCCCCCGTGCAATATCAGCCTCATCACCCCCATTGTGTCTGAACCATCATGTGTCAGACGGCATGAATTATGAAAAACCCTGTGCCTGTATGCGTCTCATTAATAATAAAACAGCTTGTTCAGCTAATGAGCAAACACATCTAATGTTTACCTGACGGGTGAAGCTGGTGTGTGGTGTCAGGTCTCAGTTGGAGCATAATTCCCCGTGTGTGTTTGTGACTGCTCTCTACATTGATCCTGAGGGCGAACGGATCTAAAGTCACGCCGCATTGTCACCAGAGGGTGTTAATACCTATTTACCTCCGCTTGTGTGGAACAAATCCCCGTGTACGTTCCCAAACCATTAAGGTGAACCACAGAACAACATCAGCTTGTCACAACAGGCTGAGCAATGAGGCCCAAACAGGCTATCAAAGACAGAACAAGGAAACAAGACACAGGGCCGTAAAACCTCGATTCATTAAACAGGAGGCTGCACGACTCAGGAACATCTACACAGAGGAAGTCTGAGAGTAATTTAAAGGACATTAAAACTTGCTGTTATTTCTTATCATTTTTATAATAGGTTACACACAGATAACCTGGATGCTTGTCTTCTACCAACTCCATGAAATACACAAAGGAATTCTTTTCACTGTCTTGGGACCAAGTTTTGTTTTCATTATGCAGGAGACTATGTATGGAAATAATGAAGGTAAGATACTGAATGTTCTCTTTATGCACTTACTGATTATACGAGCATTATAAATGTACAGAAATTTGATGTTAACTGGTCAAGGGATTAAATATAAGTATTAAAATCATTCCCAGAAATCCCACAAAAAAACACCAGCATCTTTTCTTCCTTAAAACAACTTCATTTATTCCAAATAACTTCCAACAAACAGCTTACTCTAATAATCTTTATAACGAGTTAAAGATACTATAAGGAGTTTTAACTAATTCTGAAATAGTCTCACTCTTACGTGGGACTTCCACCAGATCCGTGTCCGGTCCGTCTCTGTGCTCTCTCGTCCGTCAACACCCGCTGGTTGTGTTTTCAGAACGTGGCACTAAAGGCTGATTTATACTTCTGCGTTGAATCAACGGCGTACCCTACGCCGGGGGTCTGCGTAGCTCCCGTACCTACGCCGAGGCCTACGCTCGTAGCTGACGTGCACCTCCTCCAAAATGTAACTCCCCGTAGAGCCGACGCGGACCGCAAGCTCTGTGATTGGTCTGCTCGGCGGCTTTGTCTTTCCCACATTTACAACACTTCCGGGATCCCGGACATCGGCCGCACATCGGCCGTGTATTTCATCTCCTCCTCTCTATTCTTCATGTAATCATGTCTGTATGATAAACAGCAACATGTATCAGCTGTAGATTAACATAACACGCTCTGAAACTCTGTGGAAAAGTAAACAGAGATCGTAGTGGGACCGGAAGCAGGCGGCCGGCTATCAGAGAGACCACACTGCCCTCAGGCGTTTCAGCGGAGAATTGCTGCGCAACACGGACACACCGATGCACAAGTATGTGGTGCTCATGTCTGCGTCAGCCCCTGCTGCGTAGGGGAGACACAGAAGTATAAATCAGCCTTAAGTAGGACCACCGGACAGCTGGAGACATGTGACCAAGGTTTTCCTGCAGTAATTACTGAATTAAGTATTCTCCTCCTCCTCTCCTCATCCATGTTGTCTCTCTGGTCCTCTGAAAACCTCTGACCTGTTGACTCCAGGCCTGGCTCCGCTCATCACGACGGTTTGTTGTTGTAGTTAAGTGAAATACGATCTGGTGATAACACAGAGTGTTTTATTCTGAAAATTAACCGGATGTTTTCATTTTGCTTTGGTGAAACCTGACTTCCTGTCCCGCTCCATCTGCTCTGTTGAGATTGATGCATCATGCTCCTGCATCTGGCAAAAAAAGAAGTCTTGTGTATCTGATCTGGAGGGCTCCAACCTGCCGGATCAGAGATGTAGCTGGAACGCAACAGAGCAGATCCAGTGGAAGTTAACACATTGACTAGAATAGAACCCTATCAGATCCGGTGCTGTGACAGATCAGAGACGGACCGGACACGGATCTGTTGGAATTTGGCTGTTATACTCATGCCTCTTCATGACCTACATAGTAAAATAAGATTATCAGCAGCAAGACTGGCTGACTCTCAGATAAAGTGTCTGTGTTTGTGTCATATTAAAAGCTGTGTTGGTATGCAGCACTGATCCAGAAGAGGAAGAAAGACGTACGTTTCATATTGAAGTGATGTTTCAAATGGAAAAATTCTCCAGCCAAGGTTTTGCTAAGAGTCAAATAGATATGAACAGAATGTAATGTTTGGTGTGTAAGAGCTGTGGGCATATCTAACATCAGACATTAATTGGGACAACAGAGCACACATCATGACTCAAGGGCTGGGACCTGAAACATATGCTCACCTTTTGTAAGCTAAATGGAGCGCCGCCTGCAAGCTAGTTCAGGCAGACAACTCGAGCTGCGCTCAGTCATACTGACACGTCATCATCCTCCCTATCAGCTGATCTCAACATCCTCATTTGGCGGTCTATTTAAGCTGCATGTCTCCCCGTCTCTGTCTCTGCCTCTGCTTTGCCACTGCTCCTGCTGTCCTGCTCAGTGCTGTGTGCAAACTTTGTACCCACCTCCTCCCCGGCATCCACCTGCGGGCTCCGAGGGGGGTTAGTCCTCTCTCATTGCTCCTAAATGTCTGCATTTAAATAATCTAAGAGGAGTAATGAGGTTTGGAGCCCATACGCCAAACACAATACTGTATGCTGCAATAAACTTGATCTTAAGTAAACGTGAGTTGTCGTACTGAACTAACCTTAATGAATCAGAGTTCACAAAGTTTGGTTGTTGTTATGTTACAATTAGTAATTTGACGCAGCTACAAATCAATACATGACATCTCTTGCATCCTGATAAAAGTTGTCTTGAAGAAACTCAAGTTGTACTAAAAAGATCTGTATTCCTTCGTTTGCTTCCACAACTGTTGCACGCTCACCTTTACGACAGTGGGTCATGGTGCTCATGGGAAATGCAGTCTTCATCTGAAAACGACACTACTGCTTTAATCACAAATGAGTCAGCAGAATCATCATAACATGAAAATTACTCTCATCACCTAAGATATAGTTACTGCTGTCTTTTAGGACGTTAATACCTTTATATGTATTTAGTCTTCAGTTTCCAACATTTATCAGACTCTATAAAGAGAGTCTGTTTGGTGATTTCTAAATGATTACTTAATTCTGAAAACTCATTTTCATATTTAATTCCCTGATTGCTGTGCTCTTTAATTCCACAACAAGTGTGTTTGCCATGCTATTGAGTTAAAACATATTTAATCATCAAGTAGTTGGTCTTTAGCTCCTACCTTTCATCTTTAACCCTCTTCACTGTCTCACATGAGTCAAATCCTTCATGAGCCGTACAGTTTGTTAACTACAGTTGATTTTTAAACAATACTTTAAAAGTCTAAAGTGTTTCAGAGCATAGAGTGGAAGTTGAAAAACACTTTTTAAGAGCATAGAGATTTAAAGGTTGGTTATGCAGATGAGCTTCCTACTCTGTAAAACAGAGGTCGTTATGCTAAACGTTGTTTTTATTCTCAGTTTTGACCCGAGGCCTTTCCTGAATGCGAACACTGAAATGGAAAAATAAAGCCTTCTGGTATTAATGAGAGGCAGGCAGCCTGGTATTTACTCTGCGAGAGGTAATCTGCAGTTCTTAATCCTCCCTCGGATACAAACAACACTTTGTTTATGTTACAAAACAAACCTGCTGCACGTGACGTGACGCTGAAAGATGCCGCTGCAGGCTTTAATGCTCCTCTGAACGACAACCCGTATCAATCTTCCTCACATCAATGTCAAGCAGAGCGTCCACAAACCCAGAGAACGCCCACCTCACCCTCCGCCTGCAAAATACATGCAGTCACAAATCCCATTTCCCTCTGCACAAATGGCCTGGACGTTAACCACGGCCCAAAGAGGAAATAAAGCCTGATGGAGGCGCAGAGCCGTAATGACAATGACCAGACATCTTAAATCGCCCTGCGGACGAAGTGATTGTAGAAATCAACGTCTGGAGGGACAAAAGGAAACCGCCCAGGGTGACAGAAATGTCAAAGAGACAAGAAATGGAGCTTTAATCTGTGCTTTGATCATATCATTAACTAAGCATTCTGCAGAGGGGCACTTAAGGTGACATTCAGTATAATTACTGAGGAGACGCTTCAGAGCATTATATCACAAATGACAGTTTATCACCAACACATGCATTCAAGTGACCATTAGGAACGTCTTTAAGGAGAGGCAGCTACAAAGAAAGCATATTTAACCTCCCACACAGCCTCTAAGATTTAAAAACAGATACTGAGAACACTTAAACACCGTGGACTCAGCTTCAGACACTAAACCATAAATGTGGGCAAAGAGGAGTAAGTCAATATCTTCTCCAAATTTGATTGCCTGAAAGTAGACAAAAATGTTGCAATCACAAATAGACAAGAAGTCTCTCCCTCATAACTCTTCTGAACAACGCAAACCAGGTTGTATTTCTGGGCTGGTTCTCGCGCTGGTTGGAGCTGGCTGAACTCGCGAACCAACACGGCACCCGTTTGTTTTTCCACCCGCTCGAGCCCCGTGGAAGAGATTTGTGTGACTGCTTTTCCCAGAAGTGCTAGCACAAACTTTCCTTCACAACAACGATGGCGGACAACGGCAGCTTGTCTCCTTGGCCGACCACTGCTAAGCCTTGGAATCCATTAGTCTCTTTATTTTTTTTGCTGCAGGTCAATGGCAGAAACACGTTTAGTTTGTATTTTTGGTTACGGCAACCCCGCCCCTGACATAAGCGGTTCGCGGTTCAAGACCACCAAAGAGTTGGAGCCGGGACGCTGGTGGCCTAGCGGTCTAAGCGCCCCACATACAGAGGCTACAGTCCTCGTCGCAGGGGTCGCCGGTTCGATTCCCGGCCGAGACCATTTCCTACATGTCTTCCCCAACTCTCTGCTCCCCACATTTCCTGTCTCTCTTCAGCTGTCCTAACAAATAAACACAAACAGCCCAAATATATATAAAAATAAATAAATAAAGAGTTGAAGCCACTCTGGAACTTGTTTTCCCAGCGGGGAACCGGTTCACTCACAGTCAAAACATGAAAAAGCGGTTCTCAATTGAGCGCAGGCTCCAAACCTACCCTGAAACTGCCTCGGTCGAAAAGGGGCATTAGTGTCAAACAAAGCAAAGACAAGGTTCTGCACACATTGACGTGTTCAAAGAGATGATACAGCTCAGTGTTTTCTTCAAACTGATCAATCACAACAAAAAGAAAAGATAAGAAAGGACGAAGAAAAGTCCTGCCACACCGACAACATTTCACCCGAGGAATAATTAGTAGCCTTCCCTACCCTGACAACATCTTCAACATCTCTAAGCTAGCTACCCAACCAGCTTGTGGTGTAAAAATTGTCTCCCTGGGTCGGCCGTACCCATTCAAACTCTGACAGTGTCGCCCAGTCAGGATTGTACCTAGTATATTGTTTTTTTCGTGCTGGTGGCTTGCATGTATTTGCTCCATCTCCTTCCTCCTCAGTCGTCTGTCCTCCCATTTCAAATGGAGACGCCAAAAGTTGGTGAAAAGAAGACCTCAGCTCAGAGTACGTCGAACATATGGGAGAACTGAGCGGAGGCAAGAGGGAGGACTGGATACTGCAGAGACTATTAAGGATGAGCAGCATCTGAATGTTGATGAAAGAAAGGGGTATAATTCGGGATACACCTCAAAACTTGGAACAGTCCCTCCTCTGATATGTAGAGAGAGGGACAGGAGGAGTTATTACTCTTCTGCAGAAAAATCAAAGCACAAACCCCTTGGAAGTAAACAACTGCGCAGACAGAGCTCATTGACTCTCTTCGGTCAAGTTGCCCTCCCTGCTTGAAGCTCTAGGGCGCGTGCGTGACATATGCATAGACAGGAAGAAAACAGACAATTTTAAATAACTGCAGAAGCACCGAGGACCTTTCTAGACTACACGAAGGAAATCAAATGAGGTTTTGTATTTTCCCCAAAAAACTGGACGAATTGTGTCTCAGGAGAGATTTGTATTTTCCTGGGAACTTCAGTAAATGCATCAATAGCAGCAACTCTGTCCTAGAGTTTCTTTCTACATTTAGCTGGTTGGGTAGCTAGCTCAGCAGCTAGTGAGATCGACACAGGTGATGTTTCCTTTAATGATTTAGTTAAAGGAATCATTACCTGCCAAATGACCTTAATCATTGTGCAGGTTAAGGTAAGAGGAAAGCCCTTTCAACAGGTGAACACAGATTTGTGCAACAACAGGAACAAATCTAACTCAGGTTTATCCAGAGCATGTTCTTAACTTCTGTTCCACTTTTAGCACACACCACCCACGTGATTCAACTTTTCTAGACATGTTTTTGTTTCTCTTTGCAGAGTTTTCGTGCAACCACTCCTCGAGCATCTCTTAGCTCTCTTTCCCCAACACCTCAAAGGTCACTCTAAAATGACTCACACGAGGCTTTCTGAAGTGCCACCTCTATAATTAAGCTCCTGTCAAGTTTAGGGAATAAAAGCTATTTTGTTGAAGGTCAGGAGAGAGGTGTGGTTTTGTAAGGTCAGCCAAAGATCACATTTATGTTTCAGAAGACCAACATTTAGTGTTCGACTGTGCAAACACAGATCCACGCTCTCACGGTCCAACACCGACTGTGAGCATACAGAGGGCCAATTTAAGCTGTTAGAACAAATGATCACGGCTGTCATTTGTTATGTCATGGGAGGACAGTGTGCTGTCTTTATTACTGATACGTGATGACAGAGCCAATTACAACAAAGAGGAAAAAAGGAAGGAAAGAACTCCCCTTGAGATCCTTCAGTAAGTGAACCCTGATGATGACGCTGACTCTCCCCCGCAGCAGTAGATCAGTGTGTGCCTGTGGGGAGGATGTTAAGAGGATCTTTTCACCTCTGGATAGACACACACACACACACACACACACAGAAACACACACACACACTGCAGCAGAGTGTAGCAAGTTGTGAGCCTCTTTAATCTGCTACTGCATCCTCTCTGGAGCACTCTGTCAGCACAGGAGGTGGAGAAGAGCAGGATTATGAGTCAGAGCCTCTCAATTTATTAGAGCCCTGCTGACTCCTGATACTCCACTCTGGCTTTCCAGTTTCGCCCCGTCGCAAATCAGCTCCCAGCGAGACAAAACGGTGGGATGCAAGGCCGGTGATGTGAGGCACTCAAAATGCAATAAAGATAATATGAGAAGATTGTAATGCAGAGGGGGCTGACTCAAGAGGGAAGTCAAATATAAGAGAGGAGAAGACATAAGAGGTGAACAAACAGGTTTGGGCTGCAAAATATTCAATTCCAGTAAGTCTGATTCCTGTTGTTTGGGGAAACCTTCCACAAATGTAAAGATTAAAATACCCTGCATGACGCACAGCAACACGTTTGATAAAACCGGTGTAGTGAAGGATTAATGTCATAAGGGCGGCCACAAGAAAATACTAAAGTAGAGACACTGTGATTCAACAGGAATGTAAAATCTGTTTAGAGAGCCTCATTCTTTTATATTAAAGTCAGTATTTGGTGCCAGCAAATTAATAATTATAGGGATAGAGTCAGCCTTAAAATAAGATAAATTGCCATATCCATATTTTAAATCCATCCTTAATTTGCATCGTGTACGGAAGACTGGATGGAAGCTCTGCATCAGCATTAGCTACTGCATTGTAAATCACATGCTCACCAGCAAGCTCCCCCTGTCACACTTGTGTTCTGCTGATGAACAACTGTAACCAACTCTAGTGCATCTGCAACCTTCATACAAACATTTCCCAACAGAAAGTATTAAACATTAGTTGGGTTAGGTCAAAACCATAGACTATATAAATAATGGATGTAGTAATAATAATAATAATAATAATACCTAAGTTTTATATAGCGCTTTTCAAGAACTCAAAGACGCTTTACAAGAGAGACAATAAATAAATAAAATAAAGACATATAAGACAAGCAGACGACAAGGGAAGAGGTGGAATAATTAATGTGTGGGGAATGCCTGTTTGAAAAGGTAAGTTTTTAACTGTTTCTTAAATGAATGAAGTGAGTCAGAAGCACGGATGTGTGGGGGGAGAGAGTTCCAGAAGGTGGGGGCGGCTATGGCAAGTACTGGAGAAGGTCAGTGAGGTATGGGGGGGCCAGGTTATTGAGGGATTTGTACGTGGTGAGCAGGATCTTGAAATGGATGCGCTGTTTTACGGGGAGCCAGTGGAGCTGTTGAAGGACAGGGGTCATGTGGTCTCTGGAGCGGGAGTGGGTGAGTAGCCGGGCAGCAGAGTTCTGTACGTATTGTAGTTTTTGTAGATGGGAGGAGGGAAGACCATACAGGAGGCTATTACAGTAGTCGAGTCGTGAGGATATAAAAGCATGAATTAGGGTTTCAGCAGCGGATTTGGAGAGAGTGGGACGGAGGCGGGCGATGTTGCGGAGGTGAAAGAAGGCAGTTTTGGTGATGTGACGGATGTGGGGTTGGAAGGAGAGAGTCTGATCGAAGATGACGCCAAGGTTTTTGATCTGAGGGGTAGTATCCGTGGCATCACCCATCTGTTTCTGAAGCGCTGTTTTCAGGGCAATAGTTGCCAGGAGCCATATTGGAAATGCTGAACTTCACCTAACTTCTGTCCAACTAGTGTGAGGTAAAGAGGCAGGCTTTGAGCCTCCTCTTCAACAGCTACATTGTTCCCGCCTGTCAATCAAGTCAGCTGTGCCTCTTATAACAGAAAACCCATAATCTTAATATTGTTGAAATTGCTGTGTTATGTGCTGATTGTGAAATTATCTATCCAGACTACACTTGTTTCTTGAACCAGGCTGTAAACATGTTTATTCCTGCAGTAAATTCCAGCTTTCTTGAATGGGTGTGTATGTGGTCTCAGGTACTTCCGGAGCCAGCCTCAAGTGGACAATCCATGAACTGCAGTTTTTAACGCTCCCGCATCTTCAATTCTCACAGGTTGCCTCTTGGTCAAAACAGAAACAAGACAACTCAATAATGTTGAGTGATCAGGGATGTTCATACCCAGCACAGATGTGTTGTATTTTACTCACAGTTTGAAAGATTACCACTATTTGTCACTATCTTTTCCGTCTCAGCAGCTCAGAGCTAAAGCGAACATTGTCTAATATGATGTGCAAACTTACTCTAACATACACATTCCTGCATGAGCTTGCAGGCCATAATGTTAAATCAAACTTGCAAGGTGTTTGAACCAGTAGTAGCTATTACCATCTTCCTATACACACGCTAAGTGGGTTTGATTTCTTGTTCCAAATGTGCCAAATTTGTTGAATGGCTACTCCAGATGTTGGTTGCATTGTGACATACACTACCATTCAAAAGTTTGGACACACCTTCTCATTCAATGGTTTTTATTTGTTTCAATTATTCTCAACATTGTAGATTAATACTGAAGACATCCAAACTATGAAAGAACACATATGGAATTATTGAATTAACAAAAAAGTGTTAAAAAAAGCAGAATATGTTTTAGATTCTGTAAAGTAGCCCCCTTTGGCCTTCATGACAGCTTTGCACACTCTTGGTATTCTCTCAGTCTGCTTCATGAAGTGGTCTCCTGGAATGGTTTTGAATGAACAGGGGAGCCTTGTCAAGAGTTCATTTGTAGAATGACTTGCCTTCTTAATGTGTTTGAGAGCATCAGTTGTGTTGTTCAGAGGTAGGGTTAGTACACAATGGATAGCCCTATTTGACTACTGTTGTAATCCAGATTATGGCAAAACCAGATTATTTCTGAGTTTTGATGTCTTCAGTATTAATCTACAATGTTGAAAATAATTAAAATAGATACAAACCATTGAATGAGAAGGTGTGTCCAAACTTGTGACTGGTAGTGTACATAATACTTAATAAAGGTATGTGAGAGGATAAGGTAAAGCATGAATCATACTCCTAAAACTAATGATGATAATTATGCCAAAGCAGTAAAAAGGAAAGTATCATGGTGATTGTAAACAAAGGAACTCCTGGTATTTTTCATAATGATTATAGAGATGCATCAGCATTTACTCCAGTCAGTTTCACAACCCTCCTCGCTGTGAGAGGACGTGTATCTTCATTACCTCAGCGACACCTTCTTCCCCTTTAAGTTTCAAACTCCCCCGCTAAGTTAAATATACAAGAAGGGGAGGGGGGAATTCTCTACCCCATTTGAAAAACTAATTCAAAGCCCTGAGAGGATTGGCCGCCCAGACAGGTTAGTTTATATTTCTTTGTTATTGAGACATTTCTGCAGTTGTTAGCAGACAGTGCTTTATCATGTCTAGAAGGGCCATTAAGGCTGGGATGATTTTCAGGCACTTCTGATGTCACGGCGCTGCTTTATGGCTCACATTGCAGCTGCTTCCTGCTTAAGTTATTTCTCTTCCTGCTCACTCCCTCAGATCAGAAAAAAAACACACCCTGAATCGGTCATCTGAGTTATGGTGTTTGAAAAGCAGACTGGGATCCATCAGCATAAATGAAGGGGTGCACTATCCGTCCACAGTGAAGTCAACCTGTGAAATTACATTGAAGTGAGAACTAATAGTGTCCTCATCAGCGCATTTAAAATCCTATCAGTGAGAGAAAGAGATGTACAGAGAGCAGGGCGCTGTGTTTGCACCAGGAACAAAACAAGAGCAGAATGTAATCATCATTGTGGTTTTGTTTTCCAATATCTACCGTCCCACCTGAGTCTGCTCCTCTGCATTGGACTGCAGATTGTAAGTCAATAAACACCAACAATCCTCGTAGCAGTAAACAAATTTCAATGCTAGGAAACAGCCTCGGTGAGTTGTTTATATCACCCTGGGAACATCTGCACAACCTGAAAGTTCAATGTTTTCAATACAAATCCTCCACATTTAAATGAATCCTGCACAAGGCGACCTTCTGGTCTGAGTCTGCTTCTCAAGCAGCACTCAAAAGTGAACACTTAGAAATAACACTATCAATACAGACCTTCAAGGTAACCTGATCAAGCCAAGTCTCAGCAAACTGTTTCCAAACGTGCTCGAGGATCTCATAGCCATCACTAAGCTTGCATCTGAACACGTGCATGTTATTGACAATATAAGGAGGACTACTGGGCTGGGGAGAAAACAAAACCCAATATATTGTAACAAATTCAATTAGGGGGGACTAGAAACTGCTGTTGGTAGGAATGGTGTAAAATACTGAACTTTTTTTCTGCTGGGTTTGGAGAAAAGGTCATAATACCCATCAGTACTCATCTGTCAGTGAAGTGAAATCTCTGTGTTTTCCAGAGCCTTTGTATCAAGCAATGTTATTATTCCCCTCGTTCCCGTTAACACCGACCAATCAGAGCTACTTCCCAACCCTCCATCCTGATTGGTCGAGTGGAGGCCCCACTACGTCGCCCTGATTGGCTTGTAAGCCACTACTTCCTCATAGAACGTGCACAACAATCTTCTGTGGGCGGGGTTACGACAGCAGAGAGGGGAGGGGTTGTGTTGACATTCAAAATCTCTCAGAACTGATGTTTATATCACGACTACCAACAGCAGCTTTAATCTAAATTCTAATTTTGCAGCCTACGTTCTGGATTTAGATCTAAACACTACTTTACTGGCGAAAGCTAAACCTGCAGATCACAAACGAAAGCAGCTTCACAACTTGTTTGTCCGCGGTTTGCAGACAAGCTCTATGCACCCGCAGAGGATTGAGAGAGTCTACATTTGTCAGGCACTACCTCCTAACAGTGTTTTTGAGGATGAGGGCATTAAGAAGATGGTGCACACACTGGAACCAGGTTACATCATACTGACACCAAAACACACGACAGATGATGCTGCTCCAAAGTGATACGCAGAGAGGAAGGAAGCATTCGTTGAGTCATTCAAGTCAGCAGAGAAGGTGGCACTTACTGCGATGGTTGAACTCCCAAAATGTCAAATGGTGACATGTCATCAGGTTGTCCCTGGTGCTGCTTCTGCTATTAAAAGTTAATAACCATAGTCCTGGGATTTTGACCAATCAAAGTGTTTCACAGCCATGTCATACACACATTTAACAGCATACAAGCTCAAGGATTTGTCATCAGTAAGACTTCAATTTAAACTCATAATACACTTCCTTGGAAAGAATTCAAGCGCTTCTTCGACACTCTTCCTTCTTTGCTATAACCATCTTGAAACTAAATCCTTTTGATTTCATGTTTTTTTCACAATAATTAGAGCTGATGTAAAAACTCAATATGTAGGTTACAGTTATCGTATGTTTCACAACGTGAGAGTGTTGAAAGAATGCAACGAGAGGCTGTTCTATAAAGAATCAAGGCCATTTCTAAGTGGGTATTGACGTCAGCAAAGACAGGACGCTCCAGATCTGAACGCCTTGCTGACACAAACCTGCAGCCTTGAAACACTACATGGAACTGAAAAATAAAGGAGTTGCTCGACAGCAGGAACGTACCGATGAGTGCTCTTGATGAGTTGGTTATGTCAGCCTGCAGAAGAGGAGAGGCAGTTAGATACACGAGTGCTCTGATTGACACACTAAATGTTTGCCGTATAATCAAATCTGATGTTCTATCTCAACCCTGATGGGGGAATCAACAATACTCCGACTTAATCCAGAATCAGCTCATTAAAGGTGACATATCACGCTTTTTTCATCAATATATATTGGTCTAAGAGGTCCTCAAAACATGTCTTTAAAGTTTATGCTCAAAAAAACACTTTGAAATCAGATTTTGGTCTGCCTGAAAAGCCCTCTTCTTCAGTCCTCCTCAGAACACTCTGTTTTCTCTCTGACCACGCCCCCTCAGGAAGTGGATGTGCCTCGGCTGTCCAGCACGTTGATGTAATGTTTCCATGTTGGCTGAATATACACGGCTGCTCACAGATAGCGTTACTTCAACCCTCTGAATCTGATCCAGAATCTGATCCTGACAGAGAGGCGCCTGTAGCAGGACCTTTCTGAAGGATTGGTCACAGATTTAGTGTTTCTTGTTGTTTTATTTATCAGTATGTCGACGTGTGTCTTGGTACACAGCTACGAACATGTAGCTATGTGGCTATGCTAACTAGCACTAGCACTTATCCATGATAAATAAAAATCATCCACTAGATCTTCAAATCTGCAGACGTGGGGAGTAAAACCGACCTCTGCCAGAAAGGCAGCAGGACCTTTCTGAAGGATTGGTCACAGATTCTGTGTTTCTTGTTGTTTTATTTGTCAGTATGTAGACGTGTGTCTTGCTACACAGCTACAGCTACGACTTGTAGCTATGTAGCTATGCTAACTAGCGCTAGCACTTATCCATGATAAATAAAAATCAACCACTAGATCTTCAAATCTGTAGACATGGGGAGTAAAACCGACCTTTGTGTTTATTAAGACAGCCTACAACTAGCATGCCTCCCTCCTAAGCTCCTTGTTACCACACATTTGTGCAGGTAATGAAAAATGGAGGAGGGGATTCAGTATTATTTTATACAGTCTATGGGCTGAACAAGCTCCGAGCTCTGACTCTGTGACAGACCGGATATTGTTGTTACGTAACAAAAACACGGAAGTCTGAAACGGCTCGTTTCACACACATTTACAGAAAGGTGGAGAAATCAAAACAGGGGCAGAATGGATTTTTTTCATTCTCGGGGGGTTTGTAGACAGGGACACATTTCAGGTACAGAACCATTAAAAAGTCCATTTTGCATGATATGTCACCTTTAATAGAATAAAGAGAAACAGAAATAACAGCATCAGTTTAAAAAATCTCCTCACAGACTCAAGAAGAACGTCTGCAGTGCTGACCGAGCAAACACTCCTCTTGTCTCTGGTAGAATAAAAAACTAAAAGGTACATTAATAGAAAAGAATTAACCACAAATGGCTCCACTTTACGCGATGCCTCAAAGGCAGTTTGAATTAAATTTAAACTGCTTTTAAATTACCAATTTACCCCAGCAGCCTCCACTGAATTGGCAAATAGTTTGAACAATGTGAGTCCAAAAATAATCTGCTCACACTGTAACCCAGGGTGGACCCCCTGCCGTTTGAAGAACTGCTACTCTCAGGCAATGTCCTGAGTGCTCTTTAGTATCAGAGCACCACAGAGGAGAGCCGAAGGACGGGTTTAGGTTAAGGCACTACTGTCAGGAGGAAATTAAAGGAGCACTCCAACAATTTATACAGCTGATTTGTCATAGAGAGCGCTCAGTGGTGATTTGAGAGTCCCCCCATGGGATCCCACTTGGCAGAGGCTACATCACATAACAACATTGGGTTATTTACTGCTCATGTTAATGGCTCAATTATCAACATTCATCCCAGGTGTTTAACTTTGGCTGCCAGCAATGACACTGGAGTTTAATCTAGACCACAGATAACCACAGAACTTATATGGGACTCCTGTGGAGAGGTTTCCAACAAAGACGCCATTACAAATCACACACGTTCTTTTGTGTTTCTAATGGGCATGTGCTGCCGACTCTTTGATGGCTACATTCCAGAGAGTTTTCTATGAAGAAAGTTTTGTCCGCCCTCTTGGTGCTCGAACAGCCTCGGGCCAGAAACAGCTGCTCGCTCTTCCTGTTCAAAGGTCGAGGGGGAACTGTCAAAACTCTGATGAAATGATGAAGGTTATCACTGCTGGGGCTCTGAGACATCAGCACTGAGAGACATGGGTATCTACTGCGCAGGAGATTTCAGCTTTCACCAATCTAGCAGCGTGATGCGACGGTTGCTGATGTTGATTGGCCGATAAACCACTTTGGAAATATCTTGACAATGATTTTGTGAATTAGCATGAACCTATACATGAATATTAAGCATCTTCAGAGGATAACACCCGATGACTTTGTTAACTCTCTCAACATTCTTCAAAAGCTAGATCCAGAGGTTGAGGATGGCAGAATATTGTGACATCAATTCTACATATTGAGATCAACTTTGTTGGAGGTAGATAATAATAGTCACCTAATGAAGATGAGATGCTTCCACCATGTGTTATAAGATGTTTACTAGGAATATACAATATTTACCAATACAAGTGTATTTCATTTACTTATTACTCCAGTTCTTAGATCTCCACACTGGCTTCCTGTCTGTCAGAGAATAGACTTTAATTAAAATCCTGCTGATGGTTTCTAAAGCACTGAATGGTTTAGGCCCAGAATACATTGCTGATCTGCTGCTACTTTATGAACCATCTGGACCTCTGAGGTCATCAGGTACTGGTTTGCTTTCAGTCCTGAGAGTCAGAAGGAAACATGGTGAAGCAGCGTTTAGTCATTATGCACCACATATCTGGAACACACTCCCTGAAAGCTGCAGTTCCGCTCCAACTCTCACCTCTTTTAAATCAAAGACTAAGACCTTTTTATTTGACACTGCCTTCCTATCTTAGCTTAATTTAACTCACTTTAAATGCAAATTTTAATGTAATTTTTAATATATTTCTAATATTCCTTTTCTTTCCTGTTTTATTAGGGCCCGAGCACCGATGGTGGCGAAGGCCCTGTTGTAACCCTAAGGATTGTTCTTTCTTCCGCCACTTAAAATGCATTTTTGGACCCCTGAACGTGAATGAAAGTGTGGATATTTTTGCACACTCATCAGGCCTGGTGAAAATTGCAAGTTATTATGGGTCTCGCAAAAAAAATCTCAGTAGCGCCCCCTAGAGGTAAAAAAACCACCCTACGCATAGAATTTTTTTGAGCTACATGCATGAAAAGTTCTACGCATATTCATGGCATCAGGACGCACAAAAAAGTCTCTAGCACCCATATTTGAAACTCAACAGGAAGAGCGCCACCTAGCTTTGAACATGAAAAATGGGGCCAAAATTAGTCCGTGCAAGGGTGCATACTTTTGCTAATTTCTCCTAGAGCTTTTCTCCGATTCAGTCCAAACTAGGCACATTCTATAGTAAACCCATTGACGATTAATACAAAGTAAAGGCATTCCCTTCAGACGAAAATTGTGGGCGTGTCAGACTTTGGGGCGGGGCATAAAAAAAAATGTTGAAAATTGATTTTTGTGACTTCAAAATACACGTAATCTCACCTCATCCAACACACTCGTCAGTCCTGGGGAAAATTGCGACATTTTATGGGTATCTCAAAAAAAGTTGAAAAAATGTGCTCACTAGGGCCCCCTACAGTTTTCCAAAAACCCTTCCCCATAGGGGTTATTTTGAGCTATTAAATTATTGTTAAAGGAAT
This sequence comes from Notolabrus celidotus, assembly GCF_009762535.1. Lineage (NCBI taxonomy): Eukaryota > Metazoa > Chordata > Actinopteri > Labriformes > Labridae > Notolabrus > Notolabrus celidotus. The sequence continues at coordinate 24,841,847 of NC_048291.1, forward strand.
TCTGTTCAAACTAAAATTGTGGGCGTGGCACACTGTCAAGAGGTTTTCTTGGCAATCTGCCAAAAACTTGGAACATTTGCGACACCTGAGCCAGTATATACTCTCAGATCTTGCTTTCGCATCGTGTGGTGGCAAATATCAGGCGGCGGTTCGCGTAGGCGGGGGCTGCGGGTGTGCGAGGGCCCGTTCATCGCCGCTTGCGGCTTTAATTATATTTGTGTTTTTAATTGTGTTCTTTTGTGCTTCTATGAATGTTACCAATGCGTTTAATATTTTAATGTAAAGCACATTGAGTTCCCATAGTGTATGAAATGCCCTATACAAATAAAGCTGCCTTGCCTTGTCTTATTAATAAGCTTACACGTGCTGATCAGTAAGTGGCGGTGCGCAAGCCGCCATCACAAACTGAGAAAAAGGCCAAGCGCAGTCACGGTAAGTTTACAAGAGAGAAGTGGTGTCACAAGTAGGAAGCAGAAGAAGCCGCAGCTAGCAACAAAATAATGGCAAATGCAAAAGTGATGATTCATCCAAGAAGTTTCAACAGACACAACCCAGAAGCTGGAGCAATTAATGACAAAATCAATGAATATAAGACACTTGATGACACATCCATATCAAAACGTAGATGACCGAAGATTCTGGCGGCCAATGGAGACAATGGATGGATGTTTGGTAACAGTATCCTGACTTGCCGCTACTTTGCAGACGTCGCCCTTCCTTCCCTTTATGATGTGATCTCCTCACTCGGTATGTCAACAATTAATTGTATCGATTAATTGATTGTTAAGAACATACTCAAAGACATTTTTGGATTTGATGTTATATCACGTGGAACAAACATCACGTGGTCTCATATTTTGTTCAGCTATCAGGGAGGTGTTTTAAGTTTAAAGCATGTCTGGATGTGAATCAGTTGACTGAAGGTGTGACGCTCAGCTGGCGGCTACAGCTGAGTGACAGGTCTCCACGAGTGCTTTTTTTCTCCACCGCCGGACTGATTATGACCGGGTTTAGCTCCTGGCTGACACCTGACCACCTACACATGGTTATTTTTCTCAATAAGAATGAGTAGACAGAAAACTGGACATTGTGAGTCTGAAATATGTTTCTGTTCAGTTCCCTTGTTGAAGTCTGAGCCTTCACTTATATGACTGTGTATCCCCTGAGATTATGAGCCTGATCCACACGTTGATATTCAGCATGTTTAACATTTTAAACACCCCAATAGGATCCATAACTATTCAATGCCATCAGTTATATACATTGTGTCATGAAGGAAATTTTGATTCAGGGGAAAAAACACATTTTTTTAATGATTAATCGATAATTAATCGTTAACATTTCCAAAGATCTATTACAGAAAATACTTGAACTTTACATCCCTACTCTTCACACATTTTGTCTGATTGACAACAACGCATGTGACATAAGTTACCAAAGACACATGGACTGAGTATGCTTAGATTGACGGCCCAGTGTCCAGATGAAGACATGCTCCTGGTGGATAAAGTTGTGTCTCTCTGAAGAATGTTACAAGATCATGTGGTATCTATTCTGTGATTGTGCTATCTAAGTAGAAAGTGAGCGACTGAGTGGAAATAAAGTCTGACATTCAGAGAAAAAAAAATTCTGACCTTGGAAATCATCTGTTCATCTCCTTCTACACAACGCTTTTCCCCCCACGGTTACAAGAATAATCTATGTATCCCTGTAAATAGAAAAAAGGCTGATGGGATCTTTGTCACCAGGGTGCAGCTCACAGTTTATGGTTCTCAGGCTGTGTGTGAGCTGGTGGACACTCTAAACAGCAGGGTCAGTGATAGACAGCAGAGAGGTTGTTGAACAGTAGCAAATTGCTAAAAGCTGCTCTGTTATTTGACAGAAACACACATTCTGTCTGCACAATAAAACAGCCTCCTACGGACCGGTGGATCAGAGAAAAGGCCGGTCCTCTCCAGCTCTCTCATCACGGGTCAGAGAGTCAGCCATCTCTACAAGGAGGCCTGGAACCAGCCCAGGTACCCAGGAGGGCTTGGAGAGCTGCCGTCACTGCAGGACAGCAGAACCTGGCAGGACTACACACACTCCTTCCACCCACAGAGCTCCTTCTAGGCGGAGCGACGGCACGCTGGGATGTGCTTGCAATCTGTTGACTGGTTGGCAGGGATCAGTGGAAAACCTGATCACTCTCTGCTATCCCATCATGCATCAGTAACTGTCAATGGGGAAAATTGGGATGCACACAACCAGTTTAGTGCTGTACAGATATTTTTTTAAATTCTCTTGGCATCAAATAAACACTTTTCTTTCTTTTTAATCAAGAACTGAAATACTGAAACAAAAACGTAACTGGCCTTAAAACAAGATTTAAATCACACTTCTCTATGGTGGTATTGGAAAGTCATTACATAACCTTTTGTGCAATGAAGAATAAACTACCAATTATTTATGAAATATTCATTATTCAAGCAGAACTTATCACCGGCTTTAGCGTCTATTTCCTCGCACACATCATGTGTGAACATATTTATAAAAATAGAAAGCGTGCAGGAAAAGCTGCTTTCAAATGCATTACTCCATGTATATTGCATCTGCAGAAAAACAGCGTTTGCAATTGTTTTATTCTCACCCTGGTTTAAAATAGCTTAATAGAACGGCTCGGCTTGCAATGCCCCCATTAAGTGAACTCCGCATTCTGGAGTAAGACTACAGCTGAGTATTCAGAGTCAGTCAGAAAGCACTACAGCACAGATTCACCTAAAATATGTTCCTCTCATGAAGCAAAGGAAGAGAACATTCCCTCCAAAGATGTCTGACACAAATAGTCAGAATGCTTCATCCGTTTAAACCTTTTAGTCGCTCCTTCAGTGCCGTGCTGGACTTATTTGCACACATTGCATGTGGGATACACTCATTTGCATAATGTTGGATTTGCAGAATGATGCATGTATCACTGCGAATTTCAATTCCTAATGCAGGCTGTAACATATGTGCTCAGACACAGAAGAACAGATAAACACATTCACACAGAGCTCATGCCCAAAGCAAAGCTGCTCCATCTGCTTCAGATTCTGTTCATCTTTCACTTTTCCTTGAAAGTCACAAGTGTCCCTGAACACGTCAGGCCATTTAACCTCTCTGAGTCTCTAACAGGAAGGAAGAAGATGGGGACACAGTTAAGGAATGTCACACAATTTCTGCTTGAGTTGGACGAATGACATGAGATGCACTCTTAGTGCTGATTCCATCCTCTGAAGAGGCAGGTACAGATGGATAGTATGAAGTGAAATGAGCGATAAGGTAAATGAAGTAGAGAGCAGAGAGGTCCACTTTTTAATGAAATCTTCAGAGTAACTTTTAAGGATTCTACTGAAAGAGTTGGTCAAACTGTATCACACTTATCTCTTAATCTCTTTCTATGACATGTGGCGATCACGGCAATCGATGTGGTCCTAATAAGAAAGTTGACAGAAAAACTGAGCAAACTTTGTCTATCATTAGAAATCCTCACATATATTGATCAAATTAAATGTTGCAGTGTTCAGTACAACTGCAGTTCCTTGAATGGCCACTTGAGGGTTAAATTCTACTGATATTTTCATTAATACACTCACAAAAAAACAGCCAAATTGGTGTGTGCTCACCATGTCTGGATCTGTAGTTTTCTTGTTTTTTATGTTGCATTGATGTGTAAGTAGAATATGAGAGAAAGAGCTTTTAGGTGCATTTCAACCAAGAGTTCCGGGGTCTTTTAGCCCCCAGAACTACTTTACCCTGAACTAAAAAGTTCCTGTGCCCCCATTGTTGTCTGGTAGATTGTGCAAATCAGGCCAGTGACTTATGGAGAAAAAATAAATGTAAATGCACTACACCACCAGACCAGTAGAGGGCAGTAAAACAAAGACGAATGCCATTCATCACAGATGACACCATAGAAGCAGACACAACACAACAGTTAGCCTGTTAGCATGAAGAGACTCAGCTGGAGCTGTTTTAGATGGTGCTATATTTCATCATAGATGGATTCACTGAATCAACACGTGAGAGGAGATAAGCGTGAGTAGCAAAGACGTTTCAACACGGCTTTAAAATCCTTTTGAACTCAAAAAGCCGTGGCAGAGGTTGACCGGTGTTTTGGTTTAAACAGCGACCCTGTTAACTGGAGACTCTCAGCCGGATGCGTCCCTCATAAACGTCTTTAGACGATCATTAAATATCTGATGAGGATATTTTGACATTCTAATAAAAGCTAAACTAGTTTGCATTCCCAGGAACTCCCTCTGTGTTTCAACAGCTGTGTAAACTCCACAAACACTGACACGTTCAGCTGAAGGTCTCCAGTTTACAGGGTCACTTTTAAAACCGGAACACCGGGAGGAGAGACGCATTCACGGTGGGTTGAGAGAAGACTACTGTTACAAGCTGCTAAATCAAGAGAATCACAGCTTCTTCTTTTGAAAAGTACACACACATACAAAAAAGATAGAACAAATAAAAACTAATGAAAGAAAGAGAAATCAAGTGAATCACAGATGTGTGTGATGTTATTGTGGACGGAGGGCAGAATAAAAACACTGCGGTTAATTTACCAATCAGACACGTTCAGCATTGCAGGCCCTGCCCCCCGAAAGCCTCAGAGCTTTGAAAAGTACTACCCCGCTAGCAGGGTCTTTTTAGGGGGTAGATCAACTACCCCTGAACTAAATTTAGACCCTGGGTCCACCGGTTGAAAAACGCCTTTGTTCACTCTCTCTCAGCTTACAACACAGACAGAATCTCATTCTTCTGGAAACATTGTTGACAACGATTTGATTAGCATTTTAATAAGTTAGCTTATCTCGAGCTCCAACCTCACGACTAATTGTTGTAACTTCCAGCTCTGGAAGAAAAGCCATGATTAAGAACTTCAAACCGGACAATCATGTGTACATAAACAATACAACACCATTATGGAGGCTACATCCACATCTTTATGTTCTAAGAAAACAACAGTAATCAGACAAGACAGAGCAGGTTGTTAATGGAGAAAGAAGGGAGGGGTAAAAAAAAAATCAGAATATGTTACAAACACTTCACGTGAAGAGAAATGAGGCCACCTATGAGATGATACTAAGTGTGCAAACAGATCAGTTACGGTCCTGTGCAGGATTAGCGGGAGATTAAAGGAGAAAATGTAGAACTTCAACAGGAAGCAACAAATCAGACAGGCAGAGAATTAGGAGCGAATGATGACTTTCAATGAAGGAAGAAAAGGGGGATGAGGACACTCAGGCAAATCGAGATATACGGATGTCATAAAAAGGCATGTGTCTTATATCACAATGAGACAACTACTTCATCTGCCCTTTATTTCTCATTTCCTGCTCAATTCTGGACTCAATTGCTTCTCGAGTCTCTTTCTGACCTTGTGTTACGTGCTGCTCATGGTTACACTGTGAGGATGCATTCACTGTGTCCATACAAATATGATGAGGTGGAGGAGAATGTAAAGATTGAGTTCATCAGATGGGGACCAAAATCCTATTTAATAATAATACAAAAAAAATCCCTTAAGAGGACAACACTTGTGATTGTTTCCAGACATGTTGTTTTTAAAAATCTGAACATAATGTTTTTCTTAAAAGAAGTATGAAAATCAAGAGTTGTAAAAATGATAAACATTTTACTGCATAGACATGATGACAATCATCCTCTTAGAGTAACATAAGCACAGACTCTCTTTGTGCACAGCAGGCAGAGCTCTCCATGGTCCTGAAAGGTCAGACTGCTGCTTAATTGAATTACCTAAATATAGCCTATTTCTTAGTCCGACCCAAAAAGGCTGCAAAAGCCCGAGGTTCACTGTGTGTCAATTGCTTCATGGTAATATGATCACTTGGAAGTTTGTTTGGGAATATTCACAGGTCAAGTGCAATATCTGCATCATTAATCTTATTTAATCTTCAGACTCCGCCTTGGGTCTGGTGTCCGCTCAAGTTCTGACAAGATTATTATTCGAGTGCAACCCGGCTCCCAGAGCGCTTTTTCTTCAATAAAAGAGCCATTTAACAAATTCCCACAAACTAAGTGACAAATGGAAAAAACTCTGCTGCACACAAGGGGAGTTAGTCAGAGTCTAGTGGTCACAGTTGTGGGATAGAACACCAAGTTCTGTTATTATAGTGTGCACTGTAGTAAACAAGAACTTGGATTTGCAAAGAGGGACCATTCACGCTACGAGTACTGACGATAAGCTTTGGGAAATCATCAGTTGAGAAGTCTCAGAGTCGACACACATGTTGCCAGTCAAACCAAAGAGGATTCATGCAAGAGGAACAGCATAGAGGGCTGTCAGATCACAGACTGGGACACAAACATAACTGTAATGGAAGCAGAGGACCCCAGTCTTATGTCTGTGAAGGTTCTCAGTCATCCAGGTCATGGTAATCCAAAACTTGATCCGTAAGGCAACTGGACTGGTAGAAATTCTTGAAGACGTTTCACCTCTCATCCGAAAGGCTTCTTCAGTTCTGACCAGACTTGGTAGTGGCTTATATCTTCAAGCTCTTCCCTAGTCTGGTCAGAACTGAAGAAGCCTTTCAGAGGAGAGGTGAAACGTCTTCAAGAATTTCTACCAGTCCAGTTGCCTGACGGATCAAGCTTTGGACCCCAGTCTTAATTCTTTTTCCACCGAGGGCCTGTTTGGAGCCAGTGCTTAATTGAGAACCAGTTTTTTGGCTTTCGACCATGAGAGAACCGGCTACCGGCCAGGAAAACAGGTTCCAGAGCAGCACCAACTCTTTGCCGGTCTAGTGGTGCAAACCGCTTACGTCAGGGGCGAGGGGTGAATTCGCCGTCCATGTAAAGCACAACAAGTAGCACAGAAGTGTCGGTAAAGTTGGATAAGTTCTCTTCAGGACCTTATGTGATTACGAATGAAAAGCCAGGAGCAACACCAGCAAGCATGCTAAGTTGTCCGCCATCGTTGTTGTGTGAGGGAAAGTTTGCAGCCATGTAGAAGTGACGTCGTGAGGTGGCTCTTCCATGGGCTTGAGCGGGTGGAAAAACAAACTGATGCCAAGTTGATTCGCATGTTAAACCAGCTCTGAACCAGCGAGAGCTCCAGCCCAGAACTAGAACCAGGTCAAAGAGGGGTATCTATTGGCTGTTCTGGCCATTCTCTGTGCCGGGGATGGCAGTCACCAAAGTCAGCTAAACCAGTTTCAAACAACACATTGGGAAACCTCCTCTACAATCAACAGTGATTGACTTTACAACAGACAAAACTCTTGGTAGTCAAAGTCAGGGAGTACCCATACAGCTGGCTAAACATTACAGGAACTTCAAAAAGAGAATAATGTAACATGACCATTTTTATTGTCAAAGTCCTGAAGCTTATGAAAATGTGACCCCAAAGGCGTCCAATTTGCTCCTCAGGATTTTGGTGCATTTACAGCATGTATGCAGAGCTTTCCTTAACCTTAATGTGAAACCTGTAATCAATTGTGACAGTAACTGTAGTCAAAGCGACTGAGCAGCAATTTAGTCTCCTTAAGAATTCACATGACAGGTCCCCTGAGATGAAACCTTTCAAAAGCAGCGCTACTGTTGTAACACAAAAGCAAAATGTCCTTGCCAATGTTATTACCATTCAGGATAAAGATATTCATACATTTTACATTACGAGGGGAAAAAGAGCTTTCCTTGAACTGATTAGAAAATTAATTCAAGGTGAGAGGATCTGCGAATCAAAGGAAACACACCAGCACCTGAGACTTGTGGAAAAACATTAGCAGTGAGGAATACTTGTGCTTCATGGAGACCGCACAAAGGACCAGCTCCACGAAGAAAACCAACATATGGAATATTATTTGCATTAAAGTCTTGTCTCATCTACATTTCCAAAGATAATTCTTTCTGTTTGGCATACTATTTTGCTATAATCTGCTCCTGTTAGGACACAGGATGGAAGAATATCTTTGAATGGAACAAAAAAGAAGAAGAAAAAGGTGAAGATAGTGATGTTACTTGGTTCAAATATTTATTTTACAGTGTGTGAATGTCTTGTACTGTGTATCTCCTCAGTTGCCTGGCAGCTTTGCGTCCACATTAACACCCATGGGTGTGTTGGACATGAAACTGGTGTGATCAGACGCACATGTGGCACGTTGCTATCTTGATAAAGCATAATATGTCTGCACCTTAGACCAACAAAAACCTGGTCTAAGATCTGAAGTCAGTGGCGCACTACTTTCCTCTTATGTGAAGGGCACATTAGTGAGATAGTGAGTTTTAAATAATAAAGGAATTAAGTAATGCTGTTGTGTCTTGTGAGTAAATGTACTCGTGTCTTTTATCATTTCAGCTGTTCCTAGGGACTGTTTCAGTGGATTTAACATCAACTCATGTATCAGCATGGATTGATGTTAAGCAGTACAGACACATACAGTGACCTGTGTGTGTTTTCTGTGTTTTTAGGGGCACAATGAAGGCAGAGAAGTGAAACACACTGGCTTGAGCTTTGTGTATTTCAGTCAAGGAGGTTGTAATCTGTTGTGTAAACAGGATCTACCCCCGGGTGCACTTGGCTCTTTGATTGGTCTTATTCATGTTACACCCAAAACAATGAATGATGAAGGCACGTTATCTAAAAATAGTAAATTTTTACACATTATCGTAGCTACACTTGAAATAAAACCTTGAAAATAGAAAATGTAATGAGTTTTCTGCCTTTCTTTTTGTCTGATGACTCCTAAGTTTAGAGTTAGTGAACAGTTAATTATAAAAAGCATCAGTAGCAGTAGGTTAATTCATAACGGCACAGGAAACACAGACACATGCTCATATAGGTAGGGTCATGTTCTGCAGACTCGCTAAATGAAGCCACATTAAATCACTTTGAGGGACAGTGGGGGTCGCTAGTCTTTGGCACCAATATTTTGGGGGTTGCGGGCTGAAAAGTTAGGGAACCCCTGCTTTAGACCATGTCTTTTTGATTGTTGATACGGGGCTCTATGCCTGGCACAGTTGGCGCTGTCCATGGTCCTGAACTATTTTACTTCCACATCTCACACAACTTCTACTTCTCTGGCTGCAGCAATGTAAATATTCATTTTGTTGTATATGATTTTTTATGATGGTTCTATCCTCATAGACGACACTTGTGTGAAGACTGCACATTTATGTAAACAAATAGAATACACAAATATTCTAATTTCACTATTTTTTATTCTTTGTTTGGCAACTGAAAGAAAAAGACATTCAGATTTTGCCTCAGAACCACATATCTGATACGTCATATACCACTATCACATACTGTTCTTCTTCCTCCTCCTCCACTGTGTTTTCTTTAGCAGAAAAAGAAACGGTAAATGATAGATAGAATGCACTCATACAGCACTTTTCTATTCTTCTGACCTCTCAGAGCACTTTTACAATACATGCCACTTTCACATTCCCACACTGATAGCGGTGGATGCTATGTCGATGTCCATCAGTAATCACCAATCCGAGCATCTCGCCCAAGGACACTCCTGAGTGAGAGACGACTGATTCAACCACAGAGCCACACCGCCCTGTCAGAGAAAAGTGTCTCTGTTGGAAAGCATGAATATTCTTCTATGTTTTAACAACCATCGTAAATGTGTTTATTATTATTATTATTATTACTATGCAGCTGCAGTTTCACGGTTAGCTGTGCACCATCAGGATCAATACTCTGATCATTATATCAGAGTGTCATGTCACATTGGGATTAGCTCTGCGGCGCGGCTTATTAACTGTGTCACTCATAAACAACCGTCTGATCCTCTCTATCGGGCTTTTTCATCTGAAATTAAAGCAGGTATCAGTTCATGTCTGGAGGAGCAAAATGTCAACAAAATGCCAAGCGTTCTTTTTACGGGGGCACACGAATATTCAGCAGCTTTGTTTCTCACTGAACACAGAATGTGATAGGGTGTTAAAAACAGAAGAAAGAAGAAGAAGAAGAAGAAGAAGAAGAAGAAGAAGAAGAAGAAGAAGAAGAAGAAGAAGAAGAAGAAGAAGAAGAAGAAGAAGAAGAAGAAGAAGAAGAAGAAGAAGAAGAAGAAGAAGAAGAAGAAGAAGAAGAAGAAGAAGAAGAAGAAGAAGAAGAAGAAGAAGAAGAAGAAGAAGAAGAAGAAGAAGAAGAAGAAGAAGAAGAAGAAGAAGAAGAAGAAGAAGAAGAAGAAGAAGAAGAAGACATGTTTAATTGTAGAGCACTTTTCAGAAACCAAGTTACAAAGTGCTTCACATGGGCGAGATAAAGAAATAAAACATTTTAAAAGACATAAAATTCCTTTAAAAGAACTCTAAAGGAATAAAATTATTTTACAATATATTGCTTAAGACAGTTAAATTAGAATACAATTGAATTTAATTAAATTCAGGTAAAAACAGGACAGGTTCTACGATGAAGTATTTTTTTAGAAGAGATTAAAAAGAGCTCACTGACTCAGCAGACCTGATCTCCTCGGGCAGATTATTCAGAAATGCTGGACCCCTCATTGCGAACGCCCTGTCCCCTTTTGTTTTCACTTTTGTATCTGGAATGCACAATAAACCTCGTAGAGCTTTACAAGTAATCAGTAAATTCTAAAACATACAGGGAGTCAGTGCAAAGGAAGCTAAAACTGGAGAGATATGGTCATACTAAAAACATAATGTTTGTGTCATAAATTGGTAGATAACAACAGTAGGATAACATGAATTTGGAACTAATGTGCAATGTGTGTGAATGTCAAGCTAAATGGGTCTGTTTCCAGCTCACATAAGCTGATACTGATGCATAAGGTTCAGTATGTATAGATGAAGTAGACTCACTCACACACAGAGAGGTGCGAGGAGATCTATTTTGGTTGACAAGCTTAATGCTGTCATCACATAAGAAAGTCAGTCACAATGTTTGCAAAGATCTATTAATTCCAAGAGAGGAAATTCATTTTTCAATCTGTTACTGAACACACTAAATGCAGAAGTTAGAAACATACAAACAGGGTCCTTTGTGCATGCACTAATGGAAAGAAGTCAGCTAAGGGTGCACAGTCCAGATCCCTGAGAAGTTTGGGGTTTGGCGCCTTGCTAAGAAAGTTCCTCAGAAAGACACTTGCTCAGCAACCGGTCCAAATTACAGTACGTTCATCCTTAAAGGGACTTGAACCACCCCTTACTCTGCCAGGGAGAACATGTGGATGGTCTTGTGGTTGCAAATTCTGGTGAGACATAAATCAGCAAAATCCAAACTAAATCACTTTGTGAACTTTACACAGCAGCTGTCCGTTTGGCACACACTATCGAAACTCAAACCTCAGAAAGTGAAATATATTTGATAAGTTTCTTGAAATGAGAATTACAACTTATTCTCCCAAACGAGTCAATTGAAATCAGATTTATTTCCGGCGAATGTGACTCATTAAGAGTAAGGAGATATTTGGACTGGAGCTCAGTCAAACACGCTTTCTAAGACTTGAATGTTTGCAGTGTGCTTTCAGTCGGTTTCTGAGTGTTAACAGTCCAAAAGTGATGACTGGAAAAAAAGTGAAGACTCTTTTTGGGAGTAATTTGTACTTGAGGAAAGGAGGCTTAGTTGGAGGAGGCCTGAGCTCTCTCTCGTGTGTGGGTAATTACTTTAGATGAAGGCTAAAGGATGGTAAGATGGAGTGAAAGTACAAAAAGAGACTGCACTCTCTACTTCCAAAAAGGCTTGTTGTCAGTTCGACAACAGAGGTTCACATAACAAAGAACATCAGAGTTTAACTGCAGACAAAACATCCAGACAGACCTCCAAGTGAATCCAGCTTCTCTGGAGAAGAGTGTTGATTTTCATGAAGAGCTTACGGTTTGTGGGGTGCTCTTCGCCTAGCATTCTATGGTCCTTGTTGCAGCAGGTCATTGGTTTGACTCCAGGCCTCAACTATTTAGAAAGGTACTTTATTGATCCCCAGGGGGGAAATTCAATTTTTTCACTCATGCTATTTTGGACATGCTACACATACAGTTTTTTTTTTTTTGGTATATACATACAAATGCACACACATGCAGTGAAAATGCTTAGGGAGAGATATACTGCCGTCAACCAGTGCAACCAGAGCAGTTGGGGGTTCGGTGCTTTGCTCAAGGGCTACCCGGCAGTGCCCAAGCAAGTGAACCAGCACCTCTCCAGCCACCAGTCCACTTGCCAAGCTTCGTCCATGCTGGGACTCGAACCGGCGACCCTTCGGTTCCCAAGCCAAGTCCCTATGGTCTGAGCTACTGCCGCTCCCCATTTGCTGCATGTCTTCCCCTGCTCTCTGCTTCCCACATATCCTGTCTTTTTCAGCTGTCCTATCCATAAAAGGTGGAAATTCCCCTAAAATGTAGCTTTATAAAGAGTTTACAGTTTGTATTGTTGTGTGATTGGATATTGTGAGAGGAAAACCTTGCTTGTGCCTCCAAATTCCACCATAAATGGTCCATACAGAGCCATTCAGGTACAAATGAATGATATCAGGATATTACTGATAGTATTTCAGCACATTAGCAAACTCCAAACACTGTTAGTAATTTCAGCTCTGAATGGGTAAGTGCACAGATTTAATAAAAGCATTTAATCTTCCTCTTCAAAGTACGAATAAACGCCACAAAAGGGTTTTTCAATATTAATATTTCAGTGTGGCATTCTTGCAGAGCTAACTACGCTTACTTGTTGCATAAAAACCTGACAAACAAAAGTCTGTTTGTTGAGGATGAGAGCGCTTCCTGTCTACCTTGGATCAATACTTTCCAGTGTCACCCCTAATGCCACCTCCGTGAAGTCCCATCCACCTCATCTAAAGTGTTTTTTTGCGTCTGCCTTCTTGGAATGCCTCCTACCAATCCCAACGTCCTCAGCGGGGCCTGTGTCTCTGTGGCTCTGCTGGATCACATCAACATCACACTCATCGGAGCTGACAGGGCAGCAGAGCCAACAGAAAACCAGCAGAGAGTGGAGGGATTTTATAAAGTGCGAGAAACCTGACGCACCTTCAGTCCCAGGGTGGACACGTAGAAAGAAGCATCCAGCAGTGCTGACATTCTCTACCAGCACTTACACGTCTTCAGCCTCCACTGCCATTTGGTCTAGATCTGCTCAGAAGTAAAAAAAAATGCCTGCTGTGCTTCTTTGAGGTTTAGCGTTCCTGTTGTGAGGTCTGTCAGCCTGTCAGTGACCAAAAATACCAGCAAGCACTTTAAAAGTCCACTGTGATCCCCTTTCTGGTCTCTAAGTGATGTGCTTAGGGGTCTGGGTTCTGCAGCAGAGTCACAGCAGAGAAGAGGAAGGTGTGTGGGGATGTGAAGACTCAACGCAGAATGCAAATAATGTTTATTTTCTTTAATGAAGATCAGAACAATAGGGTGCCATTAGTTAACTTATTGTCATTATAATAGATTTACAAAGACTAATTGGTTTCCAGTGAATGGCACACCAGATGGTGTGGGAGTATCTGCATAATCAGTTAGTGTTTACAGGACTGTTATTAGGAAAGTAAGGCTCTGACATGTTTTGATTTAATTTTAACTTGGCTTGTTTGTTAACTTTTAATCATTAGTCATCACCTGAACAGACACCAACAAGGTACTTATTACAAAATCAACATCACAAACATAGTCTCTTTGGTATTCAACTCTCAGCTTTTAAAGAGCTTTATTTTGTGGTTTCAGATTATTTAAGAGGTGCTTTAAAGGTGACATATCACGCTTTTTTCATCAATATATATTGGTCTAAGAGGTCCCCAAAACATGTCTTTAAAGTTTGTGCTCAAAAAAACACTTTGAAATCAGATTTTGGCATGTCTGAAAAGCCCTCTTCGTCAGTCCTCCTCAGAACACTCTGTTTTCTCTCTGACCACGCCCCCTCAGGAAGTGGATGTGCCTCGACTGTCCAGCACGTTGATCTAATGTTTACATGTTGGCTGAATATACACGGCTGCTCACAGACCCGCGTTACTTCAACCCTCTGAATCTGATCCAGAATCTGATCCTGACGGAGAGGCGCCTGTAGCAGGACCTTTCTGAAGGATTGGTCACAGATTTAGTGTTTCTTGTTGTTTTATTTATCAGTATGTCGACGTGTGTCTTGGTACACAGCTACGAACATGTAGCTATGTGGCTATGCTAACTAGCACTAGCACTTATCCATGATAAATAAAAATCATCCACTAGATCTTCAAATCTGCAGACGTGGGGAGTAAAACCGACCTTTGCCAGAAAGGCAGCAGGACCTTTCTGAAGGATTGGTCACAGATTTAGTGTTTCTTGTTGTTTTATTTATCAGTATGTCGACGTGTGTCTTGGTACACAGCTACGAACATGTAGCTATGTGGCTATGCTAACTAGCACTAGCACTTATCCATGATAAATAAAAATCATCCACTAGATCTTCAAATCTGCAGACGTGGGGAGTAAAACCGACCTTTGCCAGAAAGGCAGCAGGACCTTTCTGAAGGATTGGTCACAGATTTAGTGTTTCTTGTTGTTTTATTTGTCAGTATGTAGACATGTGTCTTGGTACACAGCTACAGCTACGACATGTAGCTATGTAGCTATGCTAATTAGCGCTAGCACTTATCCATGACAAATAAAAATCATCCACTAGATTATTAAGACAGCCTACAACTAGCATGCCTCCCTCCTAAGCTCCTTGTTAGCACACATGTGTGCAGGTAATGAAAAACGGAGGAGAGGTTGAGTTATATTTTATACAGTCTATGGGCTGAACAAGCTCCGAGCTCTGAGCTCTGTGACAGACCGGATATTGTTGTTACGTAACAAAAACACGGAAGTCTGAAACAGCTCGTTTCAGCACACATTCACAGAAAGGTGGAGAAATCAGAACAGGGGCAGAATAGATTTTTTTCATTCTCGGGGGGTTTGTAGACATGCCAGGGACACATATTTCAGGTAGAGAACCATTAAAAAGTCAATTTTGCATGATATGTCACCTTTAAAATACCCATCTGAGGCCATTTGTGTATCTTACAGTACATTGTTTATAAAAGTAAACAAATGAAGAAAAGTCAGAATGACATCCATGTTGATTACTTTCCAATATTTCACAGAGAAACATAATACATGTGAAATATATAAAGTTACTATCTAATAAACATATTTCAGGCTTGCTTTGCTTGTCTTTTCAAACTTTATTGAATTCTACTTCTATTTACAAACATTTGTTTACATTTATTGAGGGGTCAACAATCACGTTCTGTACGTCACCAAGTTTCCAGTGAACTCTGGGTCCAACAGTGAAGTCTGCAAAACTGCAAACTCATAGAAAGTGCGTAACATGGAACTTCCACCAGATCCACTGCAGACCAGCTATGTACCTCTCTCCTCTGTTCGACACGCAGCATGCAGCAGGACCGCCGGACAGCTGGAGTCATGTGGCCGAGGTTTTCCAGTTTTAATTACTAAATCAAGGATTCTTCTCCACTTCTTTTCATCCATGTTGTCTTTCTGGTCCTCTGAAAACCTCTGACCTGTTGACTCCAGGCCTGGCTCCGCTCATCATGACAGTTTGTTGTTGTACTTAAGTGAAATACGATCTGGTGATAACACAGAGATTGGAGCAAGACGATCAATCTCAACAGAGCAGATGGAGCGGGACAGGAAGTCAGGCACCAAAACAAAATGAAAGCATCTGGTTGATTTTCAAAATAAAACACTCTGTGTTATCACCAGATCGTTTTTAACTTAACTACAACAACAAACCGTCATTGTGAGCGGAGCCAGGCCTGGAGTCAACAGGTCAGAGGTTTTCAGAGGACCATAAGGACAACATGGATGAGGAGAGGAGGAGGAGAATCCCTGAGTCTGTGATTACCATGGGAAAACTTCAGTCACATGACTCAAGCTGTCCGGCGGTCCTGCTCTTCACCTGTTGACAGACGAAAGAGCACTGAGTTGGACCACAGCGGATCAGAAACAGACCGGACACGGATCTGGTGGAAGTCCCGTGTTAGAGGATGGCTGCTTTTACAGTCTCAAATATGTCTCCTTGCCTCTTCTCTTCTCTGATTTGCTTGCAGACTGCTGAAGTAGCTTGAGGTCAAATATTGTTGCTGATAAGGTGACATGTGTGCCAACAGTAAATAAGGATTTAGCCATATTGAAGACGTCGTTATTAAAATGAGCTGAGACTCCGTGTAAGATGTGACAACCTCCCCCAGCCACAGAAAGTGTTTCTTCACTTCGTAAACAAACACAGAGAAGACGGAGGAGAAGTTATTAGTTGCTCTTAACAGAGATTTGGAACACAGTTTACAAGATTGTAACTTAGGAGTACATTTTGCAGCCCCGCAGCGTCTTTCAAAAACAGCAAAATGACTCTCGACACAAATAAAAAAAAGTGGCACAAAGTGAAAAACAGCTCTGAAGCCATGAACTCTCTTTACAGCAGGAAGTCTGCTGTGTCTGACATTTGCAAATACATTTTACCGCTCGGAGAAAAAAAGCTACCCTGACAGCGGCACAGAGGGAAGATTCGGCTCCTGCACACACTCTCAAAAAATGATTTGATATTCCCTTTTCTTCCCCCAGAATATCAACAAGAATTTATGTAGACATGTTGGGATAAGATGTGACTAAGTTTCTCCTCTCTGGGCCCTGATTTCATGAATCAAGACACTGAACTCATGGTGCAGTCAAGAGTGCACAGTGTACTGACTGACAGTGTTTCCTGTGACTGTAGGCGCGTGGCACAGTCACAGCTTACAGTGAGAGATAAGGAGGAATGATAGTCCAGAATGATAAGAGACACAAGAACACAGGTTTCAACGGCAGAAACATGAACAGTCAATCATTTCTGCGGTCTTTACATCTACATTTGAGTTAGTCATCCAGAACAAGTCTTTATGAACACCTGACATTGTCCTGTAGTATAAACATGGCTGACAGCCACTGTGGCAGCTTGAATACCATCTAAGTACAGCCATACTGCACAGACAGTGCCAGTGTGAGTGTTTCAGGCTGTTCCACTTACACATAAGTCCACTTAGTCAAGTGCATGAGCTTTCTGATGCAGACTTTAGGATGCCAAATTACAGCCAAATTCCACAGGTTTCTATTCTAGTCAATGTGTTAACTTCCACTGGATCCTCTCTGTTGCTTTCTGGCTGCGTCTCTGATCCAGCAGGTCGGAGCCCTCCGGATCAGATACACAAGACTTCTGTTTTTTCCGGATGCTGGACAAAAATAGAAGTCTTGTGTATCTGATCCGTTGCGTTCTGGACTCCAGCTGATATGGGCGTACTGGACTTCAGCGGCAACAGCTTCTACTACTCGTCTCATCACTATCACCTCTCTCTCTTACTCCCCTCTATCCCTCTTTCCAGACCCAACTTGGTCGAGGCATGATGGCTGTCTAACATGAGTCTGGTTCTGCCTGAGGTTTCTGCCTGTTAAAAGGAAGTTTTTCCTCGCCACTGTTAGTAGCTAAATACTGCAGGGTTCAATGCTCATGATGGATTAAGGTGGGGTCAGACTGAGTCTTACCCTGTCTTGAAGTTGGGTCTCTGTTCATAATTTGACATAGAGTGGTCTAGACCTGCTATGTTTGTAAAAGCGTCTTGAGATAACGTTTGTTGTGATTTGATTGATTGATTGATTGATTGACTGATGATTGCGTTCCAACCTGCTGGATCAGAGACACAGCTGGAATGCAACGGAGCGGATCCAGTGGAAGTTAACACATTGACTAGAATAGAAACCTATCAGATCCAATGCAGGGACGGATCGGAGATGGACCGGACATGGATCTGGTGGAATTTGCAGTCAGAAAGAGTGCATGTTTTGAAACCTGAATCAGCCTCTTATTGAGCTCTGTCACTTTAAACAAGAAGGATGCCAATTATTCTCTATTAAATCAACTGCTGCAAGTGCATGCGTGCCTTTGCAGCCGACTGCGATTTAGAGGTACAAAGGATTCAAACAAGGAGCCACATTTAGATCAATTAAGAGTGAATGACATTGGTGTAAAGATTTGAGTGAGCCTTGCATTAAAGGAATCCCACTGTGTTGCCTGAATATGATTTCAATAGCAGAACTACATCAAGATCACTCACATGTCTGTTGATGCCTCATTAAAAGCATTCCCTCTTATCTGCTCGACAGGTTTGATGTTGCTCTGTAATCCCGTTGAATGCTCCGCACCACGTCTTTGCTTGAATTTGTATAGATTTGTCGCTTGTATAGATGCGTATCACTTTATTCTGCCTGTCTGCAGCTAAATTGGTTTACAAGAAATTTGTGGTGTGCGAAGTAGACTGACACCCTCTGTAAATACCAGATAAGCAATGCAGAGTCTGAGAAAATGACCGTGGAGTAATGAATCTGGCCAGAAGACTCTGAGCATCCAGACAGCCCTTTTCAAAGGGACTTTTTTCTTCATTTCTCTGTCGCCCGGCCAGATAAATGGAGGGGAAAGTGACAGGAGGAAACAAGGCAGAGAGATGTAGACAGATGCATCCAGAGACTGTAATGACTGTTGTTAATTGTGTGCCAAAGTGGCCGCCCAGAGGGATTTCACTGGCCCTCCTTTTTAGGCTACAAGATAATTAGTTTCAGCTTGAAGCGCAGCTCCAGACCTTATCATGTTTAGGATTAGCTTGGAAATCTTTTCTTCTTCTTTTCTTAAATGACAAATGTCTCTCTGCACAATCCATTCAGATGTTCAGGTTGTACGATCAATTTGTTCTCTGACAAAATAGGGAATGAAAAGCTCTCATTTCTGTTTCTCTTGAGTACACCCTGACACCTGCTCCTCTCTTCTATTAGGAGCACTGCGTCCTGACCCTCTTCCTACAGCTTCTTTAAACCTAAATACACTTCCACTGATGCCCAAATAATATATCTCACTTGATGTACACAGGAGGTACAGAGCAAGGAGAGGTCATTCACTTACTGATCAAAGACAGCGAATGAGTAAAAGCAGTCAGTGCATTTTGCCAAGTGTTGTCTATGTAGGGGAAACACTGCACTGCTGCAGCTGAAGGTGATGTGCTCATCATGTTGCCATCTGTGGAGTGTGGCCACTCGCACACCAGCTGCAGAAGGTTATGCATGATGGAAGGCAAAGACATCCAGCTCGTAGTGGTGATGCGTCCAAATCTGAGGTCCATGTTTTCGACACGGCACAGAGCAGGACAGCCGGACAGCTGAAGTCATGTGACTGAGATTTTACTGCGGTAGACACTGAATCAAGGATTCTCCTCCTCCTCCTCTCCTCATCCATGTTGTCTTTCTGGTCCTCTGAAAACCTCTGACCTGATGACTCAAATCCTGGCTCGGATTGAAATGACATTTTGTTGTGAGTGAAATACGATCTGGTGATAACACAGAGTGTTTTATTCTGAAAATGAAGGTGCCTGACTTCCTGTCCCACTCCATTTGCTCTGTTGAGATTGATGCGTCTTGCTCCAGCGTGCGGCAAAAATAGAAGTCTTGTGTATCTGCTCCAGAGGGCTCCAACCTGCCGGATCAGATACACAAGACTTCCAGAGGAAGTTAACACATTGACTAGACCAGAAACCTATCAGATCTGGTGCCGTAACGGATCGGAGATGGACCGGACATGGATCTTGTGGAATCTGGCCGTAATGTGTGACTTGAGTCCAAGTCTCAATCTCAAATGTTAGATCCAGGCATGTTTGTGAGAGTTGTACACGTGGCATCAGACCACAGCTTATATTAAATCATCAAAGTTTGGGAAGTATGAGAAGTCAAGGTCTCAGCCTGCATGCATCCCAGCACTCTGACAGAGAACAGCTGCTAACATGATTCAAATAGAGTTATCTAAATAAGGCAGGACCTAGAATACTACAGCGTGGGTGGTTCAGAGGCCCCAGAGAGACAGAGAGAGGAAGACGAGTGAGGTTGCACGCTTGACACAGACACAAGGTTGCAGCAGCAGAAGCAGAGGTGAATTTATATCAGAAAGAGTCCATCAACCAGAAGAAGGAAGAGAGAAAAAAAAATCAGACAGAAGCCAGCACATCAATCAAGAGCTGTTAAATGGAAATAATTCTTGACTTTGAAATAAGCTGTCTTATCAGATCTCCATCCTGAAAGAAGTGAAGCTCTGGATCACTCAGAGCTTCATCTTTTCTCTGAATGTTTGCCCCTAACAAAACACCAAATGCTGCTGCTGCATGCCAGGGTGAGCCGGCAGAGTTGCACAAAAGGAATAAAAATAAATAGCGGCATACTCTGAGCATTACTGTTTTCTATTGCTCATCGGAGTTGTGACTGTTGCCAGCCTGAGCTTTCTTCTTCGCTGTTACCTGACAACAAACTGCAAAATCCTCCCACACAGCAGCCCTGTCAGAGGGAAAATGATTGTTGGCGAGCTTTTTTTCCCACCGCATTCAGGGCCCAAAGAGTTGGATTTACGGTCGGGCATTAGGCGCACAGACACCTTGATAGGCTGGAGGCGCCCGATAGGGAAGGGAGGGAGGGTGCCGCTGATTCCACCGTGTGACTGATGCCCTGCAGCCGCTCAGATACACCCCAAATCCCCCCCAAGAGGCTCATCTTAAACACGCTCTACCTGCTGAGAACAAATGTAGCAAGGGGGCTCTTCATGGAGGCAGCGCTTACAGAGGGGTGTGTTTAAGCTCTGACAGGGTTTCAGTCCACACAGGGGGGGGGGGACTGGATTTCCACAGACTAAACTAAAATGCTGTGTTTGCGAATGTAACATAGGGGGGACAAAATTGTGGGTAAAGATATCGGTGTGTCTTATACTCTGCAGCAGAGACACAGGGAGAGAGGAGAGAGAGAGAGAGCGTGCAACTGCAAGACATTTAGAACATTTAGAGACATCGACTGAATAAAATGGACGTGGTCTTGGTGTCGTCATGCAATGGTTTCTGAAGAGGAGCGAAAAATGGCCAAAAAATGACAGTCACCTTATTGGAAATGTTGAAAATGCTGAATTAAAGCTAGGGTTGGTAGTCTCGGAAAACCAGCATGAATTTGAATGTAGCTTTTCCTCATGACTCCGTCTAACCCCTCCCCTCCTCCCTGGGAGCTCCTCCAAAACGACGCCCCCCCCGCTCACATGCACGAGCGCCACTGATTCTCGACCATATGATCGTGACTGATTCAAAACCGGTCCTCACCAAAAAATTATCATAGTGAAAGTTAAAAACACAAACAAACATGGCTGCTGTTAGTACTCACAACTATCATGCTAGCATTATCCAGATGTACCGGTGACACGATATCAGGAGAAAAGTTATAACACATATATAATACTGTAACAGCTCTACTGTTTGTTAAACATGTTCAGTGTAGATGTTCTTAATTCCTACAGTGTTGACGGTCAGTGAAGGCATCAGGAGAGGTGTAGAGTGTGCGAGTGGGAGAGAGGAGAGGAGAAGTTCTTCATTCATTCAAACTTTGATTGTTGCTTTGTTGGTTGGCGTGATCACGGCCGACAGTGACCGGTTATTAAAGATCAACGTGTTCACGAATCGGCTCGTCATCACTACATCGTCCGGACGGACGTTACAATAAATATATATTTTCTGTAGGACTTACTGAACGTCATTAATTATTCTGCTGGTTGGTGAGAGCTTTTTAGACTCTGATCCGGACTACAGTCCTGAGCAAAGCACCTCATCAGGTCAGAGGGGACAGGCCCGAGGACGAGCGAGAGGGGCAGTAAATAGAGTCAGGGGAAGTAGAGGCAGGAGACGGGGACTCAGAGGAGTGAACGCTGGGGAAATGTACGCGCAGGAGGAGGGCAGAACGGCTGGATGGAATTTGATTGGTTTAAAATTTGGGGAGCCAAAAAACGGTGATTGGTTGGTGTTTTCCCAGGTTTACTCCGGCTGTAGATAGCATTTTTTTTTCACTCTTTTTTAGGAACACATCATGTATTGATTGCCATCAGGACATGAAGATCATTTTAACCAGTATGACAAAAAGTGTATCTAAATCTGATTACCAACCCCAGCTTTAAGCCAAACAAAAAGCTATTACTACACTGTGTTCCAAATTATTATGCAGGTAACCTTTTCTTGAGAATCTGGAAGACTGATGTTCAGAAAAAAATTGGGTTTTATTATGATGTATTTTAAGGCCTTGTGCTTTAAGAAAGCCATTTCTGTTTGAATCTACAGAGCTTTCTAATATTCTTTATCACAGATCACGTGTTTATAGGTGTGCCACATTATCATGTAAGTCCAATCCAACTTTGACCATGGGCAAGAAAAGTGACCTGACTAAAGAGGAGAAGAGTCAAACTGTCAAGAGTCTGAGCAAGAGGGAATCTACCAATGATATAGCCAAGAAATTAGTGTGACCACCGAACCATAAAGAGATACGTTCAAAATAGTCAGGAAGGGAGAAAACACAGATTAAAAAAAGCTTGTTGAACATTATCAAGCTGAGAACCGTCAGGAATCATACAAGAGGTTGCTAAAAGACCCATGGCTGCCAGTCAGGCTATTTTTGAAGCTGTGGGGTTTGATGATGTATACAGGTCTACTCCATGTAGGACGCTAAATCGAGTGACAAACGTCCAAAAGTTAAAGGAAAGACCTCCACTGAAGAAAAGACATTATGAAAAACAACTGGAATGGGCTCAACAATACATGAAGGCCGACTTCTGAGTGCATCCAGGGCAACCCTAGATGGACCAGATGGGTGGGCATCTGGTTGGATTTCAAGTGGCCATGCTGCTCCATCTCGACTACGACGTCTACAAGGCGGTGGTGGTGTTATGTTCTGGGCTGTTATTGTTGATAATGAACTTGTTGGTCCTTTCTGGGTTCAGGATGATGTAAAAGTGTCCTTCCATGGAGGAAAGACATCAGCTTAAGTGAAGAAAGACACTAATGTTCATGCAGGACAATGCACTGTCACATGCCTCACGTTATTCTCAGGACAGGATGGCGTCTCAGGGCTTTAAAGATTATCTCCTAATGAACTGGCCTTCCTGCTGACCCGATCTTAACCCTGATTGAGAAATTGTGGTCAATAATAAAGAAGATAATTAACAGTGATGGCAAGCAATACAGCTCAAAGGAGCAGCTTTGGAAAGCCATACAAGGTGCAGCACACAGTGTCAGTGTCAAAATGCTAAATTAAATCAAACGAAAAGCTATTACTAAACTGTAATAACAAAAGAAACATGCAGAGCTGCAGACTCATACAGGAAAAGCTGAGAAGTTCCCATGATGTGATTCAAGACTCACTAGGTAAAACCTGACAGCTGAAATCCAGCAGACAGCTTTAAAGGTGTTTTCCTAAATGTTCTTGATCTCATTACCGTTCAATTAAAGGGATTTAAATAATGAATCATGTATCACAATCCAAATCCAGAAACCTCCTTTGAATAAAGATAAATCCCCCTTCATCTGACAAAGGAGGACGACTGGAGAGAGTCAGGAGGAAATGTACGAACACAAACACAACATGTTTTAAAGAGAACTTCTCTAACTGCAGTGAAATCTGGTCAACAGTCACGTTTGCACTTACATTGTACTCCAACCACATCACTGTGTCAAACCCCGGTAGGTGTACTTGCACGAAACAAACAGGCTGTGAGAGAGGTACAAAGCAGAGAGAACGCTTAACCCCGGGGTCAGCAGCAGAGCTCGGGAAAGCACAATAACTCAAATTCAGTGTGGGTTCACAAACATCTGATGAGGAGCCAAAGAAAGAGCTGTGGAGGTCTGCTGCGTTCTCATTGGCTGCTGAGTGAGAGGTTGAATCAGGAGGTTGATTCTTCATGGAGTGCAGGACAGAGAAATTCAACATCAAAGTGTAGATTCTGATTCAACACTGGGTGTGTAGTAAACCTACACTGACAGATCAACAAGGCCGACCGGATCCCCCACAGTGTTTCAAAAATACTGTGAAACAAGAGAGCATGTGCAGGTTGGAACGTGGAAAGACTTGAGGCCTGACTTTGGAATATAGTATAGTATAGCATAGAATAGCATAGCATAGCATAGCATAGCATAGAATAGCATAGCATAGCATAGAATAGCATGGCATGGCTCGAAACAGAAACACAGATGGTAGTTTATCATGTACTCCTGATTAAACTTAACGCAACTTTTTGCTAAAATTTCACCTTCAGGAAGGTTAAAGGTTACACTACGTAAAGGAAAATGTATGGTGAGCTGGTGGTAATGGTAAACAGAATCCTGACAGAGTGAGACACGAAGGGTTATTTTGAAATGAATGAGGCAAATGTCATGACTTTGAACGCTGCTGCTATCACCACCCCGGCTGATGATTTAAGTTTCTTTGTTGCAATCGGTAACTCAAAGTTGCACTGACCTTCTTTGATCATTGCTAGGATTGCTCAACAGGATCCAATCATAGACTATATAAGTAATGGACATACTATCCGTGACGCTGTTTTGAAGCCAATCGGCGGCGGCGGCGGCCTTATTGGTCATGCAGAACTCAACCAGTCAAAGTGTGATGTAACGAGGCAGGGTTTGAGCCTCCTAGCCAACAGCTATGTGTTCCCGCCGGTCAGTCAAGTCAGTCATGTCCTTAATTGGGGAAAAACTCGTAATATTAATATCTTCTGAACCTTCGTATTAGAAAAAAAATCACCCCCCCCTACAGTGTGTGCCGATATAGAAATTAGCTATCCAGACTACACTCGTCTTTTGAACCAGGCTGTAAACATGTTTATTTCTGCTGTAAAGATCGGCTTTTTTGAATGGGTGTATATGTGGTTTCCGGTACGTCCGGAGCCAGCCTCAAGTGGATCCTCAATGAACTGCAGTTTTTAGCACTTCCGCATTAGACTCACATTGTTAGACCGAAGGTTGCAACTTGGTAAATATCCATGTTCTTTAGCCGGCCACATTAGCATGCTAACCTAAACTGACGTTTTAACCACATTGTTTTGATGCGAACAGAAATGGTTTTACCTCACCATCATCAAGGGGTTTTGACCAATCAGAATCATGCATTGTACACAGCCAATAGATCCGTAAAAGGCCAGGTAATAATGTGACATAACATAGTGTTTCCCACAGAATGAAGGTATACTTGTGGTGGTGGATGCTGGCTAGGGGGGTCAATATTCAAGAAATACATAAATGCAATAAACTGCACAGAAACATGTTCCTATAATCTGAATTTATTCTAAATACGTCTTTGTTTTTAGCAAACTCAAGACACGACTGGTACTCAAGGTTCGGTGTCTCAAACTGAAATTCTGAAGAGCAGCATTGGGGCTCTCTGAAAGTGTTTGGGGTATTACACGCATCATTGAACCTCATAAAACAGATCAAACTGTGAAATTATGATTTTGATTACAATCTGTTTTTGCCAGGTGAACTTTAGAAGCTGGAAACTGAGTGATTAAAGACATCAGCCGTGTCCCCAGATTACAAATGACACATTATTTTGAAAGAAAAAAATATTCACCTGACTGTCAGCAGACAGATAAGAGGGAACCACAATCAAAGACATGGTTTACATGTTTCTTATCATTGAGCTTGATGTTATTTTGAAGCTGAGAGTCTGTTCACACGTGGTTCTATGTGAGATAATGTATGTAAGAAGCTGGGAGTGTCTGTGGATTCATAAAGGGGGAAAATATTCACATAATTAAACACCCATAAAAGTAAAGTCGACTCATGCTGACAAAGAAAAAGAAGAAAAGAGTGATTTTCATAATGCAGACGTGGCCTTTGAAGCCATCAATAAGACAGGCCGGAGAACTCCTAATGACCATGACAGCGAGTGCAATTATCCACAGATTAATTACCTATTAAACTTACCACGGCTCCGTTTGCATGCATATGCATGCATGCATGTAGTAATGAGAGATCATGGCTCTCCTAACTGCTGCATTATTAATCATCATTAGACAGAGATGGGTAGTCGCAGCATGCAGAGGAGGATAGCTGGGCTTCATAATGATCAGTCACAGGGATGACATGGGCTCTCAGTAATAGATGTAGCCACCAGCCAGGGTTCACAAGAATCTGGCAGCAGCAGCCGGCAAGCCTGCTGCCTGCTCCCTCTTCAATCTCCCATTTACTGGAGTTGTGTAACCATTTGATGCAATAATCTTCTCTGTTCTGATCTGAGTCATACACACTGTCAGAACTTGAAACAGCCTTCAAAGGAGCTGTCGGCAGTCACTTTCCTACCGCGATTAGGGACCTGCGGGTGCTGGGAAAGGTCTCCTTGTGCAACAGAAGACGGAGGCTTTTTTACATCAGCTGTTGTTTTCACAATGAATTCAGATTGCTTCAAAAACAAAAACAAAACATTATTTCCTTGTAAAGCAGATGTGAAGTAATTATCGGGTCTGTTAAACAGTGAAGTCCTTCAGTACTCATAAATGTTCTCATACACTGCAACCATCAACAGTGTGCTCTTATTTCTTACTTCAAATGAGTAGTTAAAGCTAATTATGTCCTCAATCACTGACTTTAAGTCCAGGCAGGTGCATGGGTATTTATATACTCTGATGTACATGTGCTTCTTTATGCTTCTTCACTAAAATCAAATTAGCACAATGGCTAAATGAGAAGTCTGAATAAAAGCCATGTAAACCTGATCTTTCTTGATTTGAAGAAAACAAGAGCCATCAAACAACGTCAAACTGACAGCACGGCAGATGAAAGGAACCATGGGAACCATTTCAAGTTAGCATGTCAACACAGCAACAAACACTTGTGGCAGCTTTTTCAGGTCTGGCTGCGAGCAGTGCTGTGTGCACACCTTGTCAGACACGGCACAAAGGGAACACAAACAACATAGGGTGAACCAACTGAACCAAAACAAAACTATATTTCAGGAGAGTAAAAGTAGCAGCCAGCTTCTGATAAAAAAAGAGTGAAACTCCCGAGAGTGCCAAGAAGAGCAAGAAGACCGCAAATCAAATGAATGAAAAAAGATCAGAAACGTAACAAGAGACTGCAGGGTAATGTCATCCACCTCATGCAGGGACTGAGTCACTGTCTGGATGGCGTTGAGAAGGACTCCACGCTGTATAATGGCTAAGAGTGTTACTACTCTCCGTCTGATTCATCATTGGGGGATTTTTCTACTCATTAAAAATTAACTTCTCTGTACATACTGGGATTTAATTTAATTTCAACCCAAACAGCAGAGAGATTCTTGGCATTACAAAGTCAGCTGCTTCAAAAAACGATTGGTGGTAAGAAGAGTGAAGACTGAAATTCTTGGATTGCAGAGGAGGAATCTCAAAAAACTCTGACGGTCCCCTGACTGTTTCTCCAGCTCGGCTTTGAGGTTTAAATTTGAGTTTTAACTTTAAAAAGTTCTATTAAATTTTCAGTGGATTGATTGCCATGAAATGTGGTCCACATTTTGAGGTCCTCATAGGATACATCCCTTATGATCAGAATGATTTCAAGTTTTTAAGGATGAGAATCTAGTAATATGAAAGTTAGATGGACTGGCATAGTTGATAGAGGCATTTGATTTCTCAAGAGGATGAATACAAACCACTCAGATTCTTCAAATTATAGTAACATGACCAAATATGTTAATTGTCCAAAGAAATTAGATTCTTCAAAACCAGCACCAGGATTAAGCAAAGTTAATCTCTCATAACTGATTCTCTTTGATCCAGATTCTGTAGTATTATTGTTCACTAGCATTTCAGCAAGCACAGGAAAACACTCAGAACCTAATCCACTTTAATGCAATCCTGGAAGCTAAAGTCATCTAAGGATTATTTA
Source organism: Notolabrus celidotus (assembly GCF_009762535.1). NCBI lineage: Eukaryota > Metazoa > Chordata > Actinopteri > Labriformes > Labridae > Notolabrus > Notolabrus celidotus. The sequence continues at coordinate 24,869,560 of NC_048291.1, forward strand.
GTGTATACATACACTATATTACCAAAAGTATTCGCTCACCCATCCAAATGATCAGAATCAGCTGTCCTAATCACTTGGCCTGGCCACAGGTGTATAAAATGAAGCACCTAGGCATGCAGACTGTTTTTACAAACATTTGTGAAAGAATGGGCCGCTCTCAGGAGCTCAGTGAATTCCAGCGTGGAACTGTCATAGGATGCCACCTGTGCAACAAATCCAGTAGTGAAATGTCCTCGCTCCTAAATATTCCACAGTCAACTGTCAGCTTTATTATAAGAAAATGGAAGAGTTTGGGAACAACAGCAACACAGCCACAAAGTGGTAGGCCATGTAAACTGACGGAGAGGGGTCAGCGGATGCTGAGGCGCATAGTGCAAAGAGGTCGCCGACTTTCTGCTAGGTCAATTGCTACAGAGCTCCAAACTTCATGTGGCCTTCAGATTAGCCCAAGTACAGTACACAGAGAGCTTCATGGAATGGGTTTCCATGGCCGAGCAGCTGCATCCAAGCCATACATCACCAAGTGCAATGCAAAGCATCAGATGCAGTGGTGTAAAGCACGCCGCCACTGGACCATAGAGCAGTGGAGACGCGTTCTCTGGAGTGATGAATCACGCTTTTCCATCTGGCAATCTGATGGACGAGTCTGGGTTTGGAGGTTGCCAGGAGAACGGTACATTTCGGACTGCCAAGTGTGAAATTTGGTGGAGGAGGAATTATGGTGTGGGGTTGTTTTTCAGGAGCTGGGCTTGGCCCCTTAGTTCCAGTGAAAGGAACTTTCAATGCCTCAGGATACCAAACCATTTTGGACAATTCCATGCTCCCAACCTTGTGGGAACAGTTTGGAGCGGGCCCCTTCCTCGTCCAACATGACTGTGCACCAGTGCACACAGCAAGGTCCATAAAGACATGGATGACAGAGTCTGGTGTGGATTAACTTGACTGGCCTGCACAGAGTCCTGACCTGAACCAGATAGAACACCTTTGGGATGAATTAGAGCGGAGACTGAGAGCCAGGCCTTCTCGACCAACATCAGTGTGTGACCTCACCAATGCGCTTTTGGAAGAATGGTCAAAAATTGGAATGGGATGGCACTTAAGTTCATATGTGAGTCAAGGCAGGTGAGCGAATACTTTTGGTAATATGTATCTTTACACACAGATATCAGCATGGAAGATCAACTGACAATCCACTCTTCAAAGTTACCTTTCAACTGCAGCTGTATTCTATCTTCTCACATTATCAGTCAGGGTGTGAACAGGCAACACATGGAACAGGGAGTCTTGAGCACCAATCCTCTATCTCAAACCCCTGAAAGGTCACTCCTGGAGGCTGCACCAGCATCAGAAAACAGCTGATGGTTATTAACTTGGTAGGTTGTATTCTGCGATCCCCAAAATAACAGTGCCAGAGACCCCCACTGTCCTGATGTGGATAAATGTTGCTCACACAAGTAGTCGGCCAATCCAAAAACCTACAGATATCTTTGTAATTTAAAGAAGGCTACAGCAGGATCATTTCCTTCGGGGTCATGTGGCAACAAAGTAAAGAAGAAACATTGAAGACGTTTTATATTTACATTGTTGTATCTAAAATGTAGCTACAAATTGTGTATATGTTTTTTACAACAAATGGATAAAAGAGGCAATTTTAGATCATTCTAAGATCTATATTGGGATATCAGTGACTCCCGACCCCCACTTTGGGAACCACTGGGTTAACACACCAGGATTAGGCTCTGGTGTTTTGATGTAAACAATGAACAAGGCCCCCGCCCTGGATACTTTAAAATCACGTCTTAAAACTCATTTTTACTCCCTGGCTTTAATACAGCATGAGAGTTTGTGTTGGCCTCTGTTTGTCCCTTAATGTACTGTATTTTAAATGTTACTACCGGAGGAACTTGAGGCCCCCAGCCCCAGTCCTTATCCAGGGGGAGGAAGTGGAGAGGGTGGACTCATACAAGTATCTTGGGGTCCAAATAAACAATAAACTGGACTGGTCCACCAACACTGATCCCATCCACAGGAAGGGATAGAGCAGACTGTTCTTCCTGAGGAGACTCAGGTCCTTCAGTGTCTGCAGCAGGCTTCTGAAGTCCTTCTATCAGTCTGTGGTGGCCAGTGCTCTCTTCTTTGCTGTGGCGTGCTGGGGTGGAGGTATCAAGACGGGTGAGGCCAGCAAGCTCAACAAGCTGGTGAAGAAGGCCCGCTCTGTGGTTGGCCTAGAACTGGACAGTCTGGAGTCAGTGGCTGAGAGGAGGATGATGGACAAACTGCGAGCCATCCTGGATAACCCCTCTCACCCTCTCCATGATGAGCTGTGGCTGATGGGGAGCTCGTTCAGTCAGTGCATCATTCCACGGTGCAAGACTGAACGCTTCAGGCGCTCCTGTGTGCCCACCGCCATCAGACTGTTGAACAGTAATGGAGGCCACAGACTGCACCATGCTGACCACTGACCTTATTGACTGACCTTACTGACTTATTTTATTTTATTTTATTATATTTTATCTCACTTACTGAAACTTCTTCTTGATTGTACTTATGTCTCGGTTGCTGTAACAACTGAATTTCCCCCCCGGGGGATCAATAAAGTGATATCTTATCTTATTTTACTATTATTTATTTCTACTGTTGGTATTTGTTATGTAGCACTTTGTTAACCTTGTTGTTTTTAAAATGTGCTACATACATAAAATGGATTGGATTGGATTGGAATGAGCATGGGCATGGTCATGGGCACGACCCGGAGTGGGCAAGCCACCCTTTTCCAACTGAGCAGCATGGCCTCAGACTTGGAGGTAAGACTAAGTGAAAGACTATTCAAATATTCAAAAATCATTGCACATCCCTACTACACATGTTTTTATGCTGTGAGCATTGTTTTTCAGGGCTGAGTTGCTGGGATGTGAGCCATCTTCCTTCCTTCCTCACTACCTCTGTTAAGAGTTGCACATGCAAAACACCATCCAGGAAGCAACATCACCTGCAACGCAACAGCTTCCTAAAACTACTCTGGGAGCATTTTGCCTCAAGGCTGCAAAGAAAAGGAAGGCCTCCACATTTATCATGAGACTCCTTTTCTTAAGATACATGAACTTAATCAAATTAAATAAACATTGAATTAGAAAAGAGAACAAAATGTACAATATGTTTATTGCAGCTGTAGTCGCTTTTATAATAGCATGGTAAATCTTCACGCAGTAACAATAACACTGATATAGTTATCTCTTGATACAGTGCTGCTGGTAACACCATGAACTCTTTTGAAATAGATTACCAATAACTTCTAATCCCAAGCCAACCTTGTTTCAACATCTCCAGCACAACCGCAGAGGTTTAATAAGAGTATGTGACTTTATGTTGTTTACTTTTAGAGAGGATTACAGCCTCACTGAGACACCAGCATGGACCAAAGACTTAGTCTACTTTTATGTGCAGTCAAAAACACCTTGCACAAAATAATCTCTCAAAGTATACCTCTCACTTTCAGTTGAATAAAAGAGCACATTTTTCATAATTCTGGTGATCCTCTTGTTGGATTCTGGGTTCAGCACTCCACCGATTATCTCAGCAGCAGCTTGTGAATGTCTTGCCAGTGTCACAACATTTTTCTAGTTAGCATCCTATGAGCTAGGGAAAGGTATCTGCATGTCTTTGAACATCACACAGACTCATCAACACGTCTGCTGGTGCAAACCTGTCAGTGAACGCTCCTCGGGTGACATCAAACACGCACATTCTGCTGAAGGGTAATGCTTCCATGAAAGCACTGACCTTTGAGCATCACGCAACCCACACCTACACGCACACACACAGTCCTTGACATTCACACACACACCACAAGCATGGAAACACACATGATGCTGCATGTGTGAGAAGAGAAATCATGGAGGTAATTATCTCCCTCCGACATGGCTGAAGAAAAGGCAATTAAAGCTTAAGGGTGAGGGAGAGTAGTGTGAGATGTTCATGCGCTGCACCCCAATAGAGGAGACACTGCAGGAGGAGCGTGTCGTCACAGCAGGAGGCAGACAAGTGGAGGAGAGTCGACTTTCTTAAGTGGAAAAAGACGGAAAAGAGTATCTAATTATCCTCCATAGCTCAATATCCAGCAAAGATGTTTGGGGCAAACGCCACAGTTGGGATTTCTATTCAACTCACTCTCAAACCCTCTCTTGAATTCAATGCACATTCGACGGACTGCCAGGCAGCAGCAGGAGGCAAAACACAGCACTTCACACACACACACACACACACACACACACACACACAGACATGGAGAGGGAGGTGCAGCATCTCTCACAAAACTTTCCTCACACTTCTTTTTTGTTATTGTGTCAGCAATCACTTTCCCCAAACTCAACCCCTCTGCTTCTTCATTTGATTTCCTGAGAGCCTACAAGGATTCCCCTCTCTTCCCTGTTCAGGAGAGATGTCTCGGCTTACTGTAACATTCATAGAGAGTTTTCAGAGTGCGCTGATGTGGCAGACACTGAAGTCAGAGAAGAAGAAGAAAGTACAGAGAGGGAGCACAGGGGGCATCGAGCGAGGTGGGGGGGTAGAGAGAAGAAAGGCTGGAGAAGAAGAAGAAGCAGTTTTTGAGCCGTATCGAACAATAACAAACTCAACGCAAATACAAGAGTCACTCAACTTTTCCTCACTGACACGAGACATCCAACAGATCTGCTGTGGTCCGGCTCCATGCTCTCTCCTGCATCAACACCCATCAACTGCGTTTTCATACGAGAGAGCAAGGACAGCTGGAGTCAGAGTTTTACTGTGGCAAACACTGAATCAAGGATTCTCCTCCTCCTCTCCTCATCCATGTTGTCTGTCCGGTCCTCTGAAAACCTCTGACCTGTTGACTCCAGGCCTGGCTCCGCTCATCATGACGGTTTGTTGTTGTAGTTAAGTGAAATACGATCTGGTGATAACACAGAGTGTTTTATTCTGAAAATTGACCGGATGTTTTCATTTTGTTTTTGGTGCCTGACTTCCTGTCCTGCTCCATCTGCTCTGTTGAGATTGATGCATCCGGCAAAAAAACAGGGCTTGTGTATCTGATCCGGAGAGCTCCGACCTGCTGGATCAGAGACGAAGCTGGAACGCTACTGAATGGATCCAGTGGAAGTTAACACATTGACTAGAATAGAAACCTACCAGATCCGGTGCTGTGACGGATTGGAGACGGACTGGACACAGATCTGGTGGAATTGGCCATAAGAGTCTACTTCACACCAGGACAAGAATCTGAGGGATCTTTGATGTTGTATCCCTGCAAGTTAATGCAGGTTTTGGTTAGCGTTGAAGGTGTGATGTCAGTGCTGAAACACTATCAGCACACCTTAGCTGCACCAGAGCAATATATCAGTATCCATGGAGGCAGTCCTTTGACCTCATATCTAACAATGGCACAGACTGAAGTGTGGTGATCCATTCTTCAATGTGATGGCCAAGACCTTGCAGAGCTAAGCTGTATTTCTGCACACGTATCACACTGTGACAGTATTCTGAACCTTATAAAGCAGACCTGCAGCCTATGGTTATTCTAAACTGATGTTAGCCTTGCTGGGATTGTTATTGTGCATCTTACTTTTGCACACTTCAACACTTTTAAAGCAAAGTATCTAAAGCATCACCACAGAGCAGTTATTTTGCATCATACACACGAGGTGACATTGCACCAAGTGGCAACCTCTGGCCACGAGAGTTGAAGCCAATTCGAGTGTCAAAAACTGCAGTTCATTGAGTGTCCACTTGAGGCTGGCTGCAGACATATCTGAAACCACATCCATACAAATTCAAAAAAGCCAATCTTTACAGTAGAAATAAACATGTTTACAGACTGGTTCTAAAGACAAGTGTAGTCTGGATAGCTCATTTCTGGATCAGCACACACTGTACGGGGGGTGAATTTTTTCACAACACTGCAATTTCAAAGATTAAGATTAAGATCACAAGTTTTTCATAACGAGAGGCACAGCTGACTTGATTGACAGGCGGGAACACTGTAGCTGTTGGCTAGGAAGTTGAAAGTCCGCCTCTTTACACCACACTCGCTCAACAGCAGTGATGTTGAGTGAAAAAAGTTCATGCTACTCAAGGTGTTAATGCTGCACTCAATTATTCCTGAGAGCTATATGTAGCTTGCTTAAGTGCAGGTGAGTAATGCAGTTAATTGCACTCCTGTATGATAACAGCAGCTCTGTGTCACCTCCTGGATTGATTGATTGATTGATTGATTGATTGATTGATTGATTGATTGATTGATTGATTGATTGATTGATTGATTGATTGATTGATTGATTGATTGATTGATTGATTGATTGATTGATTGATTGAACGTTCTTTAATAATAGTTTGGCGAAGAATGCTGTCAGAGAAGTCTGAAGTCGACGATAATGAAAGTTAGCCACTGGACTTTTAGACGTTTGTGCGTGGTGGAGTCAACACATCAGACTGAAATAGAAGTGACACATTCACAGGAGTGGATGTTAACAGCATTATTCAGGATGTAATTGCTGCCGATTTATGAACCGTGAAACGCAAACAATTACGTGGTGTAATTGCTCTTAAACTGCAGAGCAAGTTACAGCTCTTTATGTTAATATCAGCTTCACATATGCACCACATTACTGCAGAAACCTGATCAGTCTCAGGCCTTGAGTTTGATTGGCAGCCCCAACAATAATCAGTGATTCCCTCTCATCCTTTGGCCCTGGTTCATCCTTTAGGGGCACTGCGGATGAAGAAAGCTCTCATCTGGATTCAGCTCACAAGCGAAAAGACTCAGCCTCAAGGAAGAAAATTCTTAAGAGGTGACTAAAATAAAAACCAGTGATGGCATTTCTATGAAGACAGCATGCAGCATCAGCGAGCATGTTTAATATTTCATTGCTCAGTGCTTGATTGAGCCAAGTCTAATCTGTACTTGTAGTGTCTTAGCAACAGAGCCACTTAAAAAGACTGCGGCAACAGTTTGAATTGATGTTGATGGAAAACACAGAGAAGGATGTTTGTTTTTCTGATTTAATTTTCATCTGCTACACTGAATCACTGCGAGAGGCCAGATTAATTATTTGGAGAGATGAAACATTTGAGGAGTCACATGACTTTTATCAGGACTCAGAAAGTCTGCAATTAAATGTCACTTTTTCTGCTTCTTCCTTTATTAACTGGTACAAAAAAAGACCAGATTTTATATTAAAGGCGCATGAGCACACAGATGCCTAATGATTAAGTCTTCAAGCTTATGCAGTTAAAATCACAACATGACTTTTTTCCATCTGAACAAAAACGCTTCTATGAAACAAAACTGAGAAGAACACAGCTCTCTGTTTTCAGCCCTGAGTCACATCACACATATTGTTCACTCTCTAAGTGGACACATCATTTAAAAAATCTAACACGTGCAGCCTTGGCATTTTGAAACAACCCTTTTAATATTTTTTTAAAAAAGAGGAGAAGTTTTCTTTTCAGATTCTTCAGCGGGGTTGAATGCTCTCTTGTGGGTTGGAATATTCTGTTTGTTTGGATTCATTAAATACGTCTGAGTCCACTATATGAAGATTTTAACTACGGTTTCAAAGCTGCTGATAAAAGGCCCATTGGTGTGTGACTGTATGTAATAAATGAATCATTTTTTCATTAAAGCTGGGGTTGGTAATCAGATTTCGATACACTTTTTGTTATACTGGTTAAAATTATCTTTATGTCCTGATGGCAATCAATACATAATGTGTTCTTAAAAAAGAGCAAGAAAAGCTGCTATCTACAGCCGGAGTAAACCTGGGAAAACACCAACCAATCACCGTTTTTCAGGACCCAAAATTTAAACCATTCAAATCCCTTCCTGCCGTTCTGCCCGCCTCCTGCACGTACATTTCCCCGGCGTGCACTCCGAGTCTCCGTGTCCTGCCTCTGCTTCCCCTGACTCTACTGACTGCCCCTCCACCTCGGGCCTGTCCCCTCTGACCCGATGAGGGGCTTTGCTCAGGACTGTAGTCCGGATCAGAGTCTAAAAAGCTCTCACCATGGGGGCTCTGACAAGCAGAAGACTGAATGACATTTAGTAAATCCTACAGAAAATGTAGATGTACTGTAGCGTCTGTCCGGACGCTGTAGGGATGACGAGCCGATTGGTGAACACGTTGATCTTTAATAACCGGTCACTGTCGGCCGTGATCACGACAACCAACAAAACAACAATCAATGTTTGAATGAATGAAGAACTTCTCCTCTTCTCTCTCCTCTCTCCAGCTCACCCACTCTACACCTCTCCTGATGCCTTCACTGACTGTCAACACTGTAGGAATTAAGAGCATCTACACTGAACAGGTTTAACAAACAGAAGAGCTGTTACAGTATTATATATGTGTTATAACTTTTCTCCTGACATCGTGTCACCAGTACAACTGGATAATGCTAGCATGATAGTTTTGGAGGATCTCCGAGGGAGGAGGGGAGGGGTTAGACGGAGTCCTGAGGAAATGCTACATTCAAATTCATGCTAGTTTTCCGAGACTGCCAACCCCAGCTTTAAGAGGAGGGACTTCTGCTCGTGAAAAGACGACCCAATTGCAGTACTTGTTGGGGTGCTTTAGGGGAGAGGTTCCCATACTTTTCAGCCCAGGACCCCCAAAATATAGGTGCCAAGGACCTGTGTCTCTCACTGTCCCTCAAAGTGGCTGAATGTTGCCTATTTTTTCCATTCAGCTGGTCAGCATAAATTTACCCCCCTACATGCACATGTGGTGTTTCCTGTGCTGCTGTGAATTAACCTGCTGCGTCAGATGCTTTGGTTAATTAACTGTTAAATAAACGTAACCTGGGTGCAAACTTAGCCAACTGGTTAATTTGCGCGCCCATGTAGCGGGCGGCCCGGGTTTGAATCCAGCCTGCGTGCCTCCTTTCCCACATGTCATTCCCCCACTCTCTCCCAGTTTCCTACACTATCCACTGTCCTCTCCCTCTATCAATAAAGGCGTAAAAAGCCCAAAAATGTAACTTAAAAAAAAAAAAGAACCCTAACCTCAGGAGTCATCTGGCAACAAGGAAAGGCAGAAACTAATCAAAAAAATGTGTTTGCAAGGGTTTATTTCAAATGTAACTACTCATCTTGACTGTATTTTTACAGTTATGGGCAGGTTATCCAATTTCAAATTACTTCTTACCACGTTGGGAACCCCTGCTTGACTACCAACTTCAATATTTCACTTTTTTATCGTCTTTTTTTTCTAAAAGTGCACTCAATACAGATATATCACATAATAAAACCACACAGCTTGTGCTGTATAATAAAAATCACAGCCCTAAAGAGGAGAGACTTAGATTTTAAAGCTCTGTTGAGAAACTTTCAGTTTGTGTCAACTTTTGCACCCCCTGTGGAAAAACTGGTTCCTCTTTTCTCTGCTTATTAAGTCACGCACATGCATAGTGTTGTCCTCTGAAATGTCCCATTCTACTGTATTTCAACAGCCAAATGTATCCCTCACTGTTAACCCTTTAAAATGTAAATCAAGGCAGTTCCTGCATGCACTGAAATGTACTATAAAGCAGAAGTCATCTCGTTGGTGGTCTTGTTTGCTTCTGTAGGTCACATATAGACATCAGAATTAGTTTCAATCTGTTTAAAAACTGGTTGAAAACTTCTAGAAGGAGCTTTAAAACGGCAAAAAAAATGTTAGAGTTAAGGATCAGGTATGAGATAAGACCGGTAGTTTTTTTAAAAATAGATCTGAAGTGTTTTTATGTACAATTCAACTTCATACCTGATTTTCAAACAATTTCAAACAAAGCAAAACATTAACAAATCTTCATCCTGTCTTATTTTGACTTCACTCATGAAATTTACACTTAACCTTGGAAATGCAAAGAAAACACATCATCTTCCTCCTCTGTTTCTTTTTGCTTTTTGCTAATGTTCCTCAAGACTGATATTACTTGAGAAGGGTAAATCATTTTCTACCCATACATCAAAAACAAAGTGCAACCAGTCCTGTTGTGAAGTGAATAAACATGCTTGTGCACTGTTAAGGCTGATTTATACTTCTGCGTTGAATCGACGGCGTACCCTACGCCGGGGGTCCGCGTAGCTCCCGTACCTACGCCGAGGCCTACGCACGTAGCTGACGTGCACCTCCTCCAAAATGTAACTCCCCGTAGAGCCGACACGGACCGCAAGCTCTGTGATTGGTCCACTCGGCAGCTTTGTCTTTCCCGCATTCATATCACTTCCGGGATCCAGGACATCGGCCGCACATCGGCCGTGTATTTCATCTCCTCCTCTCTATTCTTCATGTAATCATGTCTGTATGATAAACAGCAACATGTATCAGCTGTAGATTAACATAACACGCTCTGAATCTCTGTGGAAAAGTAAACAGAGATCGTAGCGGGACCGGAAGCAGGCGACCGGCTATCAGAGAGACCGCACTGCCCTCTAGTGTTTCGGCGGAGAATTGCTGCGCGACACGGACACATCGACGCACAAGTATGTGGGGCTTATGTCAGCGTCCGCACCTGCTGCGTAGGGGAGACGCAGAAGTATAAATCAGCCTTTACTGTACTTACAGCATCAAAAGTAATATCATGCTCTCAGTGGTTAGAGGTGTTTCTGAAGCTATTTGGCAGGAGAACTATGAAAGGTGACTTCCATACATTACAGGTAATGTAGGTTTCTATTCATTAGAGAGGCAGAGGAATAAGTCCTTTATTCTTCTAGCAGCATGCACTGATGAAGTGGCACATCCAGCTGAGTTACACATGAATTCATCACCCTTTAGAAGGAAAACCTAATGTTATGACTCACAAAGGTGGAGGAGGTTTTCTTCCCTGACACTGAGAGAATAATTCCAGGTGGAGTCTGCACAGTATGTTATCAGTCAGAACATTAATCTAATAAATGAGCTAGAATTAGCATTTGAATTAGCCAAGAAGTAATGAGTGATGGAGGAGAAAGGAGCAGATGGAGAGGGAGGAGACGGAGGGAACAGATAGGACAGTAGAAAAAAAGAGAGGAAAAAAAGCAGTGAGGATGAGAGAATGATACAGATAAAAGCTCCTGCCCCTGAGTTATTTTATAAAGTCTAAACAGACATTTATATTTCAAACTTTCAGATTCTTAGTTCAGCTTCTGTTTCTCTCTCTCCGCGACTTTGCACTCCTCACCCCTCTAACTCAGAGAAAAAGTTTCATCCCTTGTTTTTTTTTCATAGTCAGCAGTTGTCCACGAGAAAAGTTCAGTGGACTTTCATCTATTATCAATCTGTCCATCTCTGCGGCACCCCATCCAACCATCAACGGACTCCATCTCCCTCTGTCAGCCTGTGAGGGTTAAAAGAAAGAACTTCACAGTGCTGCTGTTCCTGTGCAGTCTCTGCTGGGCCTCATCTGAAGGACTGTGAAAACAAAGCATCAAGGAAGACTTTCTGTATCAAACACGTCAAATGTGCTGTAATTGGCTCTCCTAATTTACAACAACGAGACTGAAGGAAAGCTTCCTCGGCCTGTCCTCTCCGTTTCACCCCTCGTTCAGCTGTTTTGTTACATTACAGTCGTTTAAACCTCAGACTTTGACTGTCAAGGTAATCTTTATCATCCTTGAGGGGTAATTTATTTCACAGCAGCAGTAATACGGCTGTCACCTCAATCAGCACCCAAACAATTCACACAATAATAAACCAAATAATGAGATAACATTGTTCTGGGGACCAGCAGCAGCAGCAGCAGCAGAAGAGAGCGATGAGTTGTGTATTCTCTTGGCTCTGCATCTCTACAGATTCATTGTGCTTGGGAACTACTTTTCCTGTATTTATTCAATCAGGAGGATGCAGCTCTTTACCGTGACTTATGTTCAGTCCACAGACTCAGACACGAAAGAAAGAGGAAGTTTATTTCCTTTACTAACACAAGAAAATCCATCACGTGCTTCATCTAATCTTTAAAGGACCCCTTTAGTTTGTAACAGTCTTCTGGAATATAACATAAAGTTGTGGCATGATTGTTAAAGGTGACATATTCTGCTCTTTTTCATCAAAATATATTGGTCTAAGAGGTCCCCAAAACATGTCTTTAAAGTTTATTGCTCATAAAAAACACTATGAAATCAGATTTTGGTCTGCCTGTAAACCCTTCTTTTTCAGCCCTGCTCAGAACAGTCTGCTTTCTGTGTCTGTGCCTTTAAATGGGAATGAGCTCTCTGACCACGCCCCCTCAGGAAGTGGATGTGGCCTCGGCTGTCCAGCACGTTGATCTAATGTTTACATGTTGGCTGAATATACACGGCTGCTCACAGACCAGAGTTACTTCAACCCTCTGAATTTGATCCAGAATCTGATCCTGATGGAGAGGCGCCTGCAGCAGGACCTTTCTGAACCATTGGTCACAGATTTAGTGTTTCTTGTTGTTTTATTTGTCAGCATGTCGACGTGTGTCTTGGTACACAGCTACGAACATGTAGCTATGTGGCTATGCTAACTAGTGCTAGCACTTTTCCATGAAAAATAAAAATCATCCACTAGATCTTCAAATCTGCAGACGTGGAGAGTAAAACCAACCTTTGTGTTTATTAAGACAGCCTACAACTAGCATGCCTCCCTCCTAAGCTCCTTGATAGCACACGTGTGCAGGGAATGAAAAACTGAGGAGGGGTTGAGTTGTATTTTATACAGTCTTTGGGCTGAACAAGCTCCGAGCTCTGACTTCCTGTTACAGACCGGATGTCGTTGTGACGTATGAAAAACACTGAAAACTGAAACGGCTCGTTTCAGCACACATTTACAGAAAGGTGGAGAAATCAGAACAGGGGCAGGATGGATTTTTTTCATTTTTGTGGGGTTTGTAGACATGCCAGGGACACATATTTCAGATAGAGAACCATTAAAAAGTTGATTTTGCATGATATGTCACCTTTAAGACAGTCTTATTAAACACCTCTGAATGTGAAGTAGTATGTTCTTGTTTCTGGGGCATGTGACGATGACATAATGTGAACAGCAGAGGAGAAATACAGCCTCATATAGAGGTAGTAAACATCCACTGTTGCATCATTTACACTGATCTCAGTTGATGAATACTTCATGTGTTCCCTCATGAGATTGTTAACATCTATTGAAATATCATAAAGATGATTTAATGTCCTGTGAATTCAACCCGTACTGACTTTATGTCTGTATTAGAATCTTGTGGCACTCGTATAGACGCCTAAATAAGCATTAATGCATTTATTTCCTCATTCCACAAAAACATTATTTGGGTCAATATGAAAATGTATTGATTTGGTGTGCTTTGTAATGCTAAATGCATAATTATAAAGATGCTGCCTGTTTGTTTCCTGTTTGTTTTGCACTGTCTGTCGAATTAGAGTTCAATTCGTTCATTTTTCATGGCGAGTTATTTTTCTTACAATTAATAAGGATATCTGTGTTTGTTCTCCCATAAAACCTAAAGGCAAGGTAACTTCCCATTATCACGCTTGCTTTGCTTTCTTATCAAGTCTTATATAATAATATATTAAAGCTACAGAGCCAGATAGATTAAAATAACTTGTCAGGTGCTTTGTCGACAGGAAGTGCTTGCAGCTCCTGTGAGGAACTTTCTATTCAGTTTTATGGACAAAGTGGTCTCTGCTGATTTTGTCTGGTACATGTGTATTTAGTGTTTTGTGGCACCTGCTCTCTTTTAAAGTTGAATATTTGGGGCTTTTTTGCCTTTATTTGATAGGACAGCTAAAGAGACACAGGGAATATGGGGAGCAGAGAGAGGGGGATTATATATCCCGCCTAGGGATTATATATCCCGCCCAGTCTGGGATTGCCTCGGGATTCCCCAGGAGGAGCTGGAAAGTGTTGCTGGGGAGAGGGATGTCTGGGTCAATTTGCTTGGACTGCTACCTCTGCAACCCGACCCCGGAGAAGTGGAAGACAATGGATGGATGGCTGGATGGATGGCTGGATGGATGGCTGGCTGGCTGGCTGGCTGGCTGGCTGGCTGGCTGGATGGCTGGCTGGCTGGCTGGCTGGCTGGATGGATGGATGGATGGATGGATGGATGGATGGATGGCTGGCTGGCTGGCTGGCTGGATGGATGGCTGGCTGGATGGATGGATGGCTGGCTGGATGGATGCTTGGATGGATGGCTGGCTGGCTGGCTGGATGGATGGATGGCTGGCTGGATGGATGGATGGCTGGCTGGCTGGCTGGATGGATGGATGGAGGGATTGCTGGCTGGCTGGCTGGCTGGCTGGCTTGCTGGCTGGCTGGCTGGCTGGCTGGCTGGCTGGCTGGCTGGCTGGCTGGATGGATGGATGGATGGATGGATGGATGGATGGATGGATGGATGGATGGATGGCTGGCTGGCTGGCTGGCTGGCTGGCTGGCTGGCTGGATGGATGGATGGATGGATGGATGGATGGATGGATGGATGGATGGATGGATGGATGGATGGATGGATGGATGGAGAGCAGGGGAAAACATGCAGCACATGGTTAAGGACGGGAGTCGAACCCAGGACCCCCGTGACAAGCCTCTGGGGCGCTTGCTTAAATCTCTAGACCAATCGCGCCCCCATCTGCTCTCTTTAAACAGCCAAATCTATCAGCCATCCTGATTCTTTGCTGTGGAACATGAAAAAGGCTGTACCATGAGCATCAGGTTTATTGCTTGGTGTGACACCTACCCCCTACCTGTGGTTCCAGACATTGAAAATAACAATGTAAGGGTTAATGTATGGTTAGCGGGTGGTTATGTGAAATAGAATCCTGACAGGGTGAGATAAGAGTCTTGCCCACCCTGAACCAGCCACACAGGAGCTTTAACTTAAGCTTCATTTCTTCCCCATTAACAAAATGCTTTAAATCTAAATTTCATGTTGAACTCCTAAATAGTTTTTCATGCCTTGTAAGAACACAAGCTTGAAAATGTACGTATAAGATTGAGCAAGAGTGAGATAAAACAGACTTTGTTTATTATTTTTGATACAATGACTGGGTGGAGTTTGACGCCTTATTTGGAGTCTGAACCACATAAAAAGTATGATAAAACAAGATGCACACAGTTGTACTTCCTGCCTGTTTATTTTGTAGAGTCTGAAAGAGTAACTTTTACAGCTATAAAGCAGAAAATAATTAGAATGCCTCACATCGTACCTAAAGCGGGTTGTTAAGATTTTCAATCAATACCGATGACTCAACAGTTTCTTTACCAAGCACATTTCAAAACTCATTTTCTGACCCATATCCTGTTTGGGAACAAAGTACCTCTCTGCTGCAGCAGCGAGCGGCTCGATGTGAGGGGAACAGAGCTACAAGCGACCGGCTTTAAAGGACATTGTGTTCTGAAGCCAGCAAAGAAAGTCATGGGCCAAGGCGCTGCTGCAAGAACGGCGGCTTTAATTTTCTTGGTTTCCAGAGTCCCAGCGTTATCTGGTAAAGAGACTGATTAAAAGGTCCAGAGGCCAAAAAAAGAATCTTTGTTGCTGCTTCTGGGAATTTAAAGAGAACAGAAAGAGTCACTCTGAGAGATACAGAGAGAGATGATAAGTACAGTGTGAAGGCTGGAGGAGAGATAACAAGAAAAAACACTGCTTTTTAGTACGGGCAGTACATCTGCTATTTAGAACTTCACTTGCTAAGTTTTCTAAATATATAAAGGTAATTTAAAGGTAAGAAAGGCAGCACAGTTAAGTGCTGACTGAATATGTGTGCACTGCTAGAGAAGCCAGGTCCGGGGACTCTTCTATTGCTACCCGATGACTGAGCTGAACTGTCAAGGTATGAAATTGTCAGCCCTCATACTTCACTGAGAACTTCCAACAGAGGGTGTCTGACTTTAAGTGAAAGAAAGTTTCACACAGCCTCTGTGACTTTTTCTACAGGACGGTTCACGAGGGAGAAAGAGGGGTAGTGCTTCATTTAGCATGGTCCAGGGCCTGAATCAAGCAGGGGTGTTGTATGAAGTCCACTAAACGTACAACAGTTGTGACTGAAGGCAGTGCAACTTGATTTAAAGACAATTTCACAGCATTAAGTGTTGTTTGCTGATCTGCTTAGATAAAAAATTCACCCCCGTACAGTGTGCGCCGATCAAGTTTATAACACTTCCTCATGGGCTTCATATTTTGAGACCAGGGGTTGCCGCTTGGGTCAAAGTGAGGGCAACCTTTGACCTTTTGAGTAAGAAATACCATCATCCATTCATACTACTACTACTACTACTACAACTAATAATAATAATAATAATAATAATAATAATAATAATAATAATAATAATAATAATAATAATAATAATAATAACTGGGATTTATATAGCGCCTTTCAAGAAACCCAAGGTTGCTTCACAGGGTCAGGTAGGGGGTACTATGAGACACATGTGTGAAACTGTGTCATAATTAGTGCATCAAGTCATGAGTAGTGGCTTCAAGCATTTTTGAAAGGCCACAGTGACCTTTACCTTTGACCACCATAACCATATCAGATCATCCCTGAGCCCAAGTGGACCTTTGTGCCAGGTTGGAAGATATTCCCTGCAGGCGTCCATGAGACATCATGTTGGGCTGGATGTGTGAAGGATTGTTCTATAATGTGTTTCCAGAGGAGGATTCTAATTAATTAATAATGATTTTACAGATTATGATGACATTAAAAGGCTTGTAATACATGTTTAATTGTAAGCTGAGAATACCTCGCTTATTAAGTGTCAAGTTGCTTTAATTGAGAGCACAGGGTGAATGAAAGGTAGGGATGCACTGATCATATCCTGGTATTGGGTATCAGTCAGATACTGACTCAAAAAGCTAGATTAGGGGCGCTAGCGGTCTAAGCGCCCCACATAAAGAGGGTGTAGTCCTCGTTGCAGAGGTCACCGTCTCGACTCCGGACCGCAACCATGCACTGCATGTCTTCCCCCACTCTGTACTCCCCACATTTCCTGTCTTTCTTCAGCTGTCCTACAAAGAAAGGAAAAAAGGCCCAAAAATATAACTTTAAATTTAAAAAAAAGCTGGATTGGTAGTGGTGACTAAGGGGCCGCTCATTCAACTTAGTTCTATGCTATTCTGTACAACAACCATGTGCGCATACTACGTCATCAGTGCTTCGATAGGTGTAGTTTCTTAGATGGAGGGCTAACACAGCACGGAAGAAGCTGACTAAACAGGCTCTGAGTTTGGAGATGCTTCACACTTGGTACGACATGTTTTGAGGGATGAACATTTGGAGCCCAGGTTCATTTCATCATCACTAAAATAGGGGGTGGGCTGTCAATACAGCGGCTCCAATGGCCTTAATTGTGCAATATGTCAGTGCCCATCATGGGCGGTATTTTGGCCTCACTTTGTTACAGTGGAAGGAGGTGTAAACGAGTCATTTATCTTTATTTACAGTCTGATTTAGAAAGGGGAGTACTGTTGGGAAGACTGTGGTTACTTGAACTTTAATCCATCAGCTGCTATTCTGTACAACAACCATGTGCGCATACTACGTCATCAGTGCTTCGATAGGTGTAGTTTCTTAGATGGAGGGCTAACACAGCACGGACGGAGCTGACTACACAGGCTCTGAGTTTGGAGATGCTTCACACTTGGTACGACATGTTTTGAGGGATGAACATTTGGAGCCCAGGTTCATTTCATCATCACTAAAATAGGGGGTGGGCTGTCGATACAGCGGCTCCAACGGCCTTAATTGTGCAATATGTCAGTGCCCATCATGGGCGGTATTTTGGCCTCACTTTGTTACAGTGGAAGGAGGTGTAAACGAGTCATTTATCTTTATTTACAGTCTGATTTAGAAAGGGGAGTACCGTTGGGAAGACTGTGGTTACTTGAACTTTAATCCATCAGCTCTGTTTCCATCTTCAGACAGCTGCACCACCCAGTCTGGCCCACAGTGGGGTTTGTTTTCTCATTTTATAACAAAAATGAAGAACCTGTGCTGACTGATGTTAGTACACAGGGTGACTGCTGGTTCATCATTAAGCAAAGAGGGAGTGCCTCTCATTTCATACATAGTTAAAGAGCATGCAGCTGGCTGATGTAATTTAGAACACGTACGGGATCCTTTCTCAGACCTGATGTGAGGTGTGTTGTTTTTGTTTTCGTGAGGGCTTCACATTTTTTCTCCACCCATCAACCCGTTTAAAATTCATGTTCCACAGTGATGGAGCAGAAAACTGTGACGTTAATGCTGTAATAAGCCATGTATGGCAGCATGGCTGTAACCTGTAGTGAAATGTGACATTTTATGATATGCTCAGCTGCAACCTCAGCCCCGGGGAAAAGTGCAAACGCCAGAAAAAAGCAGATAAGGAGATAGGAGCAGGCGGTGCAGGAGATAAAGTAAACCTCCAGAACTTCTTATTTTCCATTATACACACATCCACACACACGCACGCACACACACACACACAAATCAAAAGAGGTATCTTTATTGAGTCCGAGTGGCCACCTCTTTGCGACACAGTTATCTGCCATGGCTGCTGATGACGCTGCAGTCCCACGGTCACATTAAAATGTGTCTAATGCAGTCACAAAAATAAAGGTGGAGCAAATTAATGAGTCTGGGTTTGATCTCTGTTCTTCACTGCTTCCCTTTAAACCTCTCCGCCTGATAAGAGCTCACTGCAGGCAGCCTGTGAACCTAACACATTTCCATTTCAGGGGGGAGGAAATGCAGGAGCATAAACTGCAAGAGAGGGATGATGAGCTAACAAGCCTGTCTTAAAATACATATTGGCTGTTGCTATAAATATGGCTCGCTCATTTGGGTAACAAAGGCAGCCATGAGAATAGAAGAAGAGATTACAAAGAAAACATACAGCAGGTTGTCACAATCACAGAGATGCGTTCTGCAAAAGGACGAGCAATCAAGAGTATTAGCATGCAGGGCTGTGAGTAATATCTGTGTTTCCAGGCCGAGAATAACTGCCGAGTCATCACCGCTGGACAGTCTGTGTTGTTCATTCAGATCGCTTCCTCTCTGTCTCATCCAGTGTGGATTTCTCAGTGACTACAGAAGAATCAGTAATCAAAGGATGTTGACGCTGCCCCAAACACTAAACTCTGAGATAAATCTTGCAGGATTAAACTCAACAATCCACATCACAATGAAAACACAGCAGCCCAACAGCTTTAATCTCAACAAACATTCGTGGAACTCACTCTGCTCGCCCTCTCCAGCAGGAACTGAGCTGTTGTTTTCAGATCAGAGGAGTTATGTGGGCTCCCTTCACTCCTGGAAAAATTGACTTCCTGTCATTCATTCTTACGACAAAAAACTCTGATTGTGTGAGCTGAGGGTCTTTATACCCACCAAGGCTATTACAGATCTGACACATCACTGAAGAGTGCTGCAATTCTTACTCCAATGTCATCTTGACCAAAAAGATGAGATATGTTCGCTGTGTGTTAATACCAAACACAGCGGGTAATAGGTAAGAGGTAATGCATAATGAGCGGGTTGTTGAAGCACATTATAACCCTGATAGGTAAGAGATGTAGGCCCAATCTCAATGTCCTCTCTGAGCCCTGAGCCCTTCTTGACTTAATTGATGACACCTTGAAAGTCATTGATGGCAGGAGGCTGTAAGGGCTCAAACTGTAGAACTGGGAATGGGACAACACTTTGTGACTTCTCCTGTTACCTGCATGACGTCATGTAGCTCACCTTACGGGTATTAGGAATTTTTACTTTCCTCAAATTCAAGGTGCTTAAGGGATTGCAATGTGATCCAGACTCTACCGTACTGCCTGCTTAACCACAAATTTAAAAATATATAAATACATAATATCAATATATAAATTATGCTGCATATATGTCTGAAGATAAATAGATTGTTGCTGTTTAAAGACTGTTTTCTACATTTATACTTTCAAGCAAACATTTTTGTAACTCCAACATTTGTTGCATCTTCCTGTTTCTCTCTTTTTTTATTTCATGTTATGGAGTTCGTTTACCCTTCCATGCTCCCGGGCTTCCCCTGGGAATCCTGGGTTTCACGTCACAATGCTATGAATTATGGGTAATTCCCTTACACTAAAGGCTGATTTATACTTCTGCGTTGAATCAACGGCGTACCCTACACCGGGGGTCCGCGTAGCTCCTGTACCTACGCCGAGGCCTACGCACGTAGCTGACGTGCACCTCCTCCAAAATGTAACTCCCCGAAGAGCCGACGCGGACCGCAAGCTCTGTGATTGGTCCGCTCGGCGGCTTTGTCTTTCCCGCATTTACAACACTTCCGGGATCCCGGACATCGGCCGCACATCGGCCGTGTATTTCATCTCCTCCTCTCTATTCTCCATGTAATCATGTCTGTATGATAAACAGCAACATGTATCAGCTGTAGATTAACATAACACGCTCTGAATCCCTGTGGAAAAGTAAACAGAGATCGTAGCGGGACCGGAAGCAGGCGGCCGGCTATCAGAGAGACCGCACTGCCCTCAGGCGTTTCGGCGGAGAATTGCTGCACGACACAGACACACCGACGCACAAGTATGTGGGGCTCATGTCCGCGTCAGCCCCTGCTGCGTAGGGGAGACGCAGAAGTATAAATCAGCCTTAAGTCTGCAAAAATGCCCACTTACAGAAAAGGTGCATAAAGGGCTCAGAAAGTCTGTGAGAGATCCCTTACACACTTGAAGATTTGACAGTGGGACAGCCCTAAGGCCTCACAGACTTAGCGGGGATGCGCCTCAAAGTCAGTGAGTGTGGACATTGAGATTGGACCAATCTATAATTAGCGGGTTGTTGAGGCACATTAGAACCATGACAGGGTGAGCAAGGCCTTGACACAGAGAGCACTTCTCACCCTAAAGGGATTTAGAGGCTATAACAACGTGTTCACTAATTAATATAGAAAGTTGACCAGGTTACTGATTTCAAACTTCTATTATTAATTTGAAAAATTATTATTATTATACCTCTTTTGCAAAAAACAGTCTTTTGGACTCATATAGAAACATGCACAGTGTATCTCTGCAGCCTTCTTCAAAAGAGACAACCCAACTTTTAACACTCACTTTAAATGAAAAGTATTCGCTGATGTAATGGGACACGAGGTGAGCAGGTTCGCACATTGTATTGTGATATTTTTCTTTCAATTTATCCGTCCTCTGTCCCACATTGACTGCAAAAACATGGACATAGCTTCTGTGATGTCACCCATTGGTTCCTGGAGAGCTGTATTGAAGCCTGATGATGGTGGTTGCCAAGTTGACCAACTTTATCAGGTGTGAAGAAAGTCAAGGTTGGTGCATATCAGAGTGTAGATGAAGTATATTCATTTAATGCATGTTTGACTTCACATATGTAAAAATAAATTCAATCCAAACCAAGTACGAGGAATTGTCTGCGTTTAAAATCAACTAAAGGTGATGTAAAAACAGGAACTGACAACCTCAAGAGCAGAGGTTCGTACGGCTGCAAAGGGACTGCATTAAGGGACAGTATCGTCAGCATATAAGTGATATAATGCATTGTATAAGTTGTCCCAAACATCATCTTAATGCAGTCATTCCAGAAGGTTAATGTTGTCCCTGTATGTTACTCACAACTTGGAGAGCCGCCTACCTACAGCTGTAAATGAAATACCTCCACTGGGTTATCACCCTGTGTTAGTGTAGCAGTGTGTGTGTGTGTGTGTCTGTGCAGCTTAGCGAGAGCATGCACTCATCCCATTATGTTATCCTTCAGTGCCGCTAATGAGCTCCAGATCGCACTAACTCTATCCTCCCCAGTCCCCCCGGACACACATCTCAAAGAGTAAACACACAGAGGAGTGATGGAACAACAGAGGAGAGGTTTTAGTAGTTTGTGAGGGAGAACGCTCAGATTTTTTCAGACACTGCAGATAAATAAAGGGATCTGATTCAAGGTTATCAGGAGTATGCTGGTAGTGTCAGAGTGATGCACAAAGAGATGCAGCAGACCATCCACACAAATAGAAACATCCAAAAAAAACACAGCTACAGGCAGTTTGTGGAGCGTCACAGCTACCTGACAAGAAACATAGACATAAAGAAATTCTATTTAAAGCTGACGTGAAGCTGCAGCTCTGTATGTGCCTCACTCCGCCTGTGCACTGGTTTTACATCACATCTCATGCATTCCTTTTAACCAGATACACATGTCTTTATGTGACAGTACCTCTGTACTGAACTTAAGATTTCAGGTTTTGCAAGCACCATCCGTAAGTCACCGTATTGTATCTACATTTCCTCAGACTCTATCTGTCACAGATGGCTATCCCTATTATTCACTTAGAAGCTATTTCTTCAGATGAATGAAAACTGACAGGTATGTAATATCTTGAATTATCCTGAAAGACCAGAATGTGGGAGTAAGGAGGATCTATCAACATAACTGAATAAAATACATTCACAAGTTTGCATATGTTAGTATGATATTCCAGCTGTGACGTGACAGACTCCGGCTGCTACAATCTCTCTTCATCTCCCTCTATCCCTCTTTTAAACCCGAACTCGGTCTCAGCAGATGTGTGTCTAACATGAGTCTGGTCCTGCTGGAGGTTTCTGCCTGTTAAAGGAAGTTTGTCCTTGTCACTGTAACTTGCTAAATGCTGCAAAGTGCTCTGCTCATGGTGGATTAAGATGAAATCAGACTGAGTCATGTCTGTAAGATGGGACTGGATCTTGTCCTGTCTTGAAGTTGGGTCTTTGTGAATAATATAACATAGAGGACAGTCTAGATTTGGCGCTATATGAATGAAGATGTGTTGATTGATTAATAGAATATTTCTAGGGATGCATGATAAATAAGTTTGGACCAATGCAATGTGAGTTTTATGACTGAACTAGTGTTTAGGAACAAAGATGGAGTTTTGTTTTCTCATATCAGCAGGTAACGTTTTGATTGCACATCCTTATGGCCAAATTCCACTAGATCCATGTCAAGTCAGTCTCTGATCTGTCACAGCACCCCGGATCTGATAGGTTTCTGTTCTAGTCAGTGTGTTAACTTCCACTGGATCCGCTCCGTTGTGTTACGGCTGTGTCTCTGATTTGGCAGATCAGAGCCTTCTATTTTTGCCGGATGCCAGGGCACGACGCATCAATCTCAACAGAGCAGATGGAGCGGGACAGGAAGTCAGGCACCAAAACAAAATGAAAACATTCGGTTAATTTTCAAAATAAAACACTCTGTGTTATCACCAGATCGTATTTCACTTAACTACAATAACAAACCGTCATGATGAGCGGAGCCAGGCCTGGAGTCAACAGGTCAGAGGTTTTCAGAGGACCAGAAAGACAACATGGATGAGGAGAGGAGGAGGAGGATCCTTGATTCAAAGCTTGATCTGTAAGGCATCTAGTCTGGCTCTTCCCCAGTCTGGTTAGAACTGAAGAAGCGTTTCGGAGGAGAGGTGAAACGTCTTCAAGATTTTCTACCAGTCCAGTTGCCTTATGGATCAAGCTTTGGAATACCATGACCTGGATGACTGAGAACCTTCACAGACAGATATTCATTAATGCAGTAATTACCGCGGGAAAACCTCGGTCACATGACTCCAGCTGTTCGGCGTACCTGCTCCGTGGTGGAAGTCCTGAGTTCGTCACATCTTTAACAAGGATGTCATGTTTTTTCACGCATAAAGCATTTTTACAACTTCACACAAATAGTAAAATCTAACAGCATCACCTGCCATGTTTCATTTAAACCTCCAGTTAAAGTGTCACAAAGTGGAGTTGGGTTGTTTGTAACTTTTCTTTGTGCATATGAAAAGTTTCCCTGCAGTGTTTTAACAAACTCACAGAGCAAGAACTATTTCTGCAGTTGAAAGAAGACAAACTCTAAAGATATCTCCAGGCTGCCTTCGATTCAGGTTGTATGAGAGCAGTGTTGAGGAGACGTTTGTATCTCTGCTCGGATTGCTCTCCATTTGATTTCAGCGTGTCGATACAAAATGGTTTGTTTAGACAGATCCCCCTGTTTTTCATTCGCTGGCACTGACATCAAAACTTGACATTTACTGTTCATGTTTTTCCGATCAATAAAAAGCGCTGTGCTGCATTTTAAACGCAGGAAACATACCGAAGTGGAGCAGTGTCTATATTTGGCCTATTGTATACAACAATAATAACATAACATAGACCTAGAAATGTCAGGTACATCTCTATTACCTGCTTTTCATGGCAGGGTTTAGAGGTTTGGAGGTTTCACAGGGTGGATGTTTCTATTCCTGCAGCTTTAATATCTCCATAAACAGGTTTGCAGTTATAGCAGTAACTATGTGTAAAGCTTTACTACTGCAAAATAAATATCTTCAACAAAAACTTGGAAAATTACCATCCACTTTTCGCAATGTCTCATTTTTCCCCCTGTCTCTGAAAATGTGCTGCCTCTCCTCTGATCCATATCAAGGACACAAAGGAGGTAAGAGTCCAGAACTGTTCTCTTAAACCATCTATTACAAGCTCTAATGCCTTGATCCCTAACACGCAAACCCAAACTCACACACATGCACACACAAAGAGGAGGACAGAGTTGCTAACCTCCGGTCCACTCATTGTACCTCTGCACAACGCAGATGAACAACAGGCCAGAGGGATAAAACAAGAGCAGCAGAGAGGCTGAGCTGCAAAATATAAGAAAATGAAAATCTATCACACTTGAGGGAGCGAACAAACCTGCTTTCTCAAAGAGAAAATGAAATCTAACAAAAAAGCCCTCATTGCAGTCTCACTGAGTCCTTGTCCACGGGCTACAGGGGCAGCATGAATACTCAGTTTAAACGGAGCAGATATATAATGTCTGATTTATGCCTGAAAAGGTGGCTTGAGAGTCATCCAGTTTGACAGTTGCTAAATTTGTCCTCTGAGTCATATCATCCTGGAGAACATGAGCGAGTGCTGTGGTAATGACTGCTCAATTAAATCACTTTGATGGATATAATACATGTCCCGAAGCCTCAAAGGTGATCATAATAATTAAGCTTTTCATTGGACAAAGAGGGTTTCTGTTATTCTTGTTTCCAATATTTCAAAGTCAGAGAAAAACAAGCAGAGCAGTGTTTCGAAATGGCAGGAAAATGTCTTTAATGATGAAAAATATGAAACCAGTATGCTTGATAATGTGTGAGGGGAACAAAAACTGCAAGAAAATCCAAAGTGTAATCAAAGTTTAAAGCTCCCCTGAGGAACTTTAGGTTTGTGTTGATTTTGGCGCCCCCTGTGGACACAACAGTATCTATTCACTCTGCTGATTTTGTCCTGTACATGAGTAACAACAGACTTCCACCAAATCCATGTCCGGAGCTCTCTTGTCCATCAAATCCCACCGGTTGCGTTTTCGGCTGGAGTCATGTGACCAAGGTTTTTCTCACAGTAATCACTGAATCAAGGATTCTCCTCCTCCTCCTCTCCTCATCCATGTTGTCTTTCTGGTCCCCTGAAAACCTCTGACCTGTTGACTCCAGGCCTGGCTCTGCTCTTCATGATGGTCTGTAGTTAAGTGAAATACGATCTGGTGATAACACAGAGTGTTTTATTCTGAAAATTAACCGGATGTTTTCATTTGTTTGTTGTTTTGGTGAAACCTGACTTCCTGTCCCGCTCCATCTGCTCTGTTGAGATTGATGCGTCGTGCTCCGGCATCCGGCAAAAATAGAAGTCTTGTGTATCTGATCCAGAGGGCTCCGACCTGCTGGATCAGAGACGCAGCCAGAACCCAACAGAGAGGATCCAGTGGAAGTTAACACATTAACTAGAATAGAAACCTATCAGATCCGGGATGCTGTGACGGATCAGAGACGCAGCCAGAACGCAACAGAGAGGACCCAGTGGAAGTTAACACATTAACTAGAATAGAAACCCATCAGAACCTATGGATCAGAGACGGACCTCACACGGATCCAGTGGAATTTGCACGTAAGTGGTGTTTTTAACAGGTTTTTAACACCAATTATGGAAAGTCTCACCAAGCTGCATTTTGGCAGTTGAACTGATCATTCATCAAGAGTTTTTGAAGTGGAAAACCTAAAAGGATTATAAAGGCAGCATCATATCACTCACCCCAACTCCTGATGGTTATGAAGAGGCATAAACATCATTTTCAGTCTGTTTTGTAACCTGACAAAATTCCTCACAGGAGCTTTAAACCACCTCGGGGGTGTACTAGGGAGGAGGATTTGCAGTTATAGGTAACTTCAGGGTTAACTCCTGGTTTTAAGCATTACAAAGGTGGTTCACTATAAGGCAGATCACAATGGTAACTTATGCTGAACATAAGAGATCGGTTTGAGCTCATCCTGGAGGAGGGCGAGAGACCAACATTTTTAAATTTTTACTTTTGAAGTTTATCAAAGAAAGTTATTAATCGTGTTTTATTGTTATCATCATACAACAGAGACACTGATCAAAGCACTGAGCATTGTGATTATTGTACTCATGAGATGTTGCATTAAGTATGCCTACTCGTCGCTTTCTGTTTTACTTTCATTTTAATTTTGAACAATTCCATAATGCTGCCTTTGAAGCCATCAGGACTGCAGATAAAATGTTACTTCAAAGACACACACAGGCCACAGGAATACATCTGAATTCATGTAAGGGAATAAACAGGAGTGATTATAGTTGTTCATTCTTTGGATAGTGTGTGTCTAACTTCACTGATTTGTCATCACAGTTTGTTCTTCATCAAGTATAACATTATTGTCCTTGTTAACAGAGGCTGTGAGTGTTTTTACAGAAGCTACAATCAGCACCAGGCTGAGATGGTCTCTGATAAAGGACTTCCTGGTTTTTGATTCACTCCTATAAAGACATTTAATAAAGAGAACCAAATCTTCATGCCAAAACTATAAATTGTAAAACCCTCTCTCAGCAGTACTTTAAATAATTTAACTTACACTATAACTCGGTAATCCATCACAGTACTAATAACCTGTCTAATATATTAGCCTTAATTAAAATTGCTGCAGGAATAAGTCTTCTACTGCATCTTGTGACTTATTGGATGACTTAACCTCTCAAGGGGACTGAATTTTAATTTCACTCCTCCGCCAAAACTTCACACAGAAACGAGCGCATGTTTGCAGAAACTTAACATCAGATTAGGAACTGATTTTAGATGTTGTTTGAAGCGATCCAGCCCCAAAGACAGAGACAGAAGTAAAACTCAAAGTAAATGATGATGTGATCTGAATGCAGAGTCTCTCTGAGTGCATTTTAACTGCTGATGACAAGCTGCCTGACAGATACACATGCAACGTCTGCTCTGCTCTCCTAAACATAAGGCCTGTTAATGTAGCAGACAGGGCATATCATTACTTCCTCTTCTCTCTCCCACAACACAGACTGCCACCCCCGCCCTCCCCCCACCCAAGACTGTCACCAACCCCACTCAGCCCCCGCAACCTCCCATCTGCTCACCAGTTCACTTGGGGATGAACAGACAGAGGAGCAACCCGGGAGAAGGTTCAAACACCCGGTAAATATGCTCTGCATACACAGCAACAGAAGCTTAACTGCTCCCAGACTAAACGCTGCATTTATACGACCTGATAGAGCCACATGCTTTCACCTTAATGCGCCCGTCACACAGACGCAGCACGTCAGCTAATCAGACAGGATTGAAATGTCAAGGCTTCAAATCTTTTATACCAAATGTTGTCCTGATGGCCCGAATGTTCTCTCTATGCAGAGGAGCAAAACTCTTTATCCAACTGCTTTGTTTTAAAGTTATATTTTTGTGCTATTTCTCCTTTATTAGATAGAACAGCTTGAAGAGAGACAGGAAATGTGGGGAGTAGAGAGTGGGGGATGAGATGCAGTGGATGGTCCACCGGCCGGGAGTCGAACCGGCGACCTCTGCGATGAGGACTATAGCCACTATAAGTGGGGCACTTAGACCGCTAGGCCATCAGCGCCCCACACTGCTTTGTTTTAAACTTATGGAGCCACAAATACGGTGGCTCTGATGGCCAGTAGTAATAAATATTTCAAGAGCGCAAAATATATTTCACAGAACACAAATAAATTTGACAGAACAAAATTAATTTGACAGAACAAAAATAGCTGTCCAATCACAAAATACATGGTACTTGTTTGTGATTGGCTAAACCCAAGTCTGTCCGCCATCAGTCATTTATCATTTCCTGTTTACACAGCACGAACTTTCAAGTGTTTACCAGGATGGAAGAAGAGCTTGAGTTGATAGCGTGCAATACTTCAACAAGGGACATACATATAGTCTGATTCTTGAAATGCTCTCCTCCTATCATGAAATACACATATCAATTGGAAACCTTAAAGGTGACATATCATGCAAAATTGACTTTTTAATGGTTCTCTACCTGAAATATGTGTCCCTGTCTACAAACCCCCCGAAAATGAAAAGAATCCATTCTGCCCCTGTTCTGATTTCTCCACCTTTCTGTAAATGTGTGCTGAAACGAGCCGTTTCCGTTTTCAGTGTTTTTCATACGTCACAACGCCATCCGGTCTGTAACAGGAAGTCAGAGCTCGGAGCTTGTTCAGCCCATAGACTGTATAAAATACAACTCAACCCCTCCTCCGTTTTTCATTCCCTGCACACATGTGTGCTAACAAGGAGCTTAGGAGGGAGGCATGCTAGTTGTAGGCTGTCTTAATAAACACAAAGGTCAGTTTTACTCCCCACGTCTGCAGATTTGAAGATCTAGTGGATGATTTTTATTTGTCATGGAAAAGTGCTAGCGCTAGTTAGCATAGCCACATAGCTACATGTTGGTAGCTGTGTACCAAGACACATGTTCGACATACTGACAAATAAAACAACAAGAAACACTAAATCTGTGACCAATGGTTCAGAAAGGTCCTGCTGCAGGCGCCTCTCCGTCAGGATCAGATTCTGGATCAGATTCAGAGGGTTGAAGTAACGCAATCTGTGAGCAGCTGTGTATATTCAGCCAACATGTAAACATTAGATCAAAGTGCTGGACAGCCGAGGCCACATCCACTTCCTGAGGGGGCGTGGTCAGAGAGCTCATTCTCATTTAAAGGCACAGACACAGAAAACAGCCTGTTCTGAGCAGGGCTGAAAAAGAGGGGTTTACAGGCAGGCCAAAATCTGATTTCAAAGTGTTTTTTTTAACATAAACTTTAAAGACATGTTTTGGGGACCTCTTAGACCAGTATATTTTGATGAAAAAGAGCAGAATATGTCACCTTTAAATCACGTTTAAAAGACCTCGGACTGCAGAGAAGGGCGGATATTCTTCATTAAATGTCGTTAGGGGGGCAATATTGTAACGTCCGATGGACGCTGTAAGGATGACGAGCCGATTCGTGAACACAAGAGCCTATTAACCGTTCACTATTGGTCGTGACCACGCCAACAAACAAACATCCAAGAATCTTTGAATGAATGAATGACTTCTCCTGCGATGTCTCTCTTCTCTCTCACTCGCACACCTCCACCCCTCCCTCTTGCTGCACTCTGTGCCGCTCACAGCCATAGACAAATAAAGAGTAGACGCTGCATCGGCCGCTACTACCTATTGGCGCTGACGAGTGGTCAGCAATTAAGTTAGTTATGATTGATTGATTGAATGCAATTAAGTGTCAGTGCATTCAATCAATCATAACTCACTGAATACTAAACTGATTTTCATGCAGGGTTTTATTTTCTGCAAACGTCATACATGTGGGTATGATACAGGACACATGGTTCGGCGTATTTTAATATTGATAGTGGGCTTAACAGTGATAGAATATTCTGATATGTGATGTATGTGATGTATGATGGGTATTTTGCCTCACAGTGCTCTGGCATCTTGAAGTCTCTGCTGCTTCAGTTTACATTTGCAGGTAGGATCATGGATAGGATGACCGGACCAAGATGGCGGCCGTATTTCTTGCGCCTCAGCAGCCAATGCGGCGTCTACTCTTTATATCTCTATGCTCGCAGCCTTCCTGATGCCTTCACTGACTGTCAACACTGTAGGAATTATGAACACCTGCACTGAACACCTTTAACAAACAGTAGAGCTGTTCCAATATCATCAGAGCTGCTGGGAACTGCACAACTGTTTGGATCACACAAGGATAGAAGAGGAGCTCGAGTTGATAGCGCAATACTTCAACAAGGGACATAAATATAGTGTGATCCAAACAGTGGTCCAGGTCCCGGCAGCTCTCAAGCTCCTCTTCCATCCTGGTAAACACTTGAAATTTTGCTGCTTCAGTTTACATTTGCAGGTAGGATCATGGGTAGGATGACCGGACCAAGATGGCGGCCGTATTTCTTGCACCCCAGCAGCCAATGCGGCGTCTACTCTTCATATCTCTATGCTCACAGCCTTCCTGATGCTTTCACTGACTGTCAACACTGTAGGAATTATGAACACCGGCAGTGAACACATTTAACAAATAGTAGAGCCGTTACAATATCATCAGAGCTGCTGGGAACTGCACAACTGTTTGGATCACACTAGGATAGAAGAGGAGCTTGAGTTGATAGCACAATACTTCAACAAGGGACATAAATATAGTGTGATCCAAACAGTGGTCCAGGTCCCGGCAGCTCTCAAGCTCCTCTTCCATCCTGGTAAACACTTGAAATTTTGCTGCTTCAGTTTACATTTGCAGGTAGGATCATGGGTAGGATGACCGGACCAAGATGGCGGCCGTATTTCTTGCACCCCAGCAGCCAATGCGGCGTCTACTCTTTATATCTCTATGCTCACAGCCTTCCTGATGCTTTCACTGACTGTCAACACTGTAGGAATTATGAACACCTGCACTGAACACCTTTCACAAATAATAGAGCTGTTACAATATCATCAGAGCTGCTGGGAACTGGACAACTGTTTGGATCACACTAGGATGGAAGAGGAGCTTGAGTTGATAGTGCAATACTTCAACAAGGGACATAAATATAGTGTGATCCAAACAGTGGTCCAGGTCCCGGCAGCTCTCAAGCTCCTCTTCCATCCTGGTAAACACTTGAAATTTCATGCTGGCTCTGCTATTGCGGTATCCAGTGTAAACAGGAAATGATAAATGACTGAGTCTGGCAAGACTTGGGTTTAACCAATCACAAACAAGTACCAGGGTACTACCCTTTCTGGTTTTGTGAAATGTATTTTGTGATCTGTGAAACTTAATTTTGTTCTGTAAACTATATTTTGCGCTTTTGTAATATTTATTTTTGGCCTTTAGGGCCACCGTACACAGCAATACATGCATGGTTAAACCAGAATACCAAACATCCATCGTGGGTTAAACATTTATTTTTGTTCGTCTGTGTTGCTCTAACTTATTTTTGGTCTTTCACTTTCTGTCTCCCCCAAACTTCTTTTCAAAGTTGTCACGCTGCAAGTAAATAGAAGTGTCACTCCTCACTGGAGAGTTCAATCCCTGAGCATTCACACAAACCTCACGTCAGAAGTAAAAGGACAGCGCGCTCTGTGCAGCTGCTCTCGCTGTCAGAAAGACTCAGGTTTCTTGTGTTTGGATATTGATTTATTGTGATATGAAACATTTTCTGGGAGTGTAATCGTGAATAAATTGAAGAAGAAGAAAAAAAAGAGATTGTGTGTTTTTCTACCTGACATAAAAACAAGCCAAGCTATGCAAGCAAAGATCTTGGGATGTCTTGATTCATTTTTTAAGCTCTGATTTCAATCTGAGACTTTAAATAATTGAAACATTTTAAGCCAAGTCACCTCAAACACAAACACATCTTTTTTCTGTCTGTTTACCTTTACAGCCTGTGCTTTCATCATCCAGACTTCCTACATTGTCATGTAAATGCTGGTCTCCTCTCTATTCACATGTTTGTTTGTTTTGTGCATGCCAGTTGCACAAATAGCAAAAACCTCAACTGTGTTCAAATTGCAAAGTGCTCCTGCAGAATGATTTTAAAAGAAAAGGAGAGGAGAGACATGGAGGCTAGGAGGAGGGGGAGGGGCATTGAGAGGTTGTGTTTATGCAACTGATGCTAAAAGTGCAGGCAGGGTGACACTGAGTGTGCACCACTGAGTGTGCAGAGGAGGTGGAATCTGCAAACACTGACAGGTAAAGCCTGCAGACACACCAGACTGTCAATAAATGGGCAACAGTTGTCATAAAGCAAAGCGACGGGGGGTGAAAGTCAGGAGACCTGTGCAGAGCAACATACTGTAACATATGTGATTTGAAACTACAGTCTGCAGGTTATCAAATATTCAAGAGAGCTATCATGGTTTGCGCTCTGCAGGCTGACTTTCTGGTAATTTCTCCAGCTGACATTTACATGGTTCCTGCCTACTTTTTAATTACATTCCATTTCAACAGTTTCCAAGCCCTCGCTGGTAGCTGCTAAGAGGTGTACCTGCCCACTGAAATGGAGTGAGCTGAGTAATTCAACTCAAGAGACCGAGAGTTAAAAAGTTCCCTTCACATCGAGAAAGGAGTTCTGTTCTTCCAAAAAACTCAAATCCAACATCAAAAGGAGAGAAAAAGAGCAGGTTCAGTGAGAAGTCAGCTCATGGCAGGACCACGAGCTGCGCCTTGTTTCTATAAACTGATACCAGACAACATCTTGAGGACGCCTGGTGGAAAAAAGGCTCTGTGACTTAATTTAGCAAATTAACACAACTTCTCATCATAATGCATGAGCGATGGTTAATACCATGCTTGACCCAAAAAAGGGGTAAAAGCAATTTCAGTTCTGGTACAACCGCCTGCGAAAGCTGGCAGGTCCAGAGCTCCCAGTGGAAGAGTTAGACTGGAATTGTGCATTACTGCTGATTATCAACAGCTGAGAGGACATGCTGCCAGCGAGAGCGTCCATCATCGGCAGCTTGTGCGAGAAGCTGCCGGCCTTATGTTCTGGACGCTGCTCTTTACTAACCGAGAGAGGACACATAACAGACTTATAAGAGTAGAAACACAGCAAACTAACGTGTTCTGCCAAGCTCTGTTTAAAGCAGAGCATGTATGAGAACTTGGACGATATCACTCATCCCTGAAGTGCCTGGCAGCAATATAGATCATAAAGCTTGCCGCCTCCTCCATGTTAACAGATGGGAAACGGGCCAGGAAAGGAAAAGTAAAATACATATCAAATATAGTCTTTCCATGAGATGGTTTCAGTTTCAGTTTGGGTTCAGTTCAGTTGTTCTTCTCTAAGTGTGGTTACAATAATAGGGAGGTTAACATCCTGATTGAGTGCGATTACATGGGTTTGAGTATCCCAATTATGATCAGGTTCTTAAACTATCTCACGTTTGTGTTTGTTCACATAAACAGAATACCAAGGAACCAGGATTAACCCTTGTCCTGCTTTTCAGAAACCAGATTTTGCTACATGGAGAACTCCCAAATAAATAGGATACTGTGCTTCTGACAGCTGGCCACAGCAGCTCAGTCCATAGGGACTTGGGACAGGAGGGTCGCAAGTTCAAGTCCCAGTATGGACAAAGTTTTGCAAGTGGCTGGAGAGGTGCTGATCCATTTGCCTGGGCTGAGTGCCCTTGAGCAAGGCTGCAAACTCTCAACGCTGGTTGACGGCAGCCTCCTCACTCTGACATACTGCATATCTTAAGTGCATGTCCACAGCATGTTTGTGCATGATTGTATGCAGGTCAAACTAGAGCTGGGTGATATTGAGAAAGATGTCATCAAGATACATTTTTTCATATCAGTCGATATCGCTAATTATCACGATATCAAATCATTATCTCATTATTTCATCTGAGTATATTTAATTTAGGGAGTTCAGTTAATAGTCTAACGCTGAAGTTAACATGGTGTCAGACTAACGACTCTGCTTTCAGCTGGTAGGTTTTGAGTTTTCTTCAGTGTCTCTGTTGCTCGTTTCAGCTGTGTTTGCATTCTGCTCCAAACGTCTTTATG
Source organism: Notolabrus celidotus (assembly GCF_009762535.1). Lineage (NCBI taxonomy): Eukaryota > Metazoa > Chordata > Actinopteri > Labriformes > Labridae > Notolabrus > Notolabrus celidotus. The sequence goes on from NC_048291.1 coordinate 24,903,403, forward strand.
ACATTATTGGCTGCTCAATGCTGTCTCCTTCTTCTGTCTTATGTTGGGTGGCAACTTGCATTTAAGGCACATTAGCGCCCCATCCATTTCTAGTGGTTGGGGGGTGTATTTACAGGTTTAAATATAACTAATTTGTATCAAACATTTGATATATTTACATTGAGAAAAATGATATCACGGTAATTATTGTTATTGATTTATCGCCCAGCTCTATGTCAAACTATACGTGTAGCATGATCAAAACAGACTTCCCCCACGTTTACCTTTACCATACCTGTGCAGGAAACACACATCACAGCGTCTCGCTTCTGAAGCAACAAAGGAACGGATTTTGTCTTTCAGTAATGAAAGAGTTAAATATGCTTGCACATTTGAGCAAGTCGAACAAGAGGCTTCGATCCAGCAACTTCCAAATGTTGCTTGGACTAGATTGCTTGGTCATCGTTCGCTGGCTACCACAGCAGAGGGTTGATGTCTCTCAGCTGCAGCTACCATTTTCTTCCAAGCAGATTAAAGGGAGTGACATCACTGCTAAAACACACCACAGGGAAATCTGAGTTTTTATCAGAAGGGAGCCCAAAATCTGAGTGTTTACTCTGCTCAAGGTGAGGTATTGAAAGTTATGACGTACAGAGAAAGCGAACTATGACCCAGCAGTTATAATAATGTTAAAGTTAGCGTAGTCTAAGCTTTATAGAAGAAAGCTTGACCTATCCTCTGTTTCTCTGCAGGACTAAAGTTCTCTTTGAATCTAAAGGAAGGAGGAACTTTTCAAATAAACCTGTCAAAGAAAGGCTGCACGAGGAAGTGAGCGTATAGAGATGGATGATTGCTACGTCTTTCTTTACACCCCGTGGACTTAACTTGCAAAACTGTGCTAAAATAATTTTTCACATTCACACGTTTTAATTTGGTTTGGATATGCCCTGCAAGCCGCTGTGAAAGCAGTCTTTATAGAGAGCGGAGCTGCTACAAAAGCAGGAGGAGGTGGAAAAATTCTACCCCTTATGATTTAAACGTCACACAATGCCTTTTGTGCTGCGGGTGCTTTGTCAGCAGTCTAACGTGGGACGAAAACTCACAGAACTTTTCCCCCTTGAAATCTCTGCACTCAGGAAATACATTAAGAACGCCGCGCTACCCTTTGCATGAATTGAACGCAGTAAAGACCAAAGTTCTGCCACAGAGGGCAAAGTGGCAGAGAGAATCCCCTGAAAGGTTGAACGAGTGGTATGAAGATCAGGAGGAGGATGAAGAGACAGCAAAGGCTTAAGTGATGTCAAAAGAGAAAAAAGATGGAGGACACTTTTATGGATAAAGAGAAAAAGAGGCGCGCAGAGAGAGAGAGAGAGAGGAACACTTTGGGGAGGAAGAGTGAGAGCTGGAGAAGAGGAGGTTGAGGGTGTTGCCGTGCCAGCTGATGATGGATTTGCACACACTCTAGTCTGTCGGTAACGGGAGCATGTGAGCTGTTGGAGCATGACTCAGTGCTAGAGGGTCACACTGAGGCCAGGCATGAACAAGATAGCACCTGGAGCCAAAGGACCGAACCTGGAGCCGTCACTTGATGTGCGACGTGGATGACACGACAATAAAGGATTAGACAAACCGACAAATTGGCAGAGGTTTCGTTTCAGAGAGACAAACCTGACTCTTCCCTTTTAACCGTGGCGCTTGCTAGGTCAGTTAAAAATAGTACATGTCTCTACTATGAGGCTAATCTTTGCAGATGGGATGTGTGCAGCGCGGCGGTGGTAGCAGCAGGGATGAATGTAGTCTCAGGCCACTGCAACAGAGCGTGTAACACCCCACACACACACACCACACACACACACACACACACACACACACACACACACACACACATACACACACAGAAACAGTGCCCAGAAATGTCAACCTCAAACTGTTTCCTTTGTATTACCCAGTCTTGCTTTCTCAGTCAGTCACTTTGCACTTTGAATCATATCTCTGCATGTTCATTCAGGGGGAAATGGAGTTGCTCAGAAAACTTCCCTCCACACAGCCACTTTACCGCCTCAGTCTACCCCATCCATAAATGTACCCTCTTTGTGTATCCCCTTTCACCGCCCTCCAGCCACACACACCATGCACATGGTATTTGACACAGAATGGCGACTTCATTCAGCATTTCTTACTGATGGATTCAGGGAAATGACACCATGGTACTTTAGCTCTAAAACGCAGCAGTTAGCTTGTACAAACACACAGGAATCAACAGCTTTGAAGCTATCTGCTTGTATCTAGGTGTGCTCTAGAGTTATAATGTACTGAATACTGCACTGATGGAAATGCAGCATGTGCAGAGAAAAAAAAAGGTGTTTTCTTAAACTCATATCCACCCAAGTGCCTGAGCTGAATGCATCAAGTCCTCCAAATTAAACTAAAGGAACAAGGAGGGCTGCACGATCATGGCCATAATGGTGAATATTGAAAAGCCATTTTGGATGGCATAGGAAACATTAAGACCAACAGCATAGCAGAATGGCAAAGTTATTATCTCTGTATTATTGCTGCATTTTTCTGCATGCAAAAGAGCAAAATAAAATCCAGTTGTGGATTCTGTTGAACCAAAAGGAATATTAAAATACTTAGACTTTTTACAAGACCCCCTATTGTCAAAGCTCGATTCCATAGCAAGCCTGTGTGCTGCGTTCTGAGATATCCATTGACCCAAGTTGAAGCCCAACTTTTTAATTTCTGTTTTCATGCATCATGCAAAAATCGGTGATTAAAGGTATGGTGGTACATGATCTAGTACAAAACCTTGTGGGGTGCTGGTTTGTTTAAGAAGATTCCTTAATTCAAGACAAGTGAAGCAGCCAAGGTGGTGAGGATGGCGTGCTTCACAGAAGGATGTTTTCGAAACCACCTACATTACAAGAAGTATGTACAGATTTGGCCAGAAGTCAGTATGTAGTATGTGAACAAGAGCAAAATCTGCAGAATGCCAAAGCGACCCGGATGTCTACTGATTCGGGAAGTTTCTCAGTATGCAGTGGACCAGTCTCCCTCATGTACTGTTTCCCACAATGCACAGCGCTAATGTCCTCCTTTTTTTTCCCCGTATATGACAGGGGCACTCTGTTTTAGGTGTTGGGAAAATGACTAAATTCTAGATAAACCACTTCTTAACTTTTTAAATCATAGGTGATGCTAAAAAAGCAGTTTCGCTATCAAAACTGGAAATCCAGCAACGCCTGACCCGGCATCCTGCAAAACAGATCCAACAGAACAGTCATACCACAGGCTACCTTCAAACACAGTATGCAGCACCTACTGCATACTGCATTTATGGGTAGTATGTAGCAGGTGGTTTCGAAAACAGCCAGAGTATTTGACGCTGGTTTGCAGGAGAGAGAGAAACACAACTGGAGGTGAAATTTGCTCAAAGTGATCCTAAAGGTCCTTCAAAAATATGTTGCTGTCTTTTGTCTCTGTCTTTTCTGGGTAAACTGTAATCACAGAATCCCTCCCAGTCTGTGAGTTGTTCAATCCTTTGTTAAACACATTATAGTTACACTAAACTCATAATTACCTGTAGTGATTGCATCGTTTTGAAAAATGTCTAAGACACCACTCAAAAGTTGACCCCTTGTATTGAAACCAACAGCTTTTCAGTTACACTTGGATAACTGTTTATAAACCATCACCACACGATCCCCCAGAACTCCTCCGGATCACTCACTCTCCTGCGTTCCAGAGTTTCCCTCTCTCGATATAAAGAACAACAGTGCTGCTACAATCTCTGAGCGGTGGCCGTCCTCTGGGAGCCTATGAAAATGAAATCTCCTGCATCCTTCGATGGAAAGAATAAATCTTTTATGTCATGCTATAGAGCCAATCACACGCCCCGTGAGCTCCTGGAGACTCCTGTAAATCCATCTCCTCACAGAAGCCTCTGAGAGGTCCACGTGGAGGACTTGACCTCTGCATACTTAAAGAGTGTTAATGATGTATACGATTCAGCTGCAGAAAAATGCGAGGGATGCTCTCCTGTGTGAGTATGTGGCAGTAATTATGATCCAGTGGCAGGTATGTCAGAGACTCAAACTGACGACGAGGCTCCCCCAGGGGGCTGCACACTACAATGTTCCAGCTAATTTCTAATTAGCAACCTCAACTGACTGCAAAATAACAGCCGATTTGGCCTCTTGTCCTCGTAATGAATTCAATTACCAACGAACGTGGAATAGAATTAAAATTGCATACAGTCAGCCCTCTGTGCTGCAGCTGTGTCCCAGAGGAAGGTGGAGCTGCACGATTACGGCATTAAAGAAGGATTAGTTGTACACAATACTTGCATATCCATACTCAAACTTGCATTTGAAATACATTAATTATCTCAGAGTGATGACATTGTTGATGGTGTTTGTCATTACCTCCTACATTGTTAGTTGGTTGTCTCTCATCTTTGTCATTTACTTGATTGGCGTAATTAGCATGTCTCTCTTGGGAAGAACTCTGTGATCATAACATTTAGATTTAGATCTGTTAATGTGCCTCTTTGTTGTGTCTGTTTGTACACTGGAAGTTAGATGATCCAAGACCAGTTCCCAGATTTTCAAAAGAAAGTTTGCTGAAGTGGTTAATGAAAGCAAACAGAGAGAAAAGTTTCTCACAGTGTCAGGAGGAATGGAAGAGTCTTGGTCTTAAAGTGCTCAGCAAAGAAAAAAAGAAAACTGTTCTCTGAAGACCTTACACAATAGAAAAACTACTTCTACCTCTTCTTTTTATCAAAGGAGGTAAGAAGACCCTGACTCAGCTGTTTCTTTGAATCCAAAAAAATATGGTCACTATGGGAGGAACCAGAAGTACCATGGAAAACTTTTATAAACTGGTAACAGTTAGCACAAGTTAGAAGCACTCTGCACTCACAGCCCGCCATAAAACACTGTTAGTGGACACATGTACCCAGGTTTTTAGGTCACAGTCTTCAGTTCAGTTTGGTTCTGATGACCCAAGTGTCAGAGGTTTTTTTTTGGAACACCATTCTTGGGCAATTTAGGCAAATTTCAACAACAGCTAGGGGAGAATAAAGCAATCGTTTGATTCCAAAACTACCTCTAGAACTTATTTAAAGCCGATAAAAACGTTGCTGCTAATGCATAATCCTGGTGTGTTATAAATGAAGGAAGAAATGCTATAAATAAATGATTGTATATCAAGATAATATCTGTGGTTACTGGTAATGACATGTTTGGCCTCCCCTATCAAATGAGAGCTTGTATAACTTTCAAACAGAGTCCTGGTTTGGAGCACAGCACTCATCCTTTCCACATCCAGCACTTAGTGAACCGTCACAGTGAGGAAACTCTCTGATGCTCATGAGGTGTCTATAGTGAGAGCAAGGCTCTGTGCTTGAGCCAATTTATTTTCAATTTCTCTGTGTGTTGTTTCAGAGAGGTCAGGGGTTGGGGCGCTGGTGGCCTAGCGGTCTAGGCACCCCATGTACAAGGGCTGTAGTCCTCGTCGCAGAGGTCGTCGATTCGACTCTCAGCTGCAACAGTTTTCTGCATGTTTTCCCTCACTCTCTGCTCCCCATGTTTCCTGTCTTTCTTCAGCTGTCTTACCTAATAAAGGAACTCAAATATAACTTCACAAATAAATAAATAAATAAACAGAGGTCTGGGGTTGGGGCGCTGGTGGCTTGGCTGTCTAGGCACCCCACATACGTGGGCTGTAGTCCTCGTCGCAGAGGTCGTTGGTTCGACTCTCAGCTGCAACAGTTTTCTGCATGTTTTCCCTCACTCTCTGCTCCCCATGTTTCCTGTCTCCCTTCAGCAGTCCTATCTAATAAAAGGCACACAAATATAACTTCATAATCAAATAAATACATAAAAAAAGAGAGGTCTGGGCGCTGGTGGCCTAGCGGTCTAGGCACCCCACGTACGGGGGCTGTAGTCCTCATCGCAGAGGTCGTTGGTTCGACTCTCAGCTGCAACAGTTTTCTGCATGTTTTCCCTTACTCTCTGCTCCCCATGTTTCCTGTCTCTCTTCAGCTGTCCTATCTAATAAAGGAACTCAAATATAACTTCATAAATAAATAAATACATAAATAAAAAAAGAGAGGTCTGGGGTTGGGGTGCTGGTGGCAAAGCGGTTTAGGCGCTCCACATACGGGTGCTGTAGTCCTCGTTGCAGAGGTCGCCGGTTCGACTCCCGGCCGTGACTGTTTTCTGCATGTCTTCTCTCACTCTCTGCTCCCCATGTTTCCTGTCTCTCTTCAGCTGTTCTATCTAATAAAGGCACGCAAATATAACTTCATAAATAAATAAATACATAAAAAAAGAGAGGTCAGGGGTTGGGGCGCTGGTGGCCTAGCGGTCTAGGCACCCCACGTACGGGGGCTGTAGTCCTCATCGCAGAGGTCGTTGGTTCGACTCTCAGCTGCAACAGTTTTCTGCATGTTTTCCCTTACTCTCTGCTCCCCATGTTTCCTGTCTCTCTTCAGCTGTCCTATCTAATAAAGGAACTCAAATATAACTTCATAAATAAATAAATACATAAATAAAAAAAGAGGAGGTCTGGGGTTGGGGTGCTGGTGGCAAAGCGGTTTAGGCGCTCCACATACGGGTGCTGTAGTCCTCGTTGCAGAGGTCGCCGGTTCGACTCCCGGCCGTGACTGTTTTCTGCATGTCTTCTCTCACTCTCTGCTCCCCATGTTTCCTGTCTCTCTTCAGCTGTTCTATCTAATAAAGGCACGCAAATATAACTTCATAAATAAATAAATACATAAAAAAAGAGAGGTCAGGGGTTGGGGCGCTGGTGGCCTAGCGGTCTAGGCACCCCACGTACGGGGGCTGTAGTCCTCGTTGCAGAGGTCGCAGGTTTGACTCTCAACTGCAACAGTTTTCTGCATGTTTTCCCTCACTCTCTGCTCCCCATGTTTCCTGTCGCTCTTCAGCTGTCTTATCTAATAAAGGCACGCAAATATAACTTCATAAATAAATAAATACATAAAAAAAGAGAGGTCTGGGGTTGGGGCGCTGGTGGCTTGGCGGTCTAGGCACCCCACGTACGGAGGCTGTAGTCCTCGTTGCAGAGGTCACAGGTTCGACTCCCGGCCATGACTGTTTTCTGTATGTTTCCCCTCACTCTCTGCTCCCCATGTTTCCTGTCTCCCTTCAGCTGTCTTATCTAATAAAGGCACACAAATATAACTTAATGAATAAATAAATAAATAAAAAAGAGAGGTCAGGGGTTCCCTCGGGCAGAGAATTTGGCATTGAACACCCCACAGATTTCTGCAGCCTCTGTCAGTTTACCTGCAATTTAACACGGCTGATTATAACTGTGCATGATAATGATATCCCTTCACCAGCAGGTCAGAGGTCAAAACAGGCTGAACATGAACTCAGATACACAGAATGACCTCAGGCCAACTGGTAAAATTTGAAGTAATGATATTTTGAATTCTTAAAGCTGTATGAATAAAACATAAAACTGCAGGTCAGAGAGTCAGAGGGCAAACTGAGGCCATCTCTGAATACATGAAAAAACATGTTCTGAGGAACATGATAAGCATGTTTATAGATGGTACACTGTGATCACACAAAGAAATGATGTTCCTTCAGAGGGCATTCCTTCACTCTTCTCAGTTTTATGCTAATCTTTGCACTATATAAACGCTTTCCAGCCTGCCTGCCTGCCTGCCTGCCTGAGAAAAACAGCAATCATTGCTCCATGCCCTGTGGACACGTGTGTAATGAGAACAGATCTACAGCAATAACACAAAAAGCTGTGCCTGAGAACACACAGAGAGCTATTCGTGCAGGTTTCCGGCAGCATTTTTGGTGTGTTTGTGTGCGCCTTCTATTTCTCTCCGTGCCAAATGAGGCCATGCAACGTGTGCAGGGTGTGGGGGGGAGAGGAGGCGGGAGGGGTGGGGTGGGGAAGAAGGGACATGGAAGAGGCAGGAGGATGCTGGGAGGAATTATGGTTTGTCCTTCTAGACAGTTACGATCCGGCGTTCAGGTCAAACAAACTCCCTCAACCTGGTTTAAATCCCTCATTCTGTTTCTGTTTGCTCAGTGCCTTTCAGCTAAGCAAACAGAGAGCTGCATCATGGGAACAGTAGTAGTCTGAGCTGCAGGAACTGGGACAACAGGAAAGGAGAGTGTAAAAAATGTTGGTGGAGAAAATTGTGTTCCACAACATCACTGTGAGGAGCCCACAGTACGGTGGCCTGGGAGAGGAGAGTGAGATTGAGAAAACGCCCCCCTGTGCCACCTACCGCTGCTTCAGGCTGAGATAAATTGAGGAAGGAGGAGACGGAGGAGGAGGGTGATGATGAAGGTTGGAGGGAGATGAAAGATGAAAGCCAGGGTTCACACCTCAGAGGACGCTGTGCTATGAGATCAGAGGGGAAGTTAGTTACACCTCTGAACAGTGTGCAGATAGGAGATGATGGATGACTGATGGGGCTGCACATCGACGGTACAAGCCCTGCGTTTGGCTCTGTGTTTGGTGTGTTGGAGCAAAAAGTGGCCACAGCTATGCATCTAATGTTAGCAGCAGAGCATGTCCTGAGCCAGAGCAGCTTGAATTCAAGCCCGGGGCGCCGCAGCTCCACTGACTTCTCCGTCCAACCTGCTCACTGACTGCACTCCAGCTCTGAATCACCCCACCACAGAGAGTAAAGAGGAGGAGAACAACCGGGACTGCGGAGCTCGAGGCGAAGACTGGAGGCGAAAAGACCCTATCTTACGAGGACAACAGTCTCCTGTGCACACTCTTGAAGCAGCTTTGGTCAGATCTCAGCAGGCCACAGGCTGACACTCCTCACAAAAGAGACTGGGATGAATTGAAGGTGGTAATCTGAAAAAACGACACAGCTCACCGGCAGCAAGAAACAGCACATGTCAGTCAAAACTCTGCTGACAAAAAAAGAAGAGTTTTTTTTTGCTGTGCAGGTCTTTGGTGACAAAAGCAGCCTCGACTGTTTGTGCCTTCAGAGTGATGATAAGCTCCACAAAGCTCCTGGGATAAACAAGGTGAAACTGCAGACACATTCAACAAGCGCTGGTGGGGATTTCATGAGTAAACCCCTGTTGAGTGACTGCACTATTTGAGGCTCGTGGATGATTCTTGTAATGAATGCATTCAAAGTGTTTCTCGGTTTGTAAACCCAGGGGGTGACATACAGGTGTGATGTTGTTTTTTTTTTGATGTGACAAAAATCGACAGCGCCAAGAGAGGAGACACAAATACTCCGCCCGCGTGTGCTGCAAAGAGCTTCATCATCGTAAACAACACTAAAGAGCCTCCAACATAAACAACTTAACAGGTTATCACTGAGTCCCCAAATGAGCCATGTGAGATTTCTCCACGCTAAAAGTTTACACCGTTTGTCAGCTTCTCCTAAAATACACAGAACTTTCTTTTTTCTGCTTTTTCATACTCGGGTAAGGTTAAGGAAAGGTGATGGGTATGATAAAAAAAAAAATAGAGTTTGCAGCAACCACAGGGAGCAAGATGATGATTAATGGTCTCAAAAATAACACAAAATAAGATTTTTAAGGAACACTTTGGGTCATTCTGCCTCGCCTCTGCTCTGTTCTGGTGAGGGTCATCTCTGTATTTGTATTTGGAGCCTGTCAGGACTTTTAATGACTCATTTGTTGGCCGTGGACACCAAACTGGCTACGTTTGCAGTGGTGGTTTTACTCTTTTTGTTCCTGTGTGTGTCCGGAGATTCTGTGTGTAACCATGGTTGCATCGTTTACGTACGAGATCAGCTGTTAGCAGCCCGTAGCATGTCGATGCTAAACTATGGTAGGCCTGATGTTCCCTGCAGGCTGAGGGGAAGGAGGCAAGGACGACATGCTGGTACTGAGGTGCAAGCTAAAAAAGACGACATCGACCTGTCCTTCCACCCACCGTTATGGGGAATGTAAGATCTATCTACGCTAAGGTGGACAGGCTAACCCAGCACCAGAGTAGCATCATGCTAACAGAGCTAACACCGGATATGAACGCCACATTGGAAGGATTTCACCTGCTGTGAAAGACTGAACTAACTGGGGAAGAAGGCCAGCTCAGTCCTGGACCCTGTGGAGGTGGTGGCTGACAGGAGAATTATGGCCAAGCTGTCGTCTCTGATGGACATTTTTTTTCTATATATATTCTTGTACTGTACATCTTCTTGTTTGCTGCTGTAACTCCATGAATTTTCCCGTTGTGGGATGAATAAAGGAGTATCTTATCTTAGTGTCTTAGTATCTTATCTCTGAGGAGTCAAGGAATGTCTGAAGACTATTTTTTGTTATCAAAGGTGTAGTAGTACAATAATAAACAAATCTAACCTGGACAAATTTCAGAGCTCACTTTATCTATAGAGTATTACACTCTCATAACCAAGCCTATTGTGCGCCCTCTCTCTGCTCGGCTCATGTTAGAAGAATTTATCTTTACTGTCATTGTACATTGTGCACCGAAACTGAAGTGCAACCCATTTATCTTTGCAAAAGATGCATTAAAGGAGAGGTTGTAAAAAGTAGAGCTGGGCGATATTGACAAAGATGTTATCACGATAACATGTTTCATATCAGTTGATGTCATTAATTATCACAATGAATACAAATCATTATTTCATGTAGATTTAAAGGCAGATTTTTGCGATCCTGAGTGAAAGTTGTTAGCTTGTATCTGGATTTAGTTCTCTGATGAGCCTCTTGAATCCCTCATCCCACATTCCGGATTCCTGCTGATACGGACGTGCTGGACTTCTACTACTCATCTCATCACTATCACCTCTCTCTCTTATTCTCCTCTATCCCTCTTTCCAACCCCAACTCGGTCGAGGCATGATGGCTGTCTAACATGAGTCTGGTTCTGCCTGAGGTTTCTGCCTGTTAAAAGGAAGTTTTTCCTCTCCGCTGTAACTAGCTAAATACTGCGATGTGCAATGCTCATGATGGATTAAGGTGGGGTCAGACTGAGTCTTACCCTGTCTTGGTGTTGGGTCTCTGTTCATAATTTGACATAGAGTGGTCTAGACCTCCTCTAGTTCTAAAAGCGTCTTGAGATAACGTTTGTTGTGATTTGGCGCTATACAAATAAAGATTGATTGATTGATTGATTTTTGACTGTGTTAACAGGAAGCAGGTCTTTTTTTGTGAGATGAGATTTTCACGATGGTCGCAGAGGTCATTGGATGTGTTGGAAATGCACAGCAGAAGTTGTCTCTGTGCTCTTCCTTTACCCATATCTTGAAAGTGTATTCACTGAAGTGTATTAAGTTATTGCACTTCTGGGTGTGTTTGGTCCCTGAGGATGTTTTTGAGGCACTATGAGACTTAAAGTTCATCCAGGGAGGGAGAGGGCAGCTGATGATTTTCTTCAGCAGATGGTAAAACTAACTTTATGAATACAAAGATTACAGCACACAGTGGATAATTATATGGTGGTTTTGCAAACATGCACCTAAAGGGCAAGACAACGTTTACTCATACACTGAACTGAATTTAAATGCATATTAATTCTCTCCTGTAATTCTTCTGTGTGCATTCTTTTTAAATGACTGTATTTATTAGTTAAAGTCTGAGCGGTTCAGTCAGTGTCTATCATTCTAATGTATGACATTAAGTATAGTTTAATTTATTGTAGTAGTGATGCATAGTGAGGCTGTTTTCTTCTATTGTCTTCATGCAAATTGTGTGGAGTCTGGGAAGAATGGCCTCTGCTAAGCTGAGCTAATGGGGATCTTATTGAAAGGTTCTTATCAATGGGCAACCTCCAGTCTCAAAATATGAAGCCTATGTTGAAGTGTTATAAACTGCAGTTCATTGAGCGTCCACTTGAGGCTGGCTGCAGAAAGACCAGAAACCACAAACACACCCATTCAAGAAATAAACATGTTTACAGTCTGGTTAAAAAAAAAGCTTCAGTCTGAAGAGCTCATTTCTCTATCAGCTCTAACTTTTTTATAACGCAACAGTTCAGAAGATATTAAGATTACGAGTTTTTCCCATTGAAGGACATGACTGACTTGACTGACAGGTGATGAGGCTCAAACCCCGCCTCTTTACCTCACACTAACTTGACAGAAGTTCAGTTCATCATTTCCAATATGGCTCCCACCAACGATAGGCTTTAAAACAGCGCTCAGGAACAGATGGGTGACATCACGGATACCACGTCCATTAATTATACAGTCTATGGTTCTTATTCAAAGTTTGTTCCAAGACTTTTTGACCTCAGACCGCTTCCTTTATGTTCCTCCTCCACGGTTCATTTCAGAGCTCAGAGGTCCGCTGCACATTTCTCCAAAGCTGATGACATGACTTGTCAATCACTTCACAGTCCCCCTGTCTCTGATCGCATTTCCAGTTTTCACATTAAACTGCAAATTAAGTCCGTCAACTGATGGCTCCATTAAAACCAATTTCTGTCAATCAAAACTGTCACACTGGAATCTCAAAGTGTGCAGAAATCAAACCACATATTTCACACGAGGAGTCGGTTCACATCCAACCGGGCTTTAAAGGAGAAAAGGACATTACAAATAAACAAACTGCAATTATCTAAAAATATTACACAAGCTGCATCACGACTTACATAAACAGAGAACCAGTCCAAAGAACAAAACTCAGACTCCACTGGCTTGTTCAGCAGAACACCAGGTCCTGGAGGGCTCCTGACTGAATACATTTCACACATTAATTTGCAGGATTATTGATTCAATCAGGATCATAAAGTTACATTCAGTCACCAGGCAACACCGCAGATACTTGCTGAATAAACCTCAGCTCATTCCTGCAGAAAAAATCCATCACAGAGGAAGACGTGTGCGCTGCGTCCTCCTGATCTAATTACTTTACAAAGTTGTACTGCTGTCCAAACACGGCTGCCTTCTCAAAGAGAGTAACACGTCAGTTTGTTATCGGCGCAGAATGACACCCAAATCATCCATACGTTACAATCTGAATGAATTAGCTCATTAGTTCTCTTTCATTGGCTGCCGGGTACACATAGTTCAGGAAAGATGACAGAAAACAATCTCCGACTGTGACTGAGAAGCTTTACATCTTGGCAGTCTCACACATAATGGTGTCCTGCAGAGAGAGTCTCAAATAAATGAGAGTGGGAGTGACAGTAATTGTAGCCGGAAAAAAATTAAAGAGGGAGACAGAGAAAGAAAGATTTGACAGCAGTGCCAGGCCTCATAATTCTAGCAGAGGAGGAGTCATTACTCATAACTAATTTTAAAAGTTATGTTATCACTTTTCTTATTACCTCCTCGGAGCTACCATTCGTCACACTACACGTGGAATTACTTTCGTTTAAAATCCAGAACAGGGCACTTGTGTTCCCTCTCTAGTTTCACTCCTGAATCATCAAACCAGGCAAACAGGAAACACATACTGCTGTTAGTTCTGATTGTATAACATGTCAACATCTGTTCTCTTTTACTGTAGATTGAAACACAGATATCTAAAGGATCAGCTGGCAAAGGTTGGATGTGTTTCTTAGTACTTATGGGTCAATGCACACACTAATGAGAGGCAGGCCTGCAGGAGGGGATCTGGATTTCAGCTTCTGTGTTAGCAAAAAAGAAAACAAAAGGCTTTATTCTCTCTCCATCTCCACCCACCTACGTCCACAGTGCAAGGGGTTAAAAACTGCAATTCTATCAGCAGCAGCAGGAGCAGGAGCAGGATCCCCGGGGTGCCCGACACCCACAGTCAGCAGCAAGCAACTGTTATTAGGGCTCCAGCAAATCAACTTTATGGTAAGAACGCAGAGCGCTTATTGCTTATTGATATATCACACCTGCAGAGAGCACCTCATCTTTATTTATGGATACACAGATCAATCCGGTCAATGACAGAAGGGGAGATAAGTGCGAGTGTGTGTGTAGGCTGTGTTTATTATCACTAAGAGAGGACTGCACGTCTGTGATTGAGTGTACGGCGTGGTCTGCGTTACAGAATTGAATGTTTTTCTCAAGGGACAACCTCTGAGGCTGTTAAATGAAGCTAACCTGCACGGCAACGTGAGACCGGCAACAAAGTAAAAATTAATTTACTCTAAGACTCATTTTAAAAATGCACAACTTCACAGTAAAGTTTGAAACATGTTCTGGTCTTTAAAGCTGCTGTGAGGAACTTTTGATTTATATCAATTTTGGCTCCCCATTGTGGACAAAGTGTTACCTCTCATCTCTTGTTCTGTACATGCAAACGTAGTGTTTTCAACAAAAACCTCACCCTGCTGTCTTTTAACAGTCAGATTTATCACTCAATGTGATTATTTGCCATGAAAACAGCTGAAAAAAGATGTTTCTAAAGTCAAATGTCAATCATGTGGTCTGACACCTACCCCCTCTGAGTGGTTTAAAGGTGACATATCATGCAAAATGGACTTTTTAATGGTTCTCTACCTGAAATATGTTTCCCTGGCATGTCAACAAACCCCCCGAGAATGAAAAAAATCCATTCTGCCCCTGTTTTGATTTCTCCACCTTTCTGTAAATGTGTGTGAAACGAGCCGTTTCAGACTTCAGTGTTTTTGTTACGTAACAACAATATCCGGTCTGTCACGGAGTCAGAGCTCAGAGCTTGTTCAGCCCATAGACTGTATAAAATAATACTGAATCCCTCCTCCGTTTTTCATTACCTGCACAAATGTGTGCTAACAAGGAGCTTAGGAGGGAGGCATGCTAGTTGTAGGCTGTCTTAATAAACACAAAGGTCAGTTTTACTCCCCACGTCTGCAGATTTGAGGATCTAGTGGATGATTTTTATTTGTCATGGATAAGTGCTAGCGCTAGTTAGCATAGCTACATAGCTACATGTCGTAGCTGTAGCTGTGTACCAAGACACACGTCGACATACTGACAAATAAAACAACAAGAAACACAGAATCTGTGACCAATCCTTCAGAAAAGGTCCCGCTGCCTTTCTGGCAGAGGTCGGTTTTACTCCCCACGTCTGCAGATTTGAAGATCTAGTGGATGATTTTTATTTATCATGGATACGTGCTAGCGCTAGTTGGCATGGCCACATAGCTACATGTTCGTAGCTGTGTACCAAGACACACGTTGACATGCTGATAAATAAAACAACAAGAAACACTAAATCTATGACCAATCCTTCAGAAAGGTCCTGCTGCAGGCGCCTCTCCGTCAGGATCAGATTCTGGATCAGGTTTAGAGTGTTGAAGTAACGCGATCTATGAGCAGCCGTGTATATTCAGCCAACATGTAAACATTAGATCAACGTGCTGGAGAGCCGAGGCACATCCACTTCCTGAGGGGGCGTGGTCAGAGAGAAAACAGAGTGTTCTGAGGAGGACTGAAGAAGAGGGCTTTTCAGGCAGACCAAAATCTGATTTCAAAGTGTTTTTTTGAGCATAAACTTTAAAGACATGTTTTGGGGACCTCTTAGACCAATATATATTGATGAAAAAAGCGTGATATGTCACCTTTAAGGCATTAAAAATGACAACAGAGAAGGTATCAGTGTTGTTGTTTATGGTTTTTTTTTTGCTTCGAAAGGTCATAAAAAGGCATCAGTGTTGGTGTCAGTCTGCTTCTCAGCTGGTGAAAAACTCATCATAGTGCCTTTAAGCTTTATTTTGAAAGAATGACACCTAGAGGAGGTGACTATATGTGTATAACCCGACTACTTAAATCTGTGATGGGTTATGGTCATGTTGTTGATGCCTTCTGGACATTTTCAATGTAAATATAAGACAACTTCTATGTCTTGACTTGGGACTCATTGGGCAATCTCTGCTACATTTTTTGGTGACTCAGTCTGTAGCATTATTTCATGACTGAGGAGACACAGATGGCAGATTTATGCACATAGGCAAAAAGAATGGGTCCATGCATACTTGGCTTTTTAGCATGCTCAGTGTTCGTCATGCACTGGTTTCTTTGTTTTTTGGCATTATAATAAAATTGAACACCATGTTTTAGGCCAACCATATCCACTCACAAGTAGGGGTGCAACGGATCAAAAAACTCACGGTTCGGATCGGATCATGGTTTTGAGTCACGGATCGGATCACTGAAACTTTGTCCCTCCATTTATTTTGTAAAACACTTTGCCCATTAAATAAAAACAACATTCAACTCAAAATGTACTGCATGTGCAAAGCACCCTCTCTGTGGGCCCAGTCCTGCCTCATTCACTGCATTTCATGGCATGGCAAGTGAAGGAGCAGAGGAACTTCAAAAGTTTCACTCTATTCTTCTTTCAATCGCTGATTTTCACCGTCCACTTTTCTTTGAGCTGCAAACTTGGAACACACCGTTTCATTCTAGGGTCCTACAGCTGGCAAAGTGCCAACATGGAACCGCTCCATAAACGAAAGTGAAAGTTAAAAATTGCACTCGCAGCAGTGGACTCTAAGTGACCCAGTAACAGCCTGTCTGCGTATCGTTGGCATGGAGACAAGTCCCGGTAAACAAGGGGTGACCCAACCAAAACAGAGTGAAGGAATAACAGTTCGGGGACCACAAATAGACGGCCGGGTGTCTAGTGGGTGCGCAACGGAATTTCATAAGTTTTAATAACAATTTCACAGGGAAACCCAAAATGCTCCCATACATGTGACAGAACAGATGCAGGAGGTTTTTACAAGTTCCTCTGCTCCTTCACTTGCCATGACTACCGCTGCGCTTCACGAGTGAGTGTGGATTGAACATGCGGTCATCACCTGAACACGCGCAACTTTTTTCATCAACCGATCCGCGGACCACGTCCGTGCCGAAACCGTGGAGAGGCTTCCGTTGTAATATGGTATTGCCACCAAACGGTGGCTATAGAGTATCTTAAAGGTGACATATCATGCAAAATTGACTTTTTAATGGTTCTCTACCTGAAATATGTTTCCCTGGCATGTATACAAACCCCCCGAGAATGAAAAAAATCCATTCTGCCCCTGTTTTGTTTCTACACCTTTCTGTAAATGTGTGTGAAACGAGCAGTTTCAGACTTTCGTGTTTTTGTTACGTAACAACAATATCCGGTCTGTCACGGAGTCAGAGCTCGGAGCTTGTTCAGCCCATAGACTGTATAAAATAATACTGAATCCCTCCTCCATTTTTCATTACCTGCACAAATGTGTGGTAACAAGGAGCTTAGGAGGGAGGCATGCTAGTTGTAGGCTGTCTTAATAAACACAAAGGTTGGTTTTACTCCCCACGTCTGCAGATTTGAAGATCTAGTGGATGATTTTTATTTATCATGGATAAGTGCTAGCGCTAGTTAGCATAGCTACATAGCTACATGTCGTAGCTGTAGCTGTGTACCAAGACACACGTCTACATACTGACAAATAAAACAACAAGAAACACTAAATCTGTGACCAATCCTTCAGAAAAGGTCCCGCTGCCTTTCTGGCAGAGGTCGGTTTTACTCCCCACGTCTGCAGATTTGAAGATCTAGTGGATGATTTTTATTTATCATGCTAGCGCTAGTTAGCATAGCCACATAGCTACATGTTGGTAGCTGTGTACCAAGACACACGTCGACATACCGACAAATAAAACAACAAGAAACACTAAATCTGTGACCAATCCTTCAGAAAGGTCCTGCTGCAGGCGCCTCTCCGTCAGGATCAGATTCTGGATCAGATTCAGAGGGTTGAAGTAACGTGATCTCTGAGCAGCCGTGTATATTCAGCCAACATGTAAACATTAGATCAACGTGCTGGACAGCCGAGGCCCATCCACTTCCTGAGGGGGCGTGGTCAGAGAGAAAACAGAGTGTTCTGAGGAGGACTGAAGAAGAGGGCTTTTCAGGCATGCCAAAATCTGATTTCAAAGTGTTTTTTTGAGCATAAACTTTAAAGACATGTTTTGGGGACCTCTTAGACCAATATATATTGATGAAAAAAGCGTGATATGTCACCTTTAAAGCTGTTTGCTAACTGCATTAAACAGCAAAAGAAGAAGAAAACATTAGCGACAGTCGCAGTGATTTTCTCCATTTCTGAATCTAACACTACTACACATGTATTTCCAGAGATTGAGCATGGCTGTAAAATGTAAAAATACACGCCAAGCCGTATCACAGAAGCATCAACTTAAAGATCCAGACAGGCGATGTCAGTGCCTGCTACTAGCAGCACCTCGTTCTGCTGCTGGTTAACATAACAAACGGGCTGTTAATGGAAGGTGTGTGTGGGTGTGTGTGTGTGAGTGGAGGAGGGGTCAATCAAATAATCGCTGAATAGATGCCAATGATTATCGAATAGTATTTTGGCTTGAAATCCCCATCCCTACCACTCACCAGCCACTTCATTGGTTATGTTATCACACAGCATCTCCATGCAATAAGGAATAGTCAGGACAATCTACTGAAGTCCAGACAAAGCATCAGGATTTGGAAGAAAGGTGTTTCATCCATCTTTGAAGGTGGCATGGTTGTTTGTGCCAAAGGGTTTGTGTGGGAAACTTTACTGATCAATTCTAACACAAGCTCAACCATTTCTCAGCATAATAGAGGATAAAAAAGAGAAGCTTTGAGTTAGTGTCACCCCTCTGTGTAAAAATGTTTGTTAAATGAGGAGCCAGAGATTAATGGCCAGACTATCAGCAAAACCAACTCCACTTTTTCAACTGTGGTATGCAAAACAGTGTCTCTGAGTGTCAACCTTTGAAGCCGAGGTGCTAAAACACAGCAGAGTTCTGCCAAAAAACCTTTAATGTAATTTGAACTTGCTACAGAAATTGGCAAACATCAGATTGGAGAAATGTTGCAGGGTCTGCTGAATCCTGATATCTGCTGCACCATGAGACGGCGTCCCAAGAGGCATTTAGAAGACTGAAGAGAGAGTTGGAGAAGCTGACTCAAGCTAACTTTTGGTCAATGTAGAAAAAAAGCAGAGAGGTGGAGTCGAGACAGGTCAACCATGCCCCTAAATATGTGAATTATGCATAACTCTTTGCCTTTATACTATCTTCAGAATAAAGAAATGAGCTACATGGACCAGAACCCTTCCTAATATGTTCAGAGCTGCTGTAAACCTTGACACCCTCTTGGGGATTCCTTTGCTTTTGCAGTCAGCCTCAATCGGACACTCAGGGAACTGCACATTTCCACATTTCCACATCAGTTTCATTTTTCAGCACCAGAGGTTGTCGCTTGGTCAGAATTTGGTTTCATGCGATAATTAAGGCATCTCTGAACCTCGCTCTGAACTTTTGATGTGGATGCAGTCCAACATCTCTGTCCCTAACGGTTAAATTGTCATCAGTCACACTGGGTTCCAGATGGCTCCCTTAACCGAGTAAAATGAGCTCTTTGCAGAAATATCATCGCAAATCAAACCCAGGATGGAGCCACAGGAGTACATAACGTGAAGAAGATATGAAGGCAGAAGGGAGGAGGAGAAAGCTGGAAAAGGAATAGATGAAAGGTGAGTAGGCGGCAGATTGAGAGGAAACATTTGAAACAAAATGAGGAGCAGAGCAGTTAAATAACTTGTGAGGATGATTTGAAGAGGCAGTGTGAAGAATCGCTGAGACGGCTGAGGCTGAGATGAGCATATACGTCAGAGAAAACCACAATCAGTATCGACCCGGTGGATGAAAATGAGAAGCAGCGAGTCTGACTGCAGAGTGTGATCTGCTGAGAGTGATTGGACCTCAGAGCTGTCTCAGTCTTATGACGGCGCACATGGTTCACAAGACTTTCTAATGAAAAATCATGTCACAACATGTCATCATGACAACACAAATTCAAATATAAATATACAGTCTGAATGCACAAGCACTCATCTATTACAGGCCGAGCAGCCTGTCTGCTGCCTGGCTCTCACATTCATGCTGTTTTTTTTTCTTATTAAATTTCTTGTGTCAGCTCATTTCCTCCATTGATACCCAACACTCCAGGAAATACTCTGTGCCAACTTTAATCCGTACTTTCTGCCACACTCACAGGAAGTTCATTTATCCTGAAGCGGGAGAGGACGACAGAAAGTGTGATAAGACCCTGGCACTGAGAAACAGCACAGGGGTGTTTTGGAGGAGAAAAAAGAGGAGGCAAAGAAAGCTCTTGAGAATCTGTCGTCATGGAGACAACACATCTTGGACGTGCTGGGATGCAGCCGTTCCTCCTAAAGAAGCAATAAAAAACAAAAGCCCACTTACAGAGAAGCACACAAACCATTAACATCCCGCTCTGAATTAGGCACAGTGAAGGAGAAGAGGTGTCACCGAAGCAGCGCGCAGAGCCACGCTGAGATGACAGCTGTGAAATAAAAACGTCATCCACTTCTCCATCTCCAAAAATAATGCTGTAAACAGCCGCTGGTCCGGGGAGACACCTAATCTCTGCAGAGCAAACTGAAAAACACGGCACACACCTGGGCGGCTGTGCTGTCCTGGCCTCCGCTTGGCTCGGCTCACCTCAGTATTCATCAGGAGTGAGGAAGGAAGTGTGCAGCCAGTCAGGCTGAGCATGGATCAACAGAGCCGAGGCCGGGGGGCACACAGGAGTGTGTTTATGTTTTCAGCACAGCTGTAAATAGAGCGCTGCTGCACAAAGCTCAGCATGCACATGTCTATGTTTGGGTCTCTGAAAAAACAAGGAAGTGTCAAGGAAAAAGCAGGACAGCGGCTGAAAATGTTATGAACTGGTGCTCAAGTTTTACTTCCTCCAACTCTTTCTTAATATGCATGATGTGGGAAATACAGCGCTGTAGAGGGGTAGAAATGTTGATCACAGACTTTTATTTTACCAACTCATTGATTAATTCTGGATCAAAAAAGTAAAGAAGACAAATCCATTGACCACTTGCTGTGATCGTGTATTATTGAGTGAGACCAAGTGGTAACCTCGGACCGTGAGAATTGAAGCCAATGCAGAAGTATTAAAAACTGCAGTTCCTCAAGTGTCCACTAGAGGCCGGCTCCAGAATTATCGGAAACCACATACACACCAATTCAAAAGAGACGATCTTTGCAGCAGAAATAAACATGTTTACAACCTGTTTCAAAAAATGACTGTAGTCTGGATAGCTCATTCCTCGATCGGCACACACTGTACAGGGAGTGAAGTTTTTCATAACACTGCAATTTCAGAAGATATTAAGATTACGAGTCTTCCAATGAGAGGCACAGCTGACTTGATTGACAGGCGGGAACACTGAAGCTGTTAGCTAGGAGGCTCAAAGCCCACCTCTCAGCAGTTATGTTGAGTTCAACATTTCCAATATGGCAGCCGCCGATGATTGACCTCAAAACAGCGCTTCAGAAACAAATGGATGACGTCACGGATACTACGTCCATTATTCATACAGTCTATGAGTGAGACATGACAAGACAGGAGTTGTGTTGAGTCTTCATGACGCACATTTGAAGGATTTTTCTAAAGATCAGAAAAAGAAGTAGTGGGAAAGGGTGGGAGGCGGGGGAGGACAGGCTGATGTTCGTGTTTATGTGTGTGTGTGTGTGTGTGTGTGTGTGTGTGTGTGTGTGTGTGTGTGTGTGTGTGTGTGTGTGTGAATAATACAACAGAAGGGAAGCAAGGTGTGCAAAAAATGTTGAGTCAAAAAGCAGAAAAAACACATGAAGTATCCTCACTTTCATTTCTAACAACAGAATGGGATATTGTGTTTTAATGCTTTAATACACTCGTTCCCAAAGTGCGGGTTGGGACCCCCCGGGGGGTCACAAGACACAAATTGGGGTTCATGAGATGTCTAAAAAATAGTACATTTAACCCATTATAGTAAAAAATATCAACAAAAATAGTGGCTTAACTTGAAATAAAGCCTCGAAATTAGAAAATGTAATGAGTTTTCTGCCTTCCTTTTTGTCAGATGACTCCTAAGTTTAGGGTTAGTGAACAGTTAATTAGAAAAAGCATCAGTAGCAGTAGGTTAATTCATAACGGCACAGGAAACACAGACACATGCTCATATAGGTAGGGTCATTTTCTGCAGAACAGCTAAATGAAGCCACATTTAATCACTTTAAGGGACAGTGAGGGTTGCGCGTCTTTGGCGTCTGTGGGAAACCCTGCTCTCTTCATCTGAGTCTGTATTAGATTTGTTGGTCTTTAAATAAGAACTACATACCCGCCTTTA
Source organism: Notolabrus celidotus (assembly GCF_009762535.1). Lineage (NCBI taxonomy): Eukaryota > Metazoa > Chordata > Actinopteri > Labriformes > Labridae > Notolabrus > Notolabrus celidotus. The sequence goes on from NC_048291.1 coordinate 24,925,474, forward strand.
AGCTCTGATTTATTTCAGGGGGATTTTAAAGCCATTGTAGGTTGTAGGTAGTCATTACCTATCGACATAACTCAATGAGGCAGGTTGAGAGGCAGTGATGAACGAATGCTCTGCCATCATAAAAGCTTCTTAAGCACACAAATGTTCTTCACTGACAGCTCTCATTTGCGTTTCCTCATTGATTTTATGTCTCTCAGCTTTCCAGGAAAAAATGGACTTTGTGACCTCTGTCATTCTGAGTTCTTGAAAGTCTGATACATAATTGACACATGCTGTAATGCTGCCAGTCCACACTGACGGATGGAGAGAAATTAAACCACAGAATCTGCTTTCGTACATTAGCACCGTCATATTAGAGCCTCAGATGTGTAAGTTATCGCTCTCCTCAAAGTTTCTGAGAATGTAAAGCGTTCGACTTTACAAAGTCTTCTCTGTCTATACTTCCAAACCACAGATCTGCACATAAAACCATGCAGCCTGTTGGCTTCCTTCATGCTCAGCGTTGTGAATGATTTAACATGTGCCCTGTCGTGTCCCGCAGCAGCGAAAAAGAAAGAGGAAAATGCAAGTTTCATTACGTTTGTGCCGAGCTGTAGGCAAGTAATTACACTGCAGTAACGGCACATTTTGACTTTACACCGGCCCCACACCTGCTCAGCAAAAAAGGTCCCCCTGTGAAAGGGCCGAAGGTGCTACTATAGTTAAGTCTATGACTGAAGGAATAATTTAAATCTGTATTGAAAAGTTAACACCAGTCACCTCCGCATAATAGCAGAAAAAGAGGCAGAGAAAGAGGACTTCTGTCTGAGGAGAGATAGTGAGTTGTCTCTTTGCTCTCATACGAGCTCAACGTGAGGTCCGACCTCTCTTCAAGGTACATCAGAACATGTTTCTTCCCATGGGACGCAATACTAACAGGCAGACTGTGGCTGGCTGTGCTGAGCAGTGCTGAAAGGTTCAAGGTTACCGCTCTAACGTGCAGGTCAGGCACACCATGCAGGTCCAAAAATAACGTAATGGAAGAGATATGACACAAAAAAGAGAAGACTGTTGTTGCTTACATCATTTTGAAAATATTGATTCGTCACTCTTCTATCCAGACGCTTATTGAAAATCCCCCAAGGTTAGGATTAGGGTTTGGGTTGAATTAGTGTTAGGATTAGGATTAGGGTTAGGGTTAAGGTTAGGATTAGGGTTTGAGTTGAATAAGGGTTAGGGTTAGTATTAGGGTTAGGGTTAGGATTAGGATTAGGGTTAGGGTTGTGATTAGGGTTAAGGTTAGGGTTAAGGTTAGGATTAGGGTTAGGGTTTGGGTTAGGTTTAGGGTTAGGGTTAGGGTTAAGGATTAGGATTAGGGTTAGGGTTAGGATTAGGGTTAGGGTTGTGATTAGGGTTAGGGTTAAGGTTAGGATTAGGGTTAGGGTTGTGATTAGGGTTAGGGTTAAGGTTAGGATTAGGGTTAGGGTTATGATTAGGGTTAGGGTTGTGATTAGGGTTAGGGTTTGGGTTGTGATTAGGATTAGGGTTAGGATTAGGGTTAGGGTTAGGATTAGGGTTAGAGTTGTGATTAGGATTAGGGTTAGGGTTATGATTAAGGTTGGGGTTAGGGTTGTGATTAGGGTTAGGGTTGTGATTAGGATTAGGATTAGGGTTAGGATTAGGGTTAGGGTTAGGGTTGTGATTAGGATTAGGGTTAGGGTTAGGATAAGGGTTAGGGTTAGGGTTAGGGTTAGGGTTATGATTAGGATTAGGCTTAGGGTTAGGGTTAGGGTTATGATTAAGGTTAGGGTTAGAACCAGAACTAAACTTAAGCAAACAGAACCTGAATCAAACTCATGCAAACAGAACCAGAACCAAACTCATGCAAACAGAACCAGAACCAAACTCAAGCAAACAGAACCAGAACAGAACCAGAACAGAACCGAACCAGAACCGAACCGAACTCAAGCAAACCGAACCAGAACTGAACCAGAACTGAACCAGAACCGAACCAGAACCGAACCAAACCCAAGCAAACAGAACCGAACAAGAACCGAACCAGAACCAGAACCGAACCAAACCCAAGCAAACAGAACCAAACTCAAGCAAACCGAACCAGAACCGAGCCAAACCAAACCCAAGCAAACAGAACCAGAACCAGAACCAAACTCAAGCAAACAGAACCAGAACCAAACTCAAACAAACAGAACCAGAACCAAACTCAAGCAAACAGAACCAAACTGGAGCAAACATTATTAATGTCATCAGGTTGGCATTGAGAAAAATCTGATGCCTCAGCTTGGATGGGCTGATCAGATTTCTCCTCTCAGTGAGTATTTGCCTGGTTTTGGAGAAGAACCCTAACCCTCTCAGAAGGAATAGATGTAGCCACGATACACAGCCTCCCCTCCATCACCTGTATCCTATATTCTCACATGTGATTGGTCGCATGGCCGCCATGCTGACCAATCAAAACAAGGTTCTGCTGTGAGCAGAGCTGGGGCTGACCACTGTGAGAGCTAAGCAGCAAAAGGAAAAAACTGGGAGCTAGCTCTTCTGATTCACTATAATTACGAATAATTTCCGAATATATACCGGGGATTAACGTATAGTATTTTGGCTTGAAATGCCCATCCTTACTTTGAACCTAGCGTGAATCTCTCTGTGTCTTCTGCAGCGTGCTTTTGATGTCCTGTCCTGCCTCTCAAGACTCATCCTCCATCCTTCCACCCGACCCTCGTCCAACAGGGATTATGTGAACAAGGAGAGTTGAAAAATTTGGGGGACATATTTTGTGAGCAAAAACAACTATGAGAGCAAATTCTTCCAAAGATCAAACTGTGAAAGTAAATTCAGACAAACTGCTTATGCTGCAACTTTTGCAAGGTACATCTTATTTTTCAATAAAACCCACTTGGGGCTAGCCTGAAGAACATACTCGGAGTGTAAATCTGGTCAGTGAATTTAAGTTAACCTCAGACTTTAAGCCCATTTGGTGAAGGGGATCAGTGTCCAAGAGAGCTCAGATCAATGAAATGTTTGACAAGCTCCACGGTCACCAAACTCACCATCACAACGGGCATTTTAGCCACAGACAAATCACAGCAGGCCAGTGACAGCTGGACGGGGAGAGGAGAGAAACTTGATCCATGTCACCGGTGGCTGCAGATCATGAAGATGAGATAGGAGGAAGCATTTTCATTTTAAATAAAGAAAATCTTTCTTTTACTCAAATCTCAGTTTCATACTTGCAGAGATGTGCCATTTGTTGTATCATGTTTTACTTAAAGGACTAATTTTCATGCCATTGTTCCTCCCCTGTGTTGTAAAACGATCAGACATCCAGTCAGAGAAATGTAAAGGGTGCATTCAGGTCCTAATCCAGTATCAAAACTCTACCACCCCACAGAGAATCTCTTCCACCATCACTGCGACTTGATGCTCAAAAGTCAAGCACACCAGACGTCGGTGAAGGCTGTCGTCCCGGGGTCTGTATCAAAGTTACACTTCTCTTTCACCACTTCATGTTGATTCGGCGCTCAATCCTTCTGAGACAGTCCTGCAAAGTTCAGAGTCTGGCCTGCTGTTGCCCCTGCAATGTCTAAATCTGGGTCAACTCCACTGATGACTCAAATCATCAGCTTTTAAGGCAGCAGTCCTAACTGGATGTTAATGTTACTGAGCAACGTGTTACTGTAAAACAGTCAGTGCTGTTTAGTCCTTTTTACAAGACAGTGAAAAACAGTGGAGGTCACCCTTTGATGAAGTTGTGTTTCTCAGAAACTGGGTCAGCTGTAGACTGAAAACTTTCTTTGGATTGATTTATGATTTCACCGCACGATTACATCCAACAGGATAGATCTGATCAACTGAAAGTCACACCGATAATAAGGAGTGGTTAGAGAATAATTTATCCCCTAGAGTATTCACATCCTTTTGTTATTTTGTATCTACGAGTGAATGTTTCAACTTTTACCGCAGCACAGTGTTAAGAAAACAAACACGCATTGAATCCAATGTGTCGACGCTCACTTGGGAATTGCGATGCACTCGTGTATATCGACAGGACTGAATTCCAGACTACAAAGACTGGATGGAAAGACTGACGACAAAGATTTGAAGCAACCACCAATGGGTAAGAAGTAACATTAAAGGGCATAAGCTCCGCCTCCTCCATGTTAACAGATGGGACATGAGTCAAACTTCAAATTGAAATATAAATCCCCCTTCAAAAAACGTAAACACACTTCCTGTCATTTTAGTCACTCATTATTAGGGATGTCACGATCAGCTTTTCTGGCCCCCGATCCCAATCCGATTTATTTATATTGAATATTTGCAGATACAGTCCCGATCCAATATTTGTGTTGCACAAGAGATCAGAGTTGGGCTGCCAATTTTTTTTTCTTCTAACAAAAATATGTCTTGTGTATATTCCATTCAACTTAATCCAGCTAGCATTGTTGTAAAACTCCTAATCTGTTTTACAAGCTCTGCTATATGAGACCCACCAAACTGCTGTGCATGCATTACAGCACACTTAAAACCGAGCCTGCACTGAACGCAACTCTTACGAGACAATGTATGATTCATCATAGACAGCATCAGGCTGCGAGACAGAGAACACAATTTTAGGAGTGACAGTGAGATTGAAACACGCCCTGTTGCATACCACTAGCTACTAAGGGCATGTCGGTTTAGAGAATGGCAGCTGGGGCGCGGACTTGGCCTACTGGTGAAGTTGCATGCCCATGTATCAATCAATCAATCAATCAATCTTTATTTGTATAGCGCCAAATCACAACAAATGTTATCTCAAGATGCTTTTACAAACATAGGAGGTCTAGACCACACTATGTCAAATTATGAACAGAGACCCAACTTCAAGACAGGGTAAGACTCAGTCTGACCCCACCTTAATCCATCATGAGCATTGCACATCGCAGTATTTAGCTAGTTACAGTGGTGAGGACAAACTTCCTTTTAACAGGCAGAAACCTCAGGCAGAACCAGACTCATGTTAGACAGCCATCATGCCTCGACTGAGTTGGGTCTGGAAAGACAGATAGAGGGGAGTAAGAGAGAGAGGTGATAGTGATGAGACGAGTCGTAGAAGCTGTTGCCGCTGGAGTCCAGCACGTCCGTATCAGCTGGAGTCCAGAACGTCCGCAGCAGGAGGACGTCTACGGCAGCTCAGAGGAATCTACGAGACAATGCAGCTCAGGGACTCCAGAAAGGTCTATGGTTAGTAACTTTAATGGGACAGGCAGAGTTAAAGTAAGTGATGAGGGGGTTGGGGGGAAGGGGGTGAGCTAGGATCCCAGTGTGTCAGTGCGCCAGTTCCCCCGGCAGTCTAGGCCTATAGCAGCATGACAAAAGCTGGTCCAAGCCTGATCCAGCTCTAACTATAAGCTTTATCAAAAAGGAAAGTTTTAAGTCTACTCTTAAAAGTGGAGAGGGTGTCTGCCTCCCAGACCCTGACTGGTAGATGATTCCGAAGGAGAGGGGCCTGATAACTGAAGGTTCTACCTCCCATACTACTTTTAGAGATTTTAGGTACAACTAGCAAGCCTGCATGTTGGGAGCGTAGAGTTCTAGAGGGGTAATAGGGTACTATGAGCTCCATGTAGCGGGCAGCCTGGGTTTGAATCCAGCCTGTGGCTCAGTCCCCCACTCTGTCCAAGTTCCCTACACTATCCACTGTCCTCTCCCTCTATCAATAAAGGTGTGAACCGTATCCATATGTCCCTGGAGAGTTATGGGTGCGTAGAGCATATGCTTTCTTCTGGTAATGTGTCTAGCGGTGCACATGTGAGTTCTACATCAATGTCCCATTTATTATTTTCTCTTTATGTATACACAGTTAAGCGAACTCAGAACACTCAATTACACTCGTGTGTTAGCCTTCAGCTGCAAATTGGGTCAGCGGACGGAAATATCGGATGAGATGATCGGCTCAAATGCCGATCACTGATCAAATAAAAAATGCCCAGATCGGCTCTGATCCGATAGTTCAGATCGGGGTTGGGACATCCCTACTTGATATCATGATAAGCTATGTTGATGTGGTTATTTTGCCTAAAAGTCAAGTTTGTATTAGTTACTTTTTAAAAAGAGCCTAGTCATTCTTGGTCCACACATCTCTCAGCTCCCACCTCAAGGCAGAGATCAGATGTCTTACAGTGCCTTGGTCCTGCAGAGAAGTCAGGCAATGAAACATGAGGATGTTAAAGAAAACTGAATTGAATGGAAGTTAGAGGTGTCGATAATTGTTTTCTAAATTAACATCCACATTAAAGTTAATTGAAAAAGTAACACTGATTTTTAACACTTAACTGATTAACATTTTGCCTTCACTTTTGTGGAAAGACATGGAGACAAGTTGTCCATCTCACATCCCTGCTAATGAGGATAAGTTCCTCATAATGAGCTCCTGATGGATGAGGAGGATTTGTGGGCCTGTGAAAAGCCCGAGCAGAACAATCAGCAGTGTGATTAACATCTGCTCTGAGGCAAGAAATATTTAGAATGAGAAAAAAAAACAAGAATTAAGTTTAATATTCAGGTATTATTTTTTGATTTGCAAGCCTGACTGTGACACACAGAGAATAAATTTCCATGTCTGAGGTGAGCACAGAGGTGTAGGCAGTCACATTGGAGGTATGCAGATGTAGAGAGCAGAGGTCAGAAGACTGCTGAGAGACTAATTATGGCAAAGTGATTTGGACTAATAGGATCTGAGCCTGTGCACTGAGGTCAGCTCCTCTGAGGACAGAATGATGATCAGTTCAGAGACCAGACAATACATCTGCCTGCAGTCAAACCCCAGCCTCTCATAATACCATTACGCAAATGTTTCTCATTTTGAATCCCTCAGTCATCCTTCACTTTTGCTACTTCTCTTGTTCTGCTTCTCCAAAGCCTCGTCCTTCTCTTCTGTCTTTCCCTCTCATTACTCCTCTCCCTCGTTCTCCTCTTTGTGTTGCCTCTCACGCCACTGGCTGTTGAATTATTGATGGGATGTTGAGCTGGTGAGATTCCTCCTGCTGCGGACTTGTTTGTTGGTCTGGGCTCTGTGTTGCTTTCTCTTTCTGTTGTCACGCTGCGTCTGTGTGCGACTGTAAGTATGCATTTTGTGTTTGGCTAATCAGATCTGCTGGTGCATCACAGGAAGACGTTTTAATTTGTAAGTGCTTGTTTAGATCGCTACTGCATTTAAAAGGAAGAGAGACGTATGCAAAGATGAACACAAATGAACTCTAGCAATCATGTTCACACGTTTCTTGAAGTTAGTCATGCAAGTCACAAAGGAGGGATAAACAGAGTGGATATGAGATCTTTGTTTTACTGAATTATATCAGTGATAAGAGCTGGAGCACATCAGGGTGGCAGTAAAACATCCTGAGCATCAAATATCCGGGCTCCACAGCCTCCCTGCACCAAACTCAGCTCCATAAAGTCAAAGCACAAATGAGAGTTTTTACTCACACACTACGTCAACATCCGTTTTTTTAATGGTAAACAAAATGAAAGTGCAGGATTAAATTTTCAGTGCACTATACTGCACTGTTGGATCTTTTATAGTTACATTTTCCCAAGTTAGTTAAAAGCCTGGCCTAAACTGGTTTAAAGGTGACATATCACGCTTTTTTCATCAATATATATTGGTCTAAGAGGTCCCCAAAACATGTCTTTAAAGTTTATGCTCAAAAAAACACTTTGAAATCAGATTTTGGTCTGCCTGAAAAACCCTCTTCTTCAGTCCTCCTCAGAACACTCTGTTTTCTCTCTGACCACGCCCCCTCCGGAAGTGGATGTGGCCTCGGCTCTCCGGCACGTTGATCTAATGTTTACATGTTGGCTGAATATACACGGCTGCACAGAGATCACGTTACTTCAACCCTCTGAATCTGATCCAGAATCTGATCCTGACGGAGAGGCGCCTGTAGCAGGACCTTTCTGAAGGATTGGTCATAGATTTAGTGTTTCTTGTTGTTTTATTTATCAGTATGTAGACGTGTGTCTTGGTACACAGCTACGAACATGTAGCTATGTGGCTATGCTAACTAGCGCTAGCACTTATCCATGATAAATAAAAATCATCCACTAGATCTTCAAATCTGCAGACGTGGGGAGTAAAACCGACCTCTGCCAGAAAGGCAGCAGGACCTTTCTGAAGGATTGGTCACAGATTTAGTGTTTCTTGTTGTTTTATTTGTCAGTATGTCGACGTGTGTTTTGGTACACAGCTACAGCTACAGCTACGAACATGTAGCTATGTGGCTATGCTAATTAGCGCTAGCACTTATCCATGACAAATAAAAATCATCCACTAGATCTTCAAATCTGCAGACGTGGGAGTAAAACCGACCTTTGTGTTTATTAAGACAGCCTGCAACTAGCATGCCTCCCTCCTAAGCTCCTTGTTAGCACACATTTGTGCAGGTAATGAAAAACGGAGGGGGGATTCAGTATTATTTTATACAGTCTATGGGCTGAACAAGCTCCGAGCTCTGACTCCGTGACAGACCGGATATTGTTGTTACGTAACAAAAACACGGAAGTCTGAAACGGCTCGTTTCAGCACACATTTACAGAAAGGTGGAGAAATCAGAACAGGGGCAGAATGGATTTTTTTCATTCTCGGGGGGTTTGCAGACATGCCAGAGACACATATTTCAGGTAAAGAACCATTATAAAGTCAATTTTGCATGATATGTCACCTTTAAGATGGGTTTTGGCTCAAAACACATTGAGCTCTCTCTGAGTAGTATGAACACTGATTGATTGACATTTAAACACCCTTGTTACTAATATGGTTTAGTACTTCATCCAATGACTCATCATGTAGTTTGATCATCAAAGTACTCAGTGTCTGTTAGTGTTTATATTGCATTGCATTAGGTGAGCAACGATCCGTTGAGGTAGACAACAAAAGTCAGCGATAAAATTAGTCGACAACGAATTTAACAGAGGATGGTTTGTTGGTGACATCATTGCGTGTTGTCATGCTGTGTGCAGACACAAGATTGAAGTTAGCTTAGAGTTTATTTTTACCACTGCTCATAAGTCAGTTCAAACAAGTGATATGATTGCATGCATGACAATAATAAAATCAAAACTTCAAAACTTCAAACTGTAAAGGAAGTCTTTTTATAATATATTGTTGTGTGACTTCTGCAGCCTTGCACACAGAAAAGCACTGCAGTGTTCATATTTAATCAAGTATCAAACACTGCTTCAGTTTTCCTTCTCTCACTCTCATCACGCCTGTGTTTCTCACACAGGTACCAGCAGGCGGTGGTGTGTGTGGCATCAATTAGTAGCTTAATGTTGGTGACATTATCCCACAGCCTGCTGTAGGCTGTAGCTGTAGACTTTACCATATCACACAAAGATTATATACAGCCCTGCGTTCAGTCCAGAAACAAGAGACCTAGTCCCTAAACACACACTCGCTCTGTTTGATGTTTCTTTCTATACTCACACAACCCACGCTGCAGGGGGAGCAAGTGCAAAGAGACACATGCATCCAATAAATAAATGTATGTGTGTTTACTGCGATCAACAGAGTCAAAGCTTAGGGAAGCACCTGTTATTGTGGGTTCAAGATGGATTTGTGTTTGTGATACTGATGTGTTTAGTTTGGGGTAAAAACACTGTTATTGAATCGTGATCCACCATCTTCAAAATCTGACGAGCGCAGTATTTAAATCTTATATCTCTAACACCACGAAATCTTTTGAAACATATAAAAAGTGCTGCTGTTATTTGATATCATGTGATGCTGCTGGGTGTTTATATTGTTGTGTTTGTTGTCACATTTGGAAGAAGCAGAAGCCTCCTTGAAAAGTGTTCCTGAGCTGACTGGACCCCCTCCCATTCCCTCTTGGCTCAAGCACTCGCCTATAATTTACAGAACTGCGTGAAAGTCCTTGCAGGGTTTACTAATCCCAGGGGTCACACCGGCCGACTTCGTAAAAAGTCCCAGAGAAACACTATATTTAACGAGGCCGTGAAAATCCACCCTAATGTTGTTTCCACGCTAGCTTTACATCACGCTACATTTCCCTCCCTTCAAAAACTGTAAACTCCCTCTGCGATTAGATAATGCCTCTCCCTGGACGATTAGAACACCACACGGTGCAGAAAATAGCTGTGTCCTGTCATCAAAGCGCTTTGAGGGTTTAATGACAAGTTTATTCCCAAAGTGTAATTTTGTACTCAAAGAACATCCCACAGAAACAACAAGAAACAAAAAGAGAGAGATAATGTATTCAGAGTTAGCAGAGAGTGTCACACTGGAGAGTTTCCTCCAGCATCTCTTCTCAACCAATCAGCCGATCCACCTCCATTGTCAGACAAAAATCCAGAGCTGAACCAAGGCTCTGCTTGTTTTTACAACCAAGGCACTGGACATGAATATGCATCAAGTTTTGGTTGAAAGCTGGAAACCCAAAGAAGATTTTCTGTTTTTATTTTTTTCAAATATGCTAAACTGAATTTGAGCTTAAAGGAGACCCTGAAGAAGCTCCAGGGGACTTCTTTTTCTCTTCAGCAGCCACCAACAAATTAATTACCCCACACTCTTCTAATGAAGAGTAACTCAGAGGCTGCAGCAGCTGAGAGACGTTGGGTCTTATCTTTGGCTGCTGAGAACAGTCATTAGAGCGGAGTCTGAGAAGACGTCACGCTGAGCCGCTTGAAAGCATGTGCTTACTTGCTTCCCCTCAAACCACTTTTAGCAAAAGAGCAAACAAATATGCTGCTGGCTTGTGTGTGTGTTATATGATGCAAACAGGTGTCCTAGCATGCAGACTTGAAACAAACCTTACTCCTGCAGGATGCTACACTGAGACAAGAAGTAGAAATATTAAGAAGTGTTGCCCTGAACTGATTTACCTTTAATATTTCATGGTGTGCTGTGCTGTTTTTCAATATCTATCAAGGGCAAAGTGCCACTGTGGAGTTGCTGTGAGAGAAAAGATTGGATTGGAGCAGAATCAGACCAATAAATCACCTGTCATCCACTAATAACAGACACATCTGTGCACTTTTTAACTTACAGCAAACAAGATATGTTAGTTTGTGTTCATTTAGGGATGGTAACTATCACATTGTTCCACAGATTAGCACAGAAACATTGACTGCTAGTGCCAGGGTCATGGCAAATTTTTTTAAAATAAATGTAAATATGTAAAAGAATAGGGGCGCTGGTGGCCTAGTGGTCTAAGCGCCACACGTATAGAGTCGCAGAGGTCGCCGGTTCGACTCCTGGCTGGTTGACCATTGACTGCATGTCTTCCCCCGTTCTCTACTCCCCACATTTCCTGTCTCTCTTCAGCTGTCCTGTCAATAAAGGCCGAAAAACGCAAAAAATATAACTTAAAGGGGACATATCACGCTTTTTTCATCAATATATATTGGTCTAAGAGGTCCCCAAAACATGTCTTTAAAGTTTATGCTCAAAAAAACACTTTGAAATCAGATTTTGGCATGCCTGAAAAGTCCTTTTCTTCAGTCCTCTTCATAACACTCTGTTTTCCCTCTGACCACGCCCCCTCCGGAAGTGGATGTGCCTCGGCTCTCCAGCACGTTGATCTAATGTTTACATGTTGGCTGAATATACACGGCTGCTCAGAGATCGCGTTACTTCAACCCTCTGAATCTGATCCTGACGGAGAGGCGCCTGTAGCAGGACCTTTCTGAACGATTGGTCACAGATTTAGTGTTTCTTGTTGTTTTATTTATCAGTATGTAGACGTGTGTCTTGGTACACAGCTACGAACATGTAGCTATGTGGCTATGCTAACTAGCGCTAGCACTTATCCATGATAAATAAAAATCATCCACTAGATCTTCAAATCTGCAGACGTGGGGAGTAAAACCGACCTCTGCCAGAAAGGCAGCAGGACCTTTTATGAAGGATTGGTCACAGATTTAGTGTTTCTTGTTGTTTTATTTGTCAGTATGTCGACGTGTGTCTTGTTACACAGCTACAGCTACAGCTACAGCTATGAACATATAGCTATGTGGCTATGCTAACTAGCGCTAGCACTTATCCATGACAAATAAAAATCATCCACTAGATCTTCAAATCTGCAGACGTGGGGAGTAAAACCGACCTTTGTGTTTATTAAGACAGCCTACAACTAGCATGCCTCCCTCCTAAGATCCTTGTTAGCACACATTTGTGCAGGTAATGAAAAACAGGGGAGGGATTCAGTATTATTTTATACAGTCTATGGGCTGAACAAGCTCCGAGCTCTGACTCCGTGACAGACCGGATATTGTTGTTACGTAACAAAAACACGGAAGTCTGAAACGGCTCGTTTCACACACATTTACAGAAAGGTGGAGAAATCAGAACAGGGGCAGAATGGATTTTTTTCATTCTCGGGGGGTTTGTAGACATGCCAGGGACACATATTTCAGGTAAAGAACCATTAAAAAGTCCATTTTGCATGATATGTCACCTTTAAAAAAAAGAATTGTAAAAGAAGACTGTCTAGGTGGCTATAGGGTTAAGAGGACAGACTGGCAGTCCAGAGGTTGAAGGTTCAATTCTTCCCATATGGTCTAGCTGTTAGGATTCCTGGTTTTCACCAAGGCGGCCCGGGTTCAACTCCCGGTATGGGAACAATCTTTGGGGGCGGCAGTAGCTCAGTCCATAGGGACTTGGTTTGGGAACCGAAAGGTTGCCGGTTCGAGTCCCAGTATGGACGTGGACTGGTGGGTTGAGAGGTGCTGGTTCACCTACACTGCCGAGGTGCCCTTGAGCAAGGCAGCGAACCCCCAATTGCTTGGGGTGCGCTGGTTGATGGCAGCGCACATCCTTCTACATCTCTCCCTAAGCATGTTCATTGCATGTGTGGGCATGATTGTATGTATATACCAAAAAAACTGTATGTGTAGCATGTCCAAAAATAGCATGAGTGAAAAAATTAAATTCCCCCCCTGGGGATCAATAAAGTACCTTTCTGAAGAAACACACTTGTATTATTCAAGGCTTGACATTGACTGTTTCACTCACCACCTACTGTGGCTAACATGGGACTTCAGCCTCCGGGACTCCGTGCTCTCTCATACATCAGCACCCACAGGTTGCGTTTTCAGAACGCAGCACGGAGCAGGACCAACGAACAGCTGCAGTCATGAGACCGAGGTGTTCCTGTCATAATCACGGAATCAAGGATTCTCCTCCTCTTCTCCTCATCCATGTTGTCTTTCTGGTCCTCTGAAAACCTCTGACCTGTTGACTCCAGGCCTGGCTCCGCTCATCATGACGGTTTGTTGTTGTAGTTAAGTGAAACACGATCTGGTGATAACACAGAGTGTTTTATTCTGAAAATGAACCGGATGTTTTCATTTTGTTTTGGTGAAACCTGACTTCCTGTCCCGCTCCATCTGCTCTATTGAGATTGATGCGTCGTGCTCCGGCATCCGGCAAAAATAGAAGTCTTGTGTATCTGATCTGGAGGGACCTGCCAGATCAGAGACGAAGCTGGAATGCAACAGAGTGGATCCAGTGGAAGTTAACACATTGACTAGAATAGAAACAGATCCGGTGCTGTGACGGTTCGGAGATGTGAAAGGTTCCTACTTCAAAACTTTGTCTAGTTCCAGCTACAGATGGATATTTTTCACAACATAAAAACAGTTAAAATATCATCAGTTAAATCTTATCTTTGGTGATTCTGGGACTAAGATGCATCTGAGCTGCTGAGAGCTCAAGCACACACATCAGAGGGAGATGGGTTAGAGAGCACACCCGATGATTAGACACGGATCCGGTGGAATTTGGCCGTAATGGTTTCCACTAGCTGCAGTGTCAAGGTGTCACATTGCAAATAGTTTATCATTTTAGTTGCTTTTGAAGAGGACTATGAATAAAAATAAATACATTAACATCAACCTGACAAAGTGGCTATAGTGGGAGTAACTGTGTTACACGCCATTGCTGAAATCCACCCGCAATTGGTGTGTTGGTGGGTGTTGATGTCAAGCCCTGCTTATATTCACCCTCAGCATGAACACCAAAGTTCAAAGGCAGATTACAACCCACAGTAACCCTCTACAGACGTGTATAATATGTCAGAATTTAAAAACTCATGTATGTTTCAAAGCTCTGCTCCATACCCTGTGATTTGTAGTAACGCCCATTCAAACTGCGCTGTGTTTAGAAGAGTTAAACTCGATCTATATGGAGTGGAATGAGATTGATCGAATACATTTGACTGCAGGTTGTTGTGGCTCTTCATGTGCACACAGAGCTTAAGGGAAGAAGAAGCTCAAGAAACAAATAAAGCATGGGAACAGACGTACAGAGAAACATATCTCAATGTAAAACATCTGGAGGAAGTCAGAGAGAGAGAGATGCTGATATGAATATGATAATGAACTGAGGCGAGGTGCTTCAAATAGAGCAGGTAGGTGAATCTGAGAGTTCGCATAGCATGTGTGGAAATGTGTTTGACAGGGCTATTTACCCAGATACACCAGGGTGTGATTAACAATGAGATGATGTAATACAGCTGAGGTTCAGGGTGTTGCACAGAGGATTTACTCCTGACAGGAAGATGCCGATGTGTTCAATGTTCTCTGTTCTTTTTTATTTCCTCGTGGAAAAAAGTGATTAGAATGCAATCAAAGTCCTGATCATGGATTAGACTGCTGTATTGTTTGATCAATAAACCAAACAGTGAGCCAGGTTTAAGACGTCTCTTCTCTTTTCTTTTTTTTTGCAAATCAGAAGGAATGCATGAACCTGCGTACTGAAGTCAACATCGGCTTTAAGAGAATGCAGCAAAGAAACCTGTTTTCAAACGTGAGATAAACGCTCCTCTCTCAAGTGATGGAAGGCGCTAATGGGAGAGAAGAGTCAACAGCAGAGCGGGGCAGAGAGAGAGAGAGAGGGGGAGGGAGGGAGGGGTTAACACAAGATTCCCATCAGGTAATTTGAATGGGTGGCACTAAACTGTCATTAGCAGCATTATAGAGGCTTTTATCATCTGTTGGCTTGCATTGGTTTTACCATTAAGCTGATTACACGTAAGGCTTTTGGAGACACGTTTCTTTAATGCCAATAAGGCTGTTTGGATTAGGCAGGAATCCAAATCATCTGCTCGTCTCCTCTTTCAGGAACACAGACAGATAAAACATTAAAGTCAGTGCTCCTCTCACTCTGGTGTTCTCTGCAAACACATCGAACTCCATCTACCGGACTCCACTTTATATTAAGACAGATTGAGTTGCAGGATGGTGCTGTATCCCTTCTTCTTCAAATGAGTGCATGATTATCATAATGTGATGCCTTCACTGACCCTGCAGGAGAGCTGCTTTAGGTGTTTTTGACGGGAGGAACTTATCCCGGAAGTAGGGACTTTACCCCGGAACTACGTGCATTTCGACCGGTGGACCCAGGGTCTAAATTTAGTTCAGGGGTAGATAATGGGGGGGCAGTACTTTTTGAAGGTCCCGGGACCATGGGGGGCAGGTCCTGTAAGCTGCACGTTTCTGATTGGTCCAGCATTTGTAGCGTTTTCATTGGACCCACCATGTTTTAAACACTGCAATTGCACGCTGCAGTGTTTACTTTTTCATTTTACAACCATTGATAATAATACATTTTATTTGGAGGCGCCTTTCAAGTCATCCAAGGTCACCTTACAGAGAGTAAAAGCATTCATCATTAAAACAGAAGATCAACATAAAAACAAGTGAAGTGCAGAGTATCCAGTTAGAGGAATATGCCAATTTGAACAGGTGAGTTTTTAGTTGGGAGTTTGTGTGTCTTATGTGTTAGGGGGGAGGGAGTTCCAGAGTCTGGGTGCTGAGCAGCTGAAGGCTCGGGCACCCATGGTACTGAGGCGTGACTATGGGATGGTAAGTAGTCCAGGAGAGGTGGAGTGGAGGGAGCGGAGGGAGCAGGAGGGAGTGTATTCATGAAGGAGGTCGCAGAGGTAGGTGGGGGCCAGGTTGAGGAGAGCTTTATAGGTGAGGAGAAGGTTTTTGTAGTGGATGCGGTATTGTACAGGGAGCCAGTGAAGTTGGGTTAGAACAGGAGTGATGTGGTCAGATGATTTGGTGTGGGTGATGATCCGGGCGGCTGAGTTCTGAATGATTTGCAGTCTGTTGATGAGTTTGGTGGGGAGTCCAGTGAGGAGGGCGTTGCAGTAGTCAATGAGTGAACCAGGATTGTACGCAAAATGTCTGCAAGACTCGGCGAGATGGACACAAGGCATCCTGGGAAGCAGGTCCGAGAGAAGCTTAAAAAAACTGCGGCAAGGTTACAAGAAGATAAAGGACCACAACAGCGGTAACAGGTCTGACCGGCAAGTGGTTCGACTACCTGGACGTTTGCCTTCTGCCCAAAACTGGCCTGGCGATGTATTACAATTACTTGTTTTTTTTCCTAATACGTCATAAACCCGATTTGCATAACCTTCCTGGGACTGCACAGGAACCTTTTAGTTCAGGGTAAAGTAGTTCTTTGGGCTAGAAGACCAAAATGCACCTTTTGTGGACTTCCTTTCGGCTACAAAAAGGTCAGAGTAAGCTCAAACACTGTGAGGGATGTTTGGACTCACTATTAAACTTCAAAGTTGAGTAGATATTTGACCTCAGATTTTTGGATTTTATTTTGCTGAATGATTTATGTTTCTCAGAAAAAATAGTTCCTCAACAAAATGATGCGTGACGAAAATCACAGAGTCATGATTTTCAGCCCAAGTCTGCAAAGTGAGCATGAGAAAGCCACAGTGGTCCAGCCAATTAGAGAGAGAGAGAGAGAGAGAGAGAGAGAGAGAGAGAGAGAGAGAGAGAGAGAGAGAGAGAGAGAGAGAGAGAGGGAGGGAGAGTAAAGAGAGGGAGCAGCAACAACCACCCTGAATAAAATATCCAAGGAATGAAAAGTTACTTACTGATTGTATCGAGCTCTACAGCACAAATAAGCACCCACACACCAGTGCACATCTCTGCACATCACAGCAGGATTTGTAGAAAGCAGTCAAAGTGAACGAAGCCTTTTATACGACCATGAAACAGCAGACAGTTCTCATTCCCCCTGACGACAGCAGCAGCGCACCCCCGTGTTGTTATGATCACGATCCAGGCAATGGTGCATTTCTTTTTGAAGACAATAAAAGAAAGACATAACTTAACATTTACGAGTTTATAAGCGAATAACCGCTGTGAGACAATCAGAAACTAACTTCTCATTTTTCACTTTTGCTGCTTTGTTTGCTTTACCGGCACACTCTCTCTCTCTCTTAACCTTATCCATGAGTCGATAGACCGCTGCTCGCTCGCTCGCACTCTCTTTCATTTGCTTGCGGCAGCTTCTGTTGAAAATGTGATTTTGCTTTTCATCAGCTTCTGTGCTTCTTGGCACCATCGAATGAAGATATAACAGATAATTTTTCATTTAAAGCATGTCAGGGGTATTTAAAGCCTCTGGAAATATACACGGAATATTTAAAATTCATATAGAATATCAAAATGTAATGTGTAATCAAGCCTCAAAAAAACAACGAGTGAAAATAAACATCCACAACACTGGAAAAAACTGTTCAAAAACAGCTTCTTTTACAGTTCAGAGCATTTCTCAGGACTGTGTGGGCGTGGCCTAACTCTTTGATTGACAGGTCAAGAGAGAGTTCACAGCCTGCATGTTTGAGCCGTCTGACTCTGAATCTAAAGACATCAAAACTCCAGAATCTGAAAATTGTTCATTTCAAATGGTCTCTGAGTGCTGAGTCACAAAATACTTCAGAATCAGGACTTATATAGTTTTATCACTTCGTCTGCTCCGGGGCATTAGGACCATGGGACGCCCAGAGCAGCGGAGGCTGAAGTGTAGTATGTGCACGCAGAGGAGCTCGGCTCCTGGTGTCAAGACGGAGCTGTTTGGGGAATGTTAGTGAACCGGTAATGGGGAAAGTTAGTGAACTGGTCCTGGGGATAGTTAGTGAACCGGTCCTGGGGAAAGTTAGTGAACTGGTCCTGGGGAAAGTTAGTGAACCTGTCCTGGGGAAAGTTAGTGAACCGGTCCTGGGGAGAGTTAGTGAACCGGTCCTGGGGAAAGTTAGTGAACTGGTCCTGGGGAAAGTTAGTGAACTGGTCCTGGGGAAAGTTAGTGAACCGGTCCTGGGGAAAGTTAGTGAACCGGTCCTGGGGAAAATTAGTGAACCGGTCCTGGGGAAAGTTAGTGAACCGGTCCTGGGGATAGTTAGTGAGCCGGTCCTGGGGAAAGTTAGTGAACCGGTCCTGGGGAAAGTTAGTGCACCAGTCCTGGGGAAAGTTAGTGCACCAGTCCTGGGGAAAGTTAGTGAACCGGTCCTGGGGAAAGTTAGTGAACCGGTCCTGGGGAAAGTTAGTGAACCGGTCCTGGGGAAAGTTAGTGAACCGGTCCTGGGGAAAGTTAGTGAACCGGTCCTGGGGAAAGTTAGTGAACCGGTCCTGGGGAAAGTTAGTGAAGCGGTCCTGGGGATAGTTAGTGAACCGGTCCTGGGGAAAGTTAGTGAACCGGTCCTGGGGAAGTTAGTGAACCGGCCCTGGGGAAAGTTAGTGAACCGGTTCTGGGGAAAGTTAGTGAACCGGTCCCGGGGAAATGTTAGTGAACCGGTCCTGGGGAATGTTAGTGAACCGGTCCTGGGGAAAGTTAGTGAACCGGTCCTGGGGAATGTTATGCATATGCAAGACTGCTTTAGCGACTCGGCCGCTGCTCAACTAAACCGCTTCCCAAAGTTTCCCAAAATCACCACAGTTAGAAAATAGAAGAATGTCAACAAGCTGTCATCTTCACCGGTGGATGTGCAGACAGGGACACACAAGCACAGCAATGCAAATAGCAGAGAGACAGATATACAGACCGAATACAGGCAGTAAAAACTGAACTGATAATACTTCAAAAATGGATTAAAGTTAATTTCTAACATTTTAAATATATATAATATTATATGAATGTGACTATAAATATCATAGGTAGAATGTCTTTGTTGATTTAGCTTTAAATGTGTTTGAGTATCATAAGTGGAACAATCTTAGAAGATGGATGGTTCTGGAAAGAGACACCCAGCTGCAGCTTATACTGTGGATTTTACAGTCGTACTGCTGCTGATGGTTTTCTAACAACAACAACCCTAATATCCCCGATGTTACTTCTTCACAATGAGAATTGAATGGAAAGATAGCTCGGTAGCAAGACCAACATGAATGCTGCATTATAGAAAGTCCACTGTGACCACAACAGACCGATGAAGCCGTGTCTCACAATATCTTACATGAATAAATCATGACATACTCCAGATAAGAGATCAATAAGGCTCAGTTTCCCCAAAAAAATCCCTCCCCTTTCTTTTCCAACATGCGAACATAACCAAACTGTTTTGGTTTGTGTGTCATAAATAGCATCGTCAGCATCCGACCTCACAGCAGCAGCGGGGCAAATGTTCACAAACTGCAGAGAAACTAATTTCCTCTCAGCAGGCAGAAGAGCATCGCAGCCTCGGGGCATGTGTTTAGAAAGTTCTGGTATCAGAATCAACTTTCAAACTACAGGACGTGTCAACGAACATCAGCTGTTTGTTTTGGCTCTGACATGAAAGAACTGCAGTATAGATTAAAGGTGCAAAGACAACCTACAACTCTGTTACATCTAACGTGACCCGTTCTGAGAAAACACAGGAGGAAGGGGTACGTAAGCGGTGCTTTTCTTGAAAACTGCGGTCGCATTTAGAAAAGAGAAATGCTGAGAAGTGGCATGTTGTTGCATCACTGCCGCTGCCTGAGAGAGCTCTTGAAACCTATTATTCCTCCTTCCAGGAAAGATGTATTCACTCACTCTCTTTGGATATTTCCTTTCTGTCATTCTGTAAAAGTCTTACTCAGAAAATCTCCTCTTCAGAACAGGCAGTGACTCACAAAACACCTCGAGGTATTTGTAAACACACAAACAGTACTAAAATTACTCCATTTTCTGCTCAGAATCACGGTCAGCGTTCAGGCTAATCATTTGGTGTGCTCTCTAACCCATTTGTGTTTCATGTGCAATCTCAGAGTGAGACCTGTTTGCCTGCTCCAGTTCTCAGCAGCTCAGGTGCATCTTAATCCAAGAATCACCAAAGATAAGATTTAACTGATGATATGTTAACTGTTTCTCTGGATTAACAACATTAATATGGTTGGATATTAGGAGTAATCTTTCTATTTGATTAAAGTGTGATAAAGGAAGTCTAACTCTTTTCATGAAAACATGTTTTTTTTATATTTAAATGCATAAAAAATGAACAAAAATCTATGTTTATGAAAAAAATATCCAACTCTAGCAGGAACTAAACCATGTTTTGAAGTAGGAAGCTTTCATATGCACAAACCTGACAGTTCATACAGCACTGTGTATGTTGTAATGACTCAAACTGACACATCTCAGTGTAGGATTTGCTGCTTTTCTTTGCCATTGTTATTAAAAAAAAGTATAAATTCTTTATGGATTCATTTAAATTGTCAAAGACATATATTGATGAGTAGAGGTACCGGGTCCAAGGCCCATCTTTGCATTTTTAGAACCCATATTGTCTCAGTAAATCCAAGAATCTAGTCCTATCACATATACTGCCATATTCCACCGGACCCATGTCCTGTCAGTCTCCAATCCATCACAGCACCTGATCTGATAGGTTTCTATTCTAGTCAATGTGTTAGCTTCCACTGGATCCACTCCGTTGCATTCTAGCTGCGTCTCTGATCCGGAATGTCGGAGCCCTCAGGATCAGATACACAAGACTTATATTTCTGCTGGATGCCGGACTGCCAGCAGCAACACTGGCACCTTCTCTGTTGTCATTTTGAGTGCCTGAAATCGCCCTGAGGGGGTAGGTGTCAGACCAGATGATGGACATCTCGCTTCAGAAACTTTATTTGACTGTTTTCATGGAAAATAATCACATTGCCTGATAAAGTTGACTGTCAAAAGACAACAGGATGAGGTTTTTGTTGACAACACTAATTTTGCATGTTTAGGACAAGAGATAAGAGGTATCACTTTGTCCTAAAAGGGGGCGCCAGACTAGATACAAAACAAAAGTTCCTCCCAGCAGCTTTAACTACAACAACAAACCGTCATGATGAGCGGAGCCAGGCCTGGAGTCAACAGGTCAGGGGTTTTCAGAGGACCAGAAAGACAACATGGATGAGGAGAGGAGGAGGAGGAGAATCCTTGATTCAGTGAGTACTGCAGGAAAACCTTGGTCACATGGCTACAGCTGTCCACAGCAGATCGGAGACCTGGAAGTCCTGAGTTAGCCTGTATATCATGAACAAGGTCCAAGGGCTCTACAACAACAACAGCAGCAGACCTGTGAGGCTCCAGTTAGACATACTGATAGTTTGAGCTTTAGTACTATCATGCAAAAATGCTGTAATGCTGTTATTTTGATGCTAGCTGGGTATAATTTTAACAAAGACAAGCATTGTATTTTTAAAATTAGGTCAAGGAGCTGGTAGAGATGCCATAGCACATGTTTTCATGCTGTAAGGACATAAGAACGTTTGAGGAGTGAGACATCTTGCAGTCTTTACTATCTCTGCTGAGAGTGTTGCATGTGACACAGCGACCGGGAAGCACCAGGTAAACCAAACAGAGCAGAACAAATGAGTGACGAGTGAGACATCTCACATCCTTACTATCTCTGCTGAGTGCAGCACGTCACTGGAGTCTATATTTCACCCACAGATCGTGTAAACTGCTGCAGTAACTCTGTCACATGTTGAAAAATATC
Organism: Notolabrus celidotus; assembly: GCF_009762535.1. NCBI lineage: Eukaryota > Metazoa > Chordata > Actinopteri > Labriformes > Labridae > Notolabrus > Notolabrus celidotus. The sequence continues at coordinate 24,947,232 of NC_048291.1, forward strand.
CGCTTCTTGAATACTACACTCTAACCCTCGCTCTGACTCGGTTACTCACACAGTCTCTCAATCAACAAAGGTCAAGCAATAAGACCCTCGTAGACTTAATCTGTCCTCCATGATTAAACTAAAAAACTAATTTCCCCTCTCTCACACACACACACACACATACACACATAGACCACACAGTGCCGGCTGGTGATGGCCCATAGCCCTGAGATATGACAGTAATTAGAGGAATAGATAGACTAAGGCTAGATTCAGGATATAATGAGAGCCAGGATAAAGTTTAAAAAACCCTTAAAACTAACAAACAGAAGCACACAAGCGATTCGGTCTGTGACTGCAGGAGCCGGGATCGGACTGCCAACCTTCCTATTAGGAACGACTTACTGAAAAAGTGGTCATTATTCTGTCTCTGTAACAATCTCTACTTTATGAGAAAGTTTTCTGGAAGACTTAAAGTGGAGGTTAACTCTCTGTGCACGCCAGTCAAGTCCTGCCAGACTGAGAGAGTGAGAAACCTGATCTGTAGCCTCGGTATGTGCACAGGTGTATCACCATGTCTGACACAAAGCTTAAGGAGGACACTTTTCTTTTAGGTTTATAAAACAAGAACGCCAAAGACCCAGTGTTGCCAACTCCTCAGTGAGGAAAGTAGCTCATTTAATTTGCATAATTGGAATTATAATGGACGCTGTAGGAGAGATGTGTAACGTTGAGGGAGAGACAAAAAGAAGTTAAAAAAACACTCTAAATATGTTTATAACTACACTTAAGGCTGGTTTATACACTATATTACCAAAAGTATTTGATCACCTGCCTTGACTCACATATGAACTTAAGTGCCATCCCATTCCTAACCCATAGGGTTCAATATGATGTCGGTCCACCTTTTGCAGCTATTACAGCTTCAACTCTTCTGGGAAGGCTGTCCACGAGGTTGAGGAGTGTGTTTATAGGAATTTTTGACCATTCTTCCAAAAGCGCATTGGTGAGGTCACACACTGATGTTGGTCGAGAAGGCCTGGCTCTCAGTCTCCGCTCTAATTCATCCCAAAGGTGTTCTATCGGGTTCAGGTCAGGACTCTGTGCAGGCCAGTCAAGTTCATCCACACCGGACTCTGTCATCCATGTCTTTATGGACCTTGCTGTGTGCACTGGTGCACAGTCATGTTGGAAGAGGAAGGGGCCCGCTCCAAACTGTTCCCACAAGGTTGGGAGCATGGAATTGTCCAAAATGGTTTGGTAACCTGAGGCATTGAAAGTTCCTTTCACTGGAACTAAGGGGCCAAGCCCAGCTCCTGAAAAACAACCCCACACCATAATTCCTCCTCAACCAAATTTCACACTTGGCACAATGCAGTCCGAAATGTACCGTTTTCCTGGCAACCTCCAAACCCAGACTCGTCCATCAGATTGCCAGATGGAAAAGCGTGATTCATCACTCCAGAGAACGCGTCTCCACTGCTCTATGGTCCAGTGGCGGCGTGCTTTACACCACTGCATCCGATGCTTTGCATTGCACTTGATGATGTATGGCTTGGATGCAGCTGCTCGGCCATGGAAACCCATTCCATGAAGCTCTCTGCGTACTGTACTTGGGCTAATCTGAAGGCCACATGAAGTTTGGAGCTCTGTAGCAACTGACTGTGCAGAAAGTCGGCGACCTCTTTGCACTATGCGCCTCAGCATCCGCTGACCCCTCTCCGTCAGTTTACATGGCCTACCACTTCGTGGCTGAGTTGCTGTTGTTCCCAAACTCTTCCATTTTCTTATAATAAAGCTGACAGTTGACTGTGGAATATTTCGGAGCGAGGAAATTTCACGACTGGATTTGTTGCACAGGTGGCATCCTATGACAGGTCCACGCTGGAATTCACTGAGCTCCTGAGAGCGGCCCATTCTTTCACAAATGTTTGTAAAAACAGTCTGCATGCCTAGGTGCTTGATTTTATACACCTGTGGCCAGGCCAAGTGATTAGGACACCTGATTCTGATCATTTGGATGGGTGAGCGAATACTTTTGGTAATAGAGCAGTGTGGTCCCTCTGATAGCCGGTCGCCTGCTTCTGGCCCCGTTACGATCTCTTATTCGCAGAGAATCAGAACGTGTTATGTTAATCTACAGCTGATACATGTTGCTGTTTATTATACAGACACGATTACATGAAGAATAGAGAGGAGGAGATGAAATACACGGCCGATGTGCGGCCCATGAGTGGGGATCCCGGAAGTGGTGTAAATGCAGGAAATACAATGCCACAGAGTGGACCAATCACAGGGCTTGCGGTCCCTGTCAATTCTACAGGTAGTTACATTTTGGAGGGGGTGCACATCAGCTACGTGCGTAGGCCTCTGCGTAGGTACAGGAGGACTTGGTTGCACTAATAAAGTGAAGTGCTGTACATCTGTGGTTGCATTATTCTATAACTAATTTGCCATAATTTTTAAGCATGTAAGAGATGATTTCATGGATAGCTATAGACTGCACGTCTTTCAATGAACATATTAGACTATTTAGGAACTAAATTAGGAACTACATTTAGACTGTCATACCAGCTTGATCATCACTGAAAATGTCCTGGAAAATGATCTCTGGAAAAGAGTGGGAACCCTCCTAGCCAATAGCTACAGTGTTCCCGCAGGCAGCTGTGCCTTTCATTGGAAGACTGGAATCTCGATATCTCTGAAATTGCAGCGTTAGAAAAAAATTCACCCCCCCCTACAGTGTGTGCCGATTGAGAAATGAGCTATCCAGACTACACTCGTCTTTTGTACCAGGCTGTAAACATGTTTATTTCTGCTGTAAAGATCGGCTTTTTTTAATTGGTGTGTATGTGGTTTCTGGTACTTCCCGGGGCCAGCCTCAAGCGGATCCTCGATGAACTGCAGTTTTTAGCACTTGCGCATTGGACTCCTATGGTTAGACCGGAGGTTGCCGCTTTGTCATACAGCAGCATCCACTGCTTAGTGAGAAGAGTAAGAACAATACATGCTTTCACGTCAGTCTCCAAAAGTCTCCTTATTCACACCAGAAAAAGTTGCTAGATTTGTCTCTTTTTTGAAAAAGAATCACTAGAGGGGTCTGAAAACTCGCTAAATATAGCCACAAAGTCGGCAAGTTGGCAACACTGCCTGAAGTACACACACAAGCAGGGAGAGAAGTCCACTTAGTTAAGACTAATATTATATATAAAATGAGTAGTCGCACAAATAAGAATTGATTGATGACTAAAGATTTCTCAGAGTGTACCTATTAAAGTCCTTAATCCTTTAAAATTCAAACAAAACACACTTTATCTTCCTCCACTTCACGGCCACCCCTCCCTCTTTATTTTACCACTTTCTTCCTCTTATAACTTACACATGCATTCTCACTGTCTCTCTCCCTCTCTCTCTCACATGCTCACATACACACACTGTAGAAGCTGTCTCCTCCTGTCCTCATTAGTAGGCAAGGCCTCCGCTCTTGTTTGCACACTCCACTGTTCTGACTAAATGAGAAAATTAATGAGCTGGGGTGAGCTAGAGGGAACGCCACAACCTTCAGTGCTCCCTCCACCCCCCCATCCCCATCCACCCATCCACCTCACCCCCAGTCCACACCTGTTTCACCCTCTCACCTCGCCGCTCCGTCTCCCCCCGCTCTCGCCGCCTACATCTGTGTTTAATTTCATGCCGCTGCCGCAGCTCGTACCTGACTTTGGTAAACAAGGAAGGTGCTGTAAGGCTTGACCCCTGTCTCGTCCGTCGTTCTCATCACTCCGCACTCGATAAAGACGAGGGAGAAGGAATACCAATGATCACAGAGAGGGAGCTGTGCATCTGCAGGACTGGTGTTTAATACTTAAGTGCTTTTAATAAAATAGTTAAAGTTGCCTGCAGGCAAGACATGCACACAAAGAAAGTTAAGTCCTGAAAAATTTAATTCCTGGAATGCAACTTTTTTTTTTTTTTTTACAAGGCCTTTTTTATATGAAATACTCCAACACAACGTAGACGCTGAATCATCCAAACACCTACACACTGTTTACACTCTTATGAATAAAAGAAATAAAGGATATAAAAAACATCCACCTAGCTGGCAGATTGGATTAATAATGGATCTGTCTTGTTTAAGTGGGTGCTTTGAAAACACACAGACGAGAGAGCACAAACGCACAGACAGACGGTGGCACAAACATTTGTAAGCAAGCTCGAGGGAAGTGGGTGACTGATAGAGTGGATAAAGTCCTACTTGTACTGTCTGCTGCCTCAGCTGAAATAGATACTTGATTCATTACCTGCCCAAAAGTGTGGCAGAGAGAAACACTGTGCATCTTTCAAAGTACAAACTTTTATATTCTTCTGTGCGTCTGCGTCTCTGTGGAATACAGAGAGCAAAGTGCTACAGTGAAATCACCTTACCTAAGATTGTTTGAGCAATCTCCTTTTACTTTCTTTCGCCGAGTCAGCCAAACTTTAAATTCCTGCGAAGCTTGTTTCAAGACTCACCGCTAAAAATTGATCTTCATTTTAAAACAAAAACTCAGAATTGATGTCTGACTGAAGAAAAATGCCAACTTCTTACTTTAAAGGTGACATATCACACTTTTTTCATCAATATATATTGGTCTAAGAGGTCCCCAAAACATGTCTGTAAAGTTTATGCTCAAAAAAACACTTTGAAATCAGATTTTGGTCTGCCTGAAAAGCCCTCTTTTTCAGTCCTCCTCAGAACACTCTGTTTTCTCTCTGACCACGCCCCCTCAGGAAGTGGATGTGCCTCGGCTCTCCAGCACGTTGATCTAATGTTTACATGTTGGCTGAATATACACGGCTGCTCAGAGATCACGTTACTTCAACCCTCTGAATCTGATCCAGAATCTGATCCTGACGGAGAGGCGCCTGCAGCAGGACCTTTCTGAAGGATTGGTCACAGATTTAGTGTTTCTTGTTGTTTTATTTATCGGTATGACGACGTGTGTCTTGGTACACAGCTACGAACATGTAGCTATGTGGCTATGCTAACTAGCGCTAGCACTTATCCATGATAAATAAAAATCATCCACTAGATCTTCAAATCTGCAGACGTGGGGAGTAAAACCGACCTCTACCAGAAAGGCAGCAGGACCTTTCTCGGGGGGTTTGTAGACATGCCAGGGACACATATTTCAGGTAGAGAACCATTAAAAAGTCCATTTTGCATGATATGTCACCTTTAACTCTGCAGAAATGTTGCAAAAGCTCCTCTGTCTATAACCGTGTCCGAAAAGTAAAAATGTAATGGAGGGCTCGCAGACTGCACACAGCTGCAGAGGGATGGTTTCCAAATACGAGACAGCTGTCACCTTTTGTCTCCGTTCACAGACTCCAGGCTGCAGTGGATTTCATACACTGTTAAACCTGATGGTTTTACACAGCAACACCTGATTTAGCGATTCAATATCCCGTTTCTGTTTCATGTCGACACTTTTGTTCATATTCAAAAAGCTGACAGTCAGTCAGTCTGTCTCTGCTGCACCGTCAGAGCGTAATGTTTCCAACAGCAATAAAGAAGAAAAGGTGAATCCTCCTGTTATGTTAAAATCTGGATGATTCATGGATGAGAGGACTGCTGAGGAAAGTCGTTTTTGTGAAAGATGAATCTTTAGATTATGGCCCGACAGTACAGTTAGCCCATCGTTCAATACGTACCTTTATTTTGTGGTCATGGTATTCAGTTAGCGTTTGTTGTGACGGCCGCTGGAGTGTGTGTTTTGTTTCTTTTGGTAGCCAATTTCAGGCATTTTGGGCAATTTTACAGGAACAGTATGAAGAGAAGAACAGCTGGGTTTCTTTTGCTATCCAAAACTTCTTCTATTTTTACTCTTAGGTGAAAAACTTTGAAATTTCAACACACTTCCTGGTGTCTTGTATGATAGAAATCAAATAAATAAATTAACAAACAAATGTGTTTATTTATTTACTTCCTTATTTATTTATGTATTTATTTATCAACTTCTTTATTATTTTGTATACTTCCTTCCTTACTTACTTATTTATCCATTATTTATTTATTTATTTACTTCCATACTTATTCATTTATTTATTTATTTTAGGGATTTGTGCCTTCATTAGATAGGACAGCTGAAGAGAGAAATGTGGAGAGCAGAAAGGCTGGGAGTCAAACTTGCAACAGCTGCAACAAGGACTGTGGCCTCTGTTTATGGGGAGCGCACTTAAACCACTGTAGCAGGGGTGTCACACTAATTTCAGTTCAGGGGCCACATACAGCCCAATTTGATCTCAAGTGGGCTGGACCAGTAAAATCATAACACAATAACCTATAAAGAAGGACAACTCTGAATTTTTCCCTTTGTTTTAGTGCAAAAGGTACAAGTAAATTCTGAAAATGATCACATTTAATGAACTATATTTTTTACTAAAACAGCTGTTGTATTTTTCTCCATAATGAGTCTCATAGTGGGGCCAAATATTATATTCTTCAAGCACTGAAACCAAGCACACAGGTTTCCCACTCACGCTCCATCAGAACAATGATTGTATGCAACCCCCAGAGAACAAATCAGATTTATTAGTTACTTTCATTGAAAAATTGCAGTTAATATCTTCTCTGTAATTTTTTTTTTTTTTTTTTTTTTCTTTATATTTTTCTTTATTTTTTCATTTTTTTTTCTTTTTTTTTTCTTTTTTTTTCTTCTTCTTTTTCTTTTTTGTTTCTTTTTTTTTCTTCTTTTTTTTCTTTTTTTTTTCTTTTTTTTTCTTCTTCTTTTTCTTTTTTGTTTCTTTTTTTTTCTTCTTCTTTTTCTTTTTTTTCTTTTCTTTTTTTTTATATGTAGAATCTGGCAAGTGTGTGTTGGTTGTTGGAGGACTTCTGGTTTCAGAAGCAGGGGGCTTTGGTTGTATGCAGGAAAACAGTGGAAAGCAAAAGAGGTGCAATCCCAGTGCCTATGAGCTTTCATCTGTCAGCTGTTAATCTTAGACATCTACATGCAAGTGCACTGAACAATCCACGCTTAGGTGTTCTCTAACAGCTACAGTATCTTCTCACTTCTCAAGTCACTAGTCAGACTGCAAAGAAAACAAAAGGAAATTCTTTCATTTTGGGAAGTCATCCACGGGCCGGATTAGAACCTCTGGTGGGCCTGTTTTGGCCTGCGGGCCATATGTTTGACACCCCTGCACTATAGGCTAATGGCACCCCACAAACAAAAGTATAATCTGTAGTTACTGGGAGTGACTTGTCTGGCCAATGGTCAGCCAAATGAGCACGTGTATGACTTTTACACTGGGGATGGTTTTGGAGCACTACACCCTTTATTTCCCAATCCAACACATCCTGATTCATCACAGTGAGGTAACTCTCTCTCTTGACCACAAAGCAGTGAGAACAAGACTCTGTGCTTTAGCCAATTTGTTTTCATAACCTCTGTGTGTTGTTTCAGAGGTTGGGAGTTACCTCAGTGCACAGAAAGTGCAAGAGGGTTCTTTGTAACGCAGATTGAGCGTTTTCATACTGTGATGAAAGCCGACATCTACAACCAATGAAATGGCTGCAAATCTTTGACAGTGAATCTCCACCTGCCATCGTTATGTGTTATGTGTCTCTGAACCAGTGGGATGTGTATGACAGAGGGACTGTTGCTTTTCGGATGACGGTGTTACCTACTCGACTATCCTGCCTCCAGACACTGATACTGCTGAGTGATGGCGCCGCACATGAGCAGTCATGTTACAAAGCTTTCATTTTGAGGTTTCCGAAGCGTGGAAAACAATGTTTGCAGACATTTCTTTTTTGTTTACCGCAGATTTGAGAGATGGTGGTGTTTCCTCATATTGCTGCCTCTCTTCACCTCTCGCCGTGTTAAAGTAAAGTGTGAAATCTGACACCAGCCATGACAGCTCCCCCAACTTCAGTTTATACTGTAGTGAGTGGATATTTACTCCCGGGGAGGACTCACACGTCCTCACAAACAGAGAGAAATATGCCAGGAAGTGAAATCTGACATTTATGCAGGACACTTAAGACTTAAATAACACAAGTGTCCCTTTAAGACAATGTCACGACACACTGGTCCTTAGAAAGTGAAGAGTGCAGCCCCGTGCAGGAGAAAGGCTTGTGTGTGTGTTGTGCAAAGTTACTGTAGTGAAAGTTTGTCACAATCATTACAGCAGCTGAAAGTTGTTTACTTCTTCAGACAGCTTGCTTTCAAAAGCGCAGATGTTGTGTGAAGACGCTAACACAGTCACGGCAGCTGGTCAACTTCTGGTAATTTGTTGGATTTGTCCTCTTCAGCTTATGAAAAGGTAGAAAAAATATACAAAAACCTGCATTCATGCACAGTTTAGTTTTATATTATGAAGTCTGAATGATTCATAGAAATGAAAACAGTTACCTTGAGTAATAAAGCTTTAAAAACTACCTACACTCAAATAGAGAGAGAGCAGAGCATACACTGATTCAGAGATGAGCTGTATGAGGGCAGAAGAACCCTAATGAGCATGTGCAGTTGTTTACACACCACACAAGCATACAATGACTATTTGCTCATGAACAAGCCAAGTGATTTTTATTCAAATAAATGTGGAGCTCACTATCAATTCTGATAAGACTTCCATGATGAGAGAAAGCTCCAGCTTGGCAGGCCTGCCGTTCCTAGCTAAGCTGCTAACCGCAGTAATTCTGCTCAAACACAAACCAACAACAGAGGAAGACGCTCTCTGAGTCCCTCCCGTCTCACACACTTAAACACTCCAGTCCGGCTTCTTGTTTGTTGTGTTTTTTATACTTCACAGTCTTTGAACCCTTTGCTGCTCTGTGGTTACCCTTATATGAGATTGTATAAATAAGCTGGAAGGGGGAAAAAAGCCAGAGGCAGCACCATTAGAGAACTCCTGTGGTCTGTTTTTATGTCGGTTCTAATAGCCGAATGCGTCCAGGGGGAGGCTTTGCACCGACACCAGCGAGCACACCCAGGATTTTAATCAGCCTTTAAAATAAATAAACCATGATTGCATCCCTTGCTGTGTCTTTCCATTCAACTCAAATTGCCCATAGGAATCAGATGAAGTGATATATTAGCTGAGATAAGATCCTAATACATTTTAAATTCAGGAGGAAGATAGTAGAGAGAGAGGAGGGAGGAGGAGGGGGGAGGGGGGAGGAGGAGGGAGGAAATTTATTAGCGAAGAGATGGAAGAGGAAAACAAACTAACTGCAATAGAGGGGCAGTGGGGCAGAACACGGCGCCAAGCAAACACAAATAAAGTACATGAGATCCAGCAGAGGCCTCAAATGATAATTCCTCTGCTCTGCAGCAGTAACTCATTAACAGCAGAACCCGAATCCGGATTCTTGCTCTGTGTTACAACACGGCCTGCGGGAGGGGACTTGAAGACACTCAATGTCTGTAAATAATAGATGCAGTTTGGGGAGTTCGAGACTGACACACACACACACACACACACACACACTCTGAGAGGCTGTGTCAGGAAGTGAGAGGAGGTAAAATGAAGAGGTGGTCTTATAAATCATGAAGGGCTCATTGAAGTATTCGGGGGGGCGGTTTCAGACTCTTACTGGATTTCTTTATTTTCATTTCAGAAACTAAACACAGAAAGGAATTCTCACGCTTGATTATCTCGACCCGCTCATGAGCAGCAGCATTCGAAAAACAGAGGGGATGGAATTATTGGACAGCACGTCCAATACCGGATCAAAGCGTGCACACTGGTCTCCGAAATCACTCCCCGGGAGACGGGGGATGAAGAGATCTCAAAGTCCTTTATTCTTCTGGATTGATCACGAACAATTATTCCCGTTGTTAATCTCTGCCAACAAGAGTAATTGATTTAAAACAGAGAGAAAGACGCTGCCTTTGAAGAGCTCATCACAGCTGAACCATTGTTTGTTGACGTGGCTGCACGCTACAGCGCTGAAGCATCAACTTGGCAAAGTGAGAACGTGTGATGTCATATCATGCTGCTTCTTTTTGGGAAAGTTGAATGGATTCGCTTTTGCATGACTAATCTACCATAAAAGTCTGGAATTGCATTAGCGCGGCCTTTCACCAAAGCAGACTATAAAGTGGCCTGCATGCAAGTATCACTTTCCTGCACACATGAGTGTGATCTGACTACATCACCTGGATGCTGGGGGCAGGTGTCAGGTACGTAGGGTGGCTTTTGATTGTGCTGTATCTTCATTAGGGGCAGCCCTTCTTCACAGAGTGGGTATGTCATTGATGTTGCAGCACATATAAACTACCAGTCAAATGGACACACCTTCTCATTCAATGGTTTTTATTCATTTGAATGATTTCTGACATTGTAGATTAATACTGAAGACATCAAAACTATAAAATAATCTGGTTTTGCCATAATCTGGATTAGAACAGTAGTCAAATAGGGCTATCCATTGTGTGCTAACCCTACCTCTGAACAACACAACTGATGGTCTCAAACACATTAAGAAGGCAAGTCATTCTACAAATGAACTCGTATCAAGGCTCATGTTAATTAGAAACTATTCCAGGAGACCACTTCATGAAGCAGACTGAGAGAATACCAAGAGTGTGCAAAGCTGTCATGAAGGAAAAAGGGGGCTACTTTACAGAATCTTAAATATAAAACATATTCTGCTTTGTTTATCCCTCCTGTTATTTTTGTTTCTCAGGAACAGCCATATTGTTCCAGGGTCAATTTGACACGGGCGTATTTAATTATCAGAAAGTGTCAGAAGCCCCAAAAAATCACAATAAACGTTTATCTAATCACATTATTAACTCCATTACTAACCATTTAAATCAATATTTAGTGCAATAGTGTTCTTTAATCCTCACAGATCATGGTCTAATGAGGATATCTCACTTGTTTTTTAATGAAAATGAATGTTAAAATCAGAATCAGAAATACTTTATTTATCCCTGGAGGGAATTCAGTAAAATAAAATGCGGAGCTCTGACTCCGTGACAGACCGGATATTGTTGTTACGTAACAAAAACACGGAAGTCTGAAACGGCTCGTTTCACACACATTTACAGAAAGGTGGAGAAATCAGAACAGGGGCAGAATGGATTATTTTCATTCTCGGGGGGTTTGTAGACATGCCAGGGAAACATATTTCAGGTAGAGAACCATTAAAAAGTCCATTTTGCATGATATGTCACCTTTAAGCCAAGCAGAAGAAGTTTCATACTGAAAAATACTTAACATTTTTTATTTATTTATAACTCTAAAAAGGGTCAATTTGACCCGCAACATAACAGGAGGGTTAACACTGTTTTGTTCATTAAATAGTTCCATATATGTTCTTTCATATTTCTGATGCCTTCAGTATTAATCTACAGTGTTTCAAATAATTAGAATAAATAAAAACCATTAAGTGAGGAGGTGTTTCCAAACTTTTGACTGGTAGTGTACAGCTTGTAAGTGCATCAAGACATTTCTCCAAACATATCCATCCCTGTGTCAGAGAGTAGCTGGAATAGTAGAGGACCAAGCCTTGATAAAAGAAGGAGAGTGAAGCCTCTTAACCTTTCACTGCCTGATTCACACTTCACATTAATTTACTTTTCACAGTTGAATGCATGCATCTTTCACTCCTGCTTTTTGCCCATGTCTACATTATTCAGGCTTCCAAGACTGAGTGACCTGCCAACTTTCAGATGTCATCATGTCTTCATCTTTAAAATTTTACTGTATGTCCTGTAGCTTGTAGTTTCAGTAGAGCGTGGTTTTAGGGGGGGAGCAGAAGTGCATTTCAGGCACAAGAGAGCAACTATGAATTCTTAAAACAGGTTTTATCTTAAAGTTACAACGGTTTCTGCAGAAACAAGGCAAAGTGACAGGAAAAACCTGTGAGGCATAAGTCACATCTATGTGACAGGGTGATACTCAGGACAGAGGGGTTTAATGCTCGACCCTCCTGTTTGGTGCAGTCAGCCTGCAGTCACATTGATTCTTAGAGAGGAGCAAAACGAAGAGGAAAGCTAAATGGGGGAGCCATCCAGTCGGGCCGTATATCCATCAGTCCATCAATACCATTTGTCACCTGTCATGGCCTTGCCTCTCACCTACCCTCCGTCTTGTCCTGAACCTGTTATTCAGTCTGGCGTTTCAGTACTGGCACACAAACCGGGCTGCAGCATCTGCTTCTCAACCTTGAGACAAATTACCTGAAAGAGTCTCCCTGACGGATGTTTCCTGAAAGCGGCGCAGAGCAGGATCCCTCAAACCTCCACGAGGCCTCAGCTTCAATTCATCATAATCAGCTTAAATATTAACAGGCAGCTTGTTGAGGAAAAAAATGTGATAAAAGGCAACAAGGACACGGCTATGTCAGTATGTATTCATCCTGAAGCCTGAGAATATGTCTTCATTATGCTGTGCCCACACTCAACACTTTGCAGTCCAGCACTGCGTGACCTGCGTCTGATTAAAAGCGACAGAGCTTTTTAAAAAGTGAGGAATAGTCCGCTCTGGGTGAACGTAGTCGTATAGTCGAACTCAGTTAAAACAGCATTTTGCATTCATCTGGTTTAAGTGAGTGCATAGTTTACGTGCTGGGTAATGTTCACATTTTTTAAACATTAAGGGCTGTACAGGCAGTCAGCCTGAAATCCAGCGTTTCAAAGATGTATTCAGACATTGTATGTGAGACACTGAGGGCCTGAGATGATTATAATGGCAGGGAAGAGGTGAGTGGCATGGAAGCTCTGATGAGAAATGGGCAGAGTAATGAAACAGATGTGAAAGGAGGTATTGTTGCAGCGGCGATGAAAGAAGGGAGAGAATATGAAGAATTCTACCGGTACAAATGCTTCAGACACTTCAGCTGCACGGGTCTCATTTCAGCTGGACCGGTGCTGAACTGGAGATGTCAGGAAACAATCGTCTTTATGGATTGAGGTGTTTTCTTACACTTTGGTGCGTCTCCATTTAGCAGAGTAGAACATGTCCCTCTAGCATCATCCTTCAACCTGTCTTTAATCAACCAATCACAGCCTTTTGACGTCACCGGTTTGCAGCTTTAGTGATTTTTCAAAACGTCTTTTTTTAGAGGTCAGTTGAGTTTTGGAACAAGACCATTGTGGGTTTTTTTGCAAGAATTCAGTGCTCCTGTCAATCCAGTACCATCACAGCCAGGTTAACTTTTCTGATTTGGTGTTTATGTTAATCTAACCACACACTTTGCAAGACCTAGGTTATATATGTGAAAGCAGCCATCTGTCCAAGATCTATCTGCACAGCTCAACCTCAGGGTGGAGGGTGGAGTTGAAGCTGAGCTGATGTCCATCCCTAAGGTTCACCTTACCCGTCCGTCTCCGGTCCGTCACGGCATCGGATCTGGTAGGTTTCTAGTCTAGTCAATGTGTTAACTTCCACTGGATCCACTCCGTTGCGGAGGAATTTTGTCAGCTTACAAAACAGACTAAAATTAATATTGATGCCATTTTCTGACCATCAAGATGAAGATTGTCTGTTATATGGCAACTTTTAATGTCTTAAAAACAAGGCAGGGGTAGGTGCCAGTTGTAGTAACATGATGCTGCCTTAACAGCCCTTTAGTTTATGTTTTCCACGTTAAAACTCTTGATGAATGATCAGTTTGACTGCCAGATTTTTCAAATTCCACTGATTCCTCTGATCCATATGTTCTGATAGGTTTCTATTCTAGTCAATGTGTTGACTTCCACTGGATCCGCTCTGTTGCGTATCTGATCCAGCAGGTCGGAGCCCTCCAGATCAGATACGCAAGACTTCTATTTTTGCCGAATGCTAGAGCACAACGCATCAAGCTCGACGGAGCAGATGGAGTGGGACAGGAAGTCAGGCACCCAAACAAAATGAAAACATCCGGTTAATTTTCAGAATAAAACACTGTGTTATCACCAGATCGTATTTCACTTAACTACAACAACAAACCGTCATGCTGAGCGGAGCCAAGCCTGGAGTCAACAGGTCAGAGGTTTTCAGAGGACCAGAAAGACAACATGGATGAGGAGAGGAGGAGAAGGAGAATCCTTGATTCAGTGATTACCGCGGGGAAACCTCAGTCACATGACTCCAGCTGGGTTACGAAAATGCAACCAGTGGGTGACGGAAACAGACCGTGTTTTAGCATCAACTGCATGCTCTGTAAATTATCCTATATGTGTCTGTTTGAGCAATCAGATCTTGTATTCCTATGAACATTGCGGCTGAGTGTGGGAGTGAGATACGAGAAGAGACGAGTGAGACGTGAGACGAGAGTTGGACATATTCCTGAGATGAAGAAAAGTACTTTCACATGAAGTGCAGAGAGAGAAGTTAACAGCTCAAACTGAGCTGTTAATCAAGCACTGACGTGTCCAGTCTACCCATGGGCCTTGCATCGACTCACTGTCTGTAGAAATGCACACTAAATTATGTCAGGCACTAATAAAAGCTTGTAATTACCTTTATATGGACTGTACTTATGGAGCAATTTTCCAGTCTTCAGATCTCTCTAAGTGCTTAACATTAAATGTCAGCATGCACACTGGAGACAGAAGTTTCTTTGCAAAGCGCCAAGTTTATCACATTCAGGCAAATTCAGAGGCTGACGGCTACGCCTTTGGGATTGCTTGGGTTCAGTGTATCGCCTGAAGACACTTCCAAATGTTTACTGCAGGAGCCGGGATCAAACCACAACAAGCAAACAGAAGCCTTCCCAGATTTCTATAAAAGAGTTGAAGACTCAAAAAGACGCACACAAGTCTGACCTGTTTTGTATCGTCTGACAAACGATGATGTTCACTTATTCTTGTTATAGCTCAGCGTTTTCATAAGCGATCTGTTATCGGGGTGTCTTAAATGTCACTCCATGTCCTTCTCTTCAGGAGTGTGTTAAATGACTCAGTGAATGACTTTAGAACATGATAATCTCTCTTAAGACAGATCTGCCAGTCCTGCTCCTGAAGTTGTCCATCAGCCTCTATTCCCCTCACAGGAAGTACCAATTGGGGCATACTCGTCACTGATCACTCTTGGTAAATCAGAGACTGGATTCAAACAAACTGTGAGCAACAAAAGTCTAGAGCAACTTTACTGCACGGTCCTGAACCTCTGCAAAGGTTTATGATTGGGTAAAGGTGGAGTCATTGTCGCATTTCTATCAGTTAGAACGACACACATGGCATAAATCTTTAAATGAAACAATCATTTTGTGCAACCTTTTATAATTCCAGTCAACACAGATCAGACCTGAGATACTTAATCATCCTGAGGGGATATCTGCCTGAGGCTGGCCTCACACTGGACCATTTCAGGCCAGATCCAGGGCCTGATTCACCACCTCCAAAGATCAGAGGGGCGTGGCCTGATTCATAGACTGTATAAATAATGGACTAAGTATCTGTGACATCACCCGTCTGTTCCTGAGCACTGTTGTGAAGCCAATTGTCGGCGGGAGCCATATTGGAAATGTTGAACTCAACCAAACTTAGTGTGAGGTAAAGAGGCGGGGTTTGAGCCTCCTAGCCAACAGCTATGTGTTCCCGCCTGTCAGTCAAGTCAGTCATGTCCTTATTTGGGCAAAACTCATCATCTTAATATCTTCTGAACTGTTGCGTTATAAAAAAATTCACCCCCTGTACAGTGTGTGCCGATAGAGAAATGAGCTCTTCAGACCAAAGCCATTTTTTGAACCAGGCTGTAAACATGTTTATTTTTGCTGTAAAGATAGTCTTTTTTGAATTGGGTGTGTATGTGGTTACTGGTGTTTCTGCAGCCAGCCTCAAGTGGACGCTCTATGAACTGCAGTTTATAACACTTCAGCATGGGCTTCATATTCTGAGACCGCAGGTTGCTGTTTGCTTGTAACTGATTATTGGTCCAAATAATCCTCAAGTGTTCGATGTCAATACGACTATTTTACTGCTTCCAACCTTATCAGGGTGCCTCTGATAGAATAGTTGCAATAACCAATGAGAGGAGCAGACTGGGAGGCGTCATCAGCCCGATGTTGCATACTTTTACAGCTCCTTCTGAAGTCACATTTGATCCCACAAGTTTCTGTGAGATCTTGTGTCTTTGGAATCGTTACCACAAACATTAAGGGTGTGGTCAAGCGCTCTTATAGAATCGTCTAGTGTGTGTTTGTGCAGATGATTGTGATGTTAAAAGTCACGAAAGAGGGGCGCTGGTGGCCTAGCGGTCTAAGCACCCAACGTATAGAGGCTATAGTCCTCGTCGCAGAGGTTGCCTGTTCGACTACCACCCGGTCCACCATTCACTGCATCCCACTCTTCCCCCACTCTCCACTCCCTACATTTCCGGTCTCTGTTCAGCTGTCCTGTCAATAAAGGTGCGAAAGCCCAAAATATAACAAAAAAAAAAAGGTCAGTAAGAAATGTCTCCAAGTTTTTATTTTAATTGGTTAAGATCTAAAAGTCGTCTAGCGTGTTCAAGATTCTCATTGTTGTCATTTCCTTTTGTATTTTCATACATATTGAAACGAAATACTGTTTCTCAGTAGCTTGACAGTGCATAATAAAAAGACACTAAAGACAGGCTAAAACCTTTAAGGACACATAAATAAACACATAAAACACAGGATTAGCAGCATGATCCTTGTTGATGCTAAACGATGCTAGGCCTGATGTTCCCTGCCAGCTGAGGAGAAGGAGGCAAGGCCGACGTGCTGGTATTGAGGTGCAAGCTAAGAAAAGAAGACATCGACCTGTCCTTCCACCCACCGTTATGGGAATGTAAGATCTATCTACAATAAGGTGGACGAGCTAACCCAGCACCAGAGGGAATACTGGCAGAGTAGCATCATGCTAACAGAGCTAACACCGGACAAGAACGCCACATTGGAAGGATTTCACCTGCTGTGGTCGGTCAGGATACAGGAGAGCAAGACTGAACTAACTGGGGAAGAAGGCCAGCTCAGTCCTGGACCCTGTGGAGGTGGTGGCTGACAGGAGAATTATGGCCAAGCTGTCGTCTCTGATGAACATTTCTTTCCTATATATATTCTTGTTAAATTCTTGTTCTGTACACCTTCTTGTTTGCTGCTGTAACTCCATGAACCTACCCGTTGTGGGACGAATAAAGGAGTATCTTATCTTGTCTTATAAGACCAAAAAGAAGAAAGTGCATCAGTTGATTCTTTTTTTTCCTAGGAGAGGCCGCCGCCAACACTGGTTGCGCCACCATGTGTGAACAGCATTACGTAATAGTGCAAAGGAAGCATACAGTTCAGTCCAACTTGATGTAACGCAAAACAAAAGAGACACACAAAGCATGCTTCTGCCAGCTTATATATCTGAGCTCTGTGGTGCTGGAGTTGACAACAGATTGAAAGTTGAATATCATAAAATTGTTGATTTGGTTTGGTCAGTTGAAGCTTTTCAAACACATTTTGGTTTATGAAAAAAAACATGATTAGATTTGATTTGAGGACAGAAGACATGATGAGGGGATGATATAACCAGGATGTGATCAGGAAGTGTTGCAGGATCTTTTGTCTCATCTTGACTTTTAAGAGTTATAGTGCAACATCATATTAATCTAATTATGATGCTTGAAATCGTTTTCAAAAGACCTTTAGTCGATTCAATCAAAAGGGCTGAAGAGCAGATCCATTCATGTATTTCTTTATATAAGTCCTTGAAGCAGTTCTCTTTAATAGATTACAGTGTAACATTGTAGCCCTGACCACACAGACGCACAACACCCCAAACCAAACACAGTATTATAGATGCACAGCCCACACACTCTCTCCATCGCCCTCTCAGTATCCTGTTTTGTGCTCGCTGTGTCTCGCTGTTTCAGGCCTCCAGCCCACCAGAGATGAGTGATTGGATCAGACATCAGCATGCCTCCTTCTCACAGCACAGACGCAGCAAACACAAAGAGGCAAAAACGCACGGACAATCACGCACACAGCGCCGCAGATAAACAAGCTCCAGAGAACGTGAGCCCATCACACATAAACACACACTGCTGCATAATGAAGGAGGCAGAAATATCCAGTGGATTTAGGAGGCTCTTTAGCAGCTCGGTATGACCCCAGGGTGAATCAGCATTTCAGATTTAAAGGGGAGTAAAGCCCACTTTAAGTATTCCCCTCTTTTTTGGCATCCACAGATAGCCGAGTCAGAGAGCGTGAGCATCAAAGCCCCGAACTGGAGTCAGTATAAAATCCCCAGAGGTGCTTATTTATCACTGAATTAGAGACGGACTCGGTTTGTCATCTTATGTCTGAGTGTTCACCAACATGTCAGTCATCACAGAGATACAGTTGGACCACTGGTCCTGGTTTGGTGCTTCACAAACTAAATTATTAGCATAAATACGACCGAAGCCAAACTCCAGTCCTCACTGCCAGAGAGACTTGACCTGAATATTTAAGTGCAGTAACAAAGGTTTGAGCTGTGTCTTCCAGTAAACATGATGTGTTAATGTTTTCAACCTGAACTGGATGTGAAATCAACAAGACGGAATGATAAACAGCAGCTTTCTCAAAATCCTCAAGTTTCACCTTCTTCAATGAGTTTCAGGGTTTCATGCTTTCAGCAACATGTCACTAAACTCTTTGGAATAACAAACCTTGAGATCTACAAGACAGTCAAATACTTTAGTCATTTCTAACATTTTAGAATCCAAACATTAATGACGAAGCTTTAAATCAATCTGCCATGAAATCTTCCTGGATTCTTGTGTATCCTTGATTCTGTAACAGCATGCCAGTCCGAGCAATTAAGTCAGTCATTTGTCAGAATGTCCACTTCACTGCTTTGTTTTTACAATCAGATTTTTCTTTCCTTTTAACTGCTGCTCAAAATATCTCTACTCTGTCAGATCAATGTTCCAGCGCTCCTTGAGCCCTCGAACTTCCTGAAATGAATGTGTTCCACTTCTTTAGAAAGCTAAAAGCGACCTTGTGCAAATTTTTTGCTGCTGCTGTTTGGTGAATATTGAAGCTCTGCTGGGCAACATTCTGCAAGTAAGATGTAAGTACAGCAGGGTGGATGGTGGCACTGGATATGATGTCCATAAATATAATCACTGTCATTTAAAAACATATAAAATCCATTTGCTTGATTATCACACGTTATTCTCTATTTTTTACTTTCTCATGTATGTGTTTATCTTTTATTTTAAATTGTATTTAGTAATTTAATTTAGTATTATTGGCTGTTCTTTAAATGTTTTTTTATTAATGGTTTAATGTTTTTATATGTTAGAATGTATAGAAAAAAACTGATCAGAGACTTGATCTTTTTCTTTGCACCATCAACTTGGGGTTCTAACTTTTTGTTATCAAATTACAAAACCATCAACAAACTTTCATCTTTCAGGTCTGTCCAGAGTTTGAGGAAGGTTAGAGAGATTTACTTCGAGGAGTTTGTAAAAGTACAAGCCACGAAATAACCAAAACCACTACAATACTTCAGTATAAGATCGAATTGGCACAAACCCTCTAAGCCCAAAGAGACTTTTTAAAACCTTGTGATGTTAAATGTGTCCACCATGTTTTGTACATCTTGGTGAAACACACTCAGAGGGCTATGGAGTTATTTTGTATCCAAATTATGAAGCACCTTCAGCCTCCACCTATAATCTTCCTTTAGGTAAAGAAGCCGAGCAGTCGAGCCTCAGCTCTGTTTTAGATGCTGAGGTCCTAAATATGACTGTAATAACGGTGGATTGCTCTCTCTTGGTGGGGAGCGAGTCTTTGTCCCAAGTGAAGGAGTTCAGGTATCTCAGGGTCTAGTTCGCGAGTGAGGTCAAAATGGAGCGTGAGATTGACAGCCGGACGCTGTACTGGACCGTCGTGGTGAAGAGGGAGCTGAGCCGGAAGGCAAAGCTTTCTATTTACCAGTCGGTCTACGTTCCAACCCTCACCTGTGGTCATGAGCTGTGGGGTCTTGACCGAAAGAATAAGGTCTCGGATACAAGCGGCTAAAGTGAGTTTCCTCTGAAGGGTGGCTGGGTTCAACATCAGAGATCGGGTCAGGAGCTCAGACATCTGGAGGGAGCTCGAAGTAGAGCCGCTGCTCCTTTGCGTCGAAAGGAGTCAGCTGAGGTGGTTCGGGTATCTGATCAGCATGCCTCTCAAACGCCTCCCGTTAGAGGTGTTCCGGGCACGTCCAACTGGGAGAAGGCCTTGGGGAAGACCCAGAACTTGGTGGAGGGATTGTATATCCTGCCTGGTCTGGGATCGCATCAGGATTCCCCATGAGGAGCTGGAAAGTGTTGCTGGGGAGAGGGATGTCTGGGTTAATTTGCTTGGACTGCTACCTCCGAAACCCGACCCCGGATAAGTGAAAGAAAAAGGAAGGATGGATGGATGGATGGATGGATGGATGGATGGATGGATGGATGGATGGATGGATGGATGGATGGATGGATGGTCCTACTTATATTTATACAACATGGATTGAGTGTTGAGCCACCTATGAAGGAGGAAATGCTTCATAAGCCCTTAAATGTCCGATGCCTTTCTGTATGTTGTTGTTGTCGTAGCTGTTCTGCTGATGCCCTGTGAAGTCTGGATCTGCAGCAGACTCTCTCAAAGTCTGCAGAAAGAGCCTTTGAGGCCTCTAAAGACTTGATGAGTTGTGAGTTTCGGACGGCCCACAGCACTCCAGACGTCTGCGAGAGGAGGTTTAGATATTCAGATCCACTCAGGGAGTGATGTGGACAGTTTTTTCTCGTGCTACAGTAGAAGTGAGTTTTACATTGGATTGAGATTAAAGGAAAGAGATTTTTAACTTTTCAGGATGTTTCTTTTTGGCTGCTCTCCCTTAAGGTATTTGAAATCCTTCTGCAATCTTCTTATCACACGTTTCATCTCCTGAAAAACACATCCTGCCTTCACCTCAGCGAGAGAACAGAGATAAAGCACAGGAGCTGGAGCTCATAAAGATGAATGTAATGGATGCATTTGCAAAAAAAAAAAAAGAAGAGCAGTTGCAACTTCTGAACATTTATCACACAGACGTCAGCACGAGACAAATACAGAGGCTGTGGAAATGTAAGATATGTCAGTCACTTCCTTTTGGGTCTGTGTGTGCTGATGTTTTCATCATTTGTTACAGCGTATCTTAACACACATTTCCTATCGAGGCGTTTTCACCCCGCTGCCTCCAGTTGTGATAACCACTCTGATAGAACTGAACATTGAAAAATATGGAAATGTGTGTTTTATGAAAGTTTTGCAGACAGTGCACAAGCTTTCTAGCAATATATCATCTAATCTGCCTCTTGTTTTCTTGGGCTTTGTTTCACTGATGTGTGAAAAAGAAAAAGAGATAAACTCTCCTTTCTGTTGCAGAACAGAGCAGAAGATGTTTAATGCAGAGTTTTTCAGCAGGATGGCAGGACAATAAAACAGTGTTGGCTATATTTCAGAACCATGTGAGTCTGACGAGTCATTGGACACCTGGATCTTAATTGAACACAGAAGGAGCAGAGCTTATTTAACCACAGATCAGTTCACAGCTCCTTCTGACCTCCAGCGTCCGCAAAGCAACATTGATTCTGAGTGTGAAATGTTGTCCTGTCTTCATAAGTTTACTTTGAGACGGTTACAGACTTTGAATCCCTACTTGAAGGAGAAGGGACATTTGTGCGAGATGTGATAACCTTCCATCAAAACTACCCGAAACATTGCAATCGCAGGAGCAGAACAGAGGTGAGAGAACATCGATAAGCTCATCTTTTAATTTCTACAACGTGGTTTTTGGAGTCTGGGAGGAATTAAATCCCCCAAGGTCACAAGATACTAAGGATATGCAATGATTTTCAAATATTCAAGTATTCGTTATGATTATTTTCGCTTGAAATGCCCATCCCTACTTCATAACTTTACTTTGAGACGGTTACAGACCTCACATTCTGAATTCATACTTGAAGGAGAGAGGACATTTGTGCCAGATGTTTCAATTACAGCTACCTGAAATATTGCTAATGCAAGAGCAGAACAGATGTAAGAGAACATCGATCAGTTCATCTTTTAATTTCTACATGGTTTTTTTGAGACTGTGAGAAATGAAATACCCCAAGGCCACAGGACACTCCATTGATTACACAATACAGACCGGTAGATGGGCTCTATACTTAGGGACTGACTTCAGTCAATCAATTTATCAATATTTAATGCACCAAACCATTACCAAGGTTATCTCAGGACACTACATACAGAGAGAGAAGTTTGAGACTCTTGTCTTTGTTTAATCATTTACAGACTAACATCAGGGTTCCCACGCGTCCTGGAAAATAGTTGACCAGTTTTCCAGTCCTGGAAAACACCTGGAAAATGGGAGAAAAAGTAAATTGTCCTGGAAAATTATTCCACCAAGACTGCATGCGACCTGACAAAACATCCCCATTCAACATTTTTGTCATTCAGTACTATTTAGGTCAATCAATGCACTGATCCTCTGATTAATAGTATTTATTTATTTCAGTAAGGCAGCTTCCAGAGTCCTTTGCTGGCTCTTTTGTTTTTTACTTAGCTCATTTTATATTTTTTGAGAAAAGAGAAAGCTGAGATGAGAGTTGGCCATCATTGTTACTTGGTTGCACTAATAAAGTGAAGTGCTGTACATCTGTGGTTGCATTATTCTATAATTAATTTGCCATGATTTTTAAGCATGTAAGAGCTGATTTCATGGATAGCCATAGACTGCACGTCTTTCAATGCAGACTTCCACTGAGAGGAACATATTAGACTATTTAGGAAATAAATTAGGAACTAAATTTAGACTGTCATACCAGCTTGATCATCATTGAAAATGTCCTGGAAATGTCCTGGAAAATGATCTCTGGAAAAGAGTGGGAACCCTGTAACTTTAATCCTCCATCAGCAAGACTCTTGGCACCATTGGGCAACAATGGCAAAGAAAAATGTCCTTTTACAGGAGGAAACCTTTAGCAGAACCAGACTCATGTTGATCAGCCATTTGCCTTGCATGTATTGGTGGGAAAGGGAGACAGACGGAAAGACAGAGAGATTAACAACAGCAGATAATAAGGAATAATAATAATAATAATAATAAATTTTATTTAAAGGCGCCTTTCTCTGCACTCAAGGACACCGCACAGATATAATATATACATACACGAATTTACATTAAAGGAAACAAAATCAGAGTCAAACAGAGAAAACAATATAAACTAACAAGGGGTAAGAGAAAACAGAAACAATAACAAAATGACAGAGCAATTGGAGTCAGACGGAGTAGGCGGTTTGGAACAGATATGTTTTGAGTTGTGATTTGAAATGGGGGAAAGAATCAGTGTTTCTGAGTTGAGGTGGCAATGAGTTCCAGAGACGGGGAGCAGAGCGGCTGAATGCTCGGCTCCCCATAGTGGTGAGACGGGCGGAGGGGACAGACAGGTGTATGGAGGAAGAGGATCTGAGGGAGCGGGAGGGAGTGGGAACATGGAGGAGGTCGGACAGATATGGGGGGGCGAGGTTGTGGATGGTCTTGAATGTCAACAGAAGGACTTTGAATTGAATACGGAACTGAACAGGGAGCCAGTGGAGCTGTTGGAGGACAGGAGTGATGTGGTGGATGGAGGGGGTTCGGGCAATGATACGGGCAGCTGAATTCTGGACCAGTTGGAGTTTATGGAGGGATTTGTGAGGGAGGCCGAAGAGGAGAGAGTTGCAGTAGTCCAGACGGGAAGTGACAAGGCTGTGGACAAGGATGGCGGCAGTGTGGGGGGTGAGGGAGGGGCGAAGATGATTGATGTTACGAAGATGGAAGTAGGCAGTCCGGGTGATGTTATTGATGTGTGATTGAAAGGTAATGTGCTGTCAAGGATGACACCCAGACTCTTAACCTGGGGGGAGGGTGAGACGGAGGAGTTATCAATGGTGAGTGAGAAACTATTGGATTTGGATAGAGTGGATTTGGTGCCAATGAGGAGAACCTCGTTTTTGAGATGGCTAAAATGCTGAAAACAATTCTGAAAGTCTGATTTAGTAAGATGTGCTGATGATAATAAATGTAGAAGTCTCAAAACAAAAGGGATTGTAAGTGACCCCCTGAAGAGATCACTGAGGATGAAACCCACCTCATCACAGACCAAAAGGCACAACAGCACCTTCATTTCATCCTGAAGCTAAGGAGAGCAAAGACCCCCTCACCCATACCGTGCTCTTTCATCTGAGGCACCACTAAAAGCATCACAACCAACAGCATCCCGATGTGGTCTGGGAGCAGTCAGCCACCGAACAGAAGACTCTGCAGCACATAGTAAAGACACCCAGCAAGATCTCTGGAGCCTCGCTCCCCACTCTCACAGACATTTATAAAAAACCCACCTCACCCACAAAGCATCCAGCGCTGTGAGCGATTGCACTCACCCCTCTGAGCCAGCTCCTCAGCCTCCTGCCATCTGGGAAGAGATACCGGAGCCTACAAGCCCGCACTACCAGATTAAGAAACAGCTTCATTGACCGAGCTGTCAGACGACTGAACTCTCTAACTAAACCCCCAAAAAGTCTGAAAACTGCTCTCTAAAAAACATGCACACAACGCACACGCACTTTCCCTTAAAGAAGCATTCAGTACAACATTTGATCCTCTGAATGTCCTGTACATACAACAGAAGTGACAAAACAGTTACATCATCGTCATCTTAATGAGCACTATGATAATGACTCTTTATATTAAAGCTGGGGTTGGTAATCAGATTTAGATCCACTTTTTGTTATACTGGTGAAAATGATCTTTATGTCCAGATGGTAATCAATACATAATGTGTTCTTAAAAAAGAGTGGAAAAAAAAGCTGCTATCTACAGCCGGAGTAAACCTGGGAAAACACCACCCAATCCCCTGCCTCTGCTTCCCCTGACTATTTACTGCCCCTCTCGCTCAACCTCGGGCCTGTCCCCTCTGACCCAATGAGGTGCTTTGCTCAGGTCTGTAAGGCAAGGCAAGGCAAGGCAAGGCAGCTTTATTTGTATAGCGCATTTCATACACATTCAGACAAGCATAAAAGAACATAATTAAAATGACAAATATAATAAAACGAAAAGGAAAATTAGAAATATATTAAAAATTACATTAAAATTTGCATTTAAAGTGAGTTAAAATGAGCTAAGATAGGAAGGCAGTGGCAAAAAGAAAAGTCTTAATCTTTAATCTAAAAGAGGTGAGAGTTGGAGCAGACCTGCAGCTTTCAGGGAGTGTGTTCCAGATATGTGGTGCATAATGACTAAACGCTGCTTCACCATGTTTCTTTCTGACTCTAGGGACTGAAAGCAGACCAGTACCTGATGACCTCAGAGGTCGAGGTGATTCATAAAGTAGTAGCAGATCAGCAATGTATTTTGGTTCCTAAACCATTCAGTGCTTTATAAACCATCAGTTTAGTTTCAGGTCTACTTTGTTGGTCCTTGTTAGGACTCGAGCAGCAGCATTCTGTATGAGCTGCAGCCGTCTGATGGACTTTTTAGGGAGTCCTGTAAAGACCCCGTTACAGTAGTCTAGTCTGCTAAAGATAAATGCATGGATGAGTTTTCCTGCATCCTGCTGAGACATGAGTCCTTAAATCCTTGATATATTATTAAGGTGATAGTAGGCTGACTTTGTAATTGTCTTAATGTGGCTGCTGAAATTAAGGTCTGAGTCTATGATTACATCAAGGTTTCTGGCTGTAGTTCGGATCAGAGTTTAAAAAGCTCTCACCACCTGTAGGGATGACGAGCCAATTCATGAACAGGTTGAGGTTTACTAACCGGTCACTGTCGGCCATGACGCCAATCAACAAAACAACAATCAATGTTTGAATGAATGAAGAACTTCTCCTCGTCTCTCCTCTCTCCCGCTCGCTGTGAGTTGTGAGTACTAACAGCAGCCATGTTTGTTTGTGTTTTTAACTTTCACGAGGACTGGTTTTGAATCAGTCACGATCATATGGTATGGATGAATCAGCTCGATCATGCATGTGACCGGGGGCACCGTATTGGAGGAGCTCTGAGCAGATCTGACGGGAGGGGGGAGGAGTTAGACGAGTCCTAAGGAAATGCTACATTCAAATTCATGCTAGTTTTCCGTGACTACCAAGCCTAGCTTTAACTATAGCTGTAAGATTATCATTAATAATTACTAGCAGCAAGTCCCCGCCCCCATGTGGCTCCCACTTTCTCCTGTCCTGATATTGCATACACTATAAACACTATCCTTAGTTTATATGCACAACACAATATGTTTCATCGAACGAATGGCTGCAAAAGCACACTCAGGGGAGAAAGGAACCATTCTTTATTTCAGGGACCTTATATCCAGAGCTTAGTTGCTTAACAAGAAACTCCTTAATACGCAAAGTTGTGGAGGTTGTCTCTCTTTTTATAAAAGTTCTTTTTTAATTCACTTCGTTTGAACATTTCCACATTCAGTCAGAGCAAATTAACTATTTCAAAACAAAGCTGCCAAAACCTTGTTCCCACCCGTCACTTTCCTCTTAAGTGGCCTCTCTTTTAGACATTTTTCATCCATAAAATTAAGATTTAATTTGATGGGAGTTTCAATGATTTATATTTTGATGTTTTCTTCTCCCCCCCTCTCTGCCTCTTTGTCCCGCTAAAATAAGAATCCGCCATTGTACTCCCATTTTGCATCCAAACCGCCTGCCGGGTGTTGCAGAAGTATAATGACTGGAGTAGCATCACTGATTAAAAGTTATGGTTGGATGCTTGCACACACCTCCAAGTCACCATTTAGTCGTGTGATTAATTTAACTCCGATGAGCAGATTTTCAATTCCATGACCAGGAGACATAAAGAGTAAACAGGGAGGTGCAGCCGAGGAGCGGAGGTGAATAGAAAAGGAAAATAAAGAGAGTCATAAAAGCAAATGGGACGTGCATATTGCTTATTGCTCATCCTAACACCCAGCTGGAGCCTGATAGAGAAGCCTTTGGTGTATCTCTAAAGTCTGCTCATTATTATCCTGCTGCTGACTGTCTATCTGTATTATTTATCTGTCTCAGGCCCTGGGTGGGTGCTGTGCCGCGGGTGCTAATTGGCAAATGGTCTGATCCTAATCCTGCCTCTGATTCGCATTTTCCACCACTGAGTCTGTGTTGCTTCCCAGACCTGATGAGATAACCGCTTGAGCGACTCGTGCATCCAGGATCGATCTAGCGCTCACATCGCTGTCAGTCTCAACCGCTCGACTAACGTTTATTCACATTTCCGCTGATTTTCACGGATGAGGCGGTGTTGGGATCAGATGGGTACGGTAAGCTGAGGCGCCTGCTGTGTGCTGGATGGCTCACACAGGGAGAGGATTGTGACTGTTTAAACACATCTGCAGAAATGAACCAGACCTCTGGAAGACATCACATAGATTCCATTAAGAAAACATTGGATCCCACACTACAAAGCAGCAGAGATAAACACTATTTAAAGCATAAGACTGGTAGTGTTCTATATTTCTCTTATTGCCGGCAAAGCCCATGAGAGGAGATTCTGAATTCTCCACTCTGACTGTTGCACTCAGCCCCAAGCCTTTTGCTTCTTATTGAAAATGTAAATCTTTTAAAAGCAGGTCAAGGCAGGCAGGAGCAGTTGCCAGGTTTCCACTGGCAACCATTTCAAGGAACTTGAATATTTTGGGGCTTTTTTGAACACTATGTAAACTGTTGATCAGAGCAGATTTCAACCTTATACATAAATAAAAATAGAGCAAAGAAAACACATCAAATGTCTATTAAAATGATATGCTTTGTACAAATGTAATGCCAGCAACACCCGTCAGAAAAGTAGGGACAGGGACAATGAATCAGTAAAAAAGTTTGATAGTGCTAAATAATATTAATAGTAATTAGAAAAAGAAATTAAAGCAGTGACGGGGCCCTCGCACATCTGTCGTGACTGCCTGATGTGCAGCAGGATCTGCCTGTGCAACAGATATTGCTATATATATATAGTGCTAGAAAAAACCTCCATGTGGAGGGTTTTTGAAAACTTTAACGGGGGCGTTATGGAGAACATGTCTGGCAAATTTTTCAAGAGGCCAACAAACTCACATTTTTCACTAGGCCTGATGCAAATGTGAAGTTTTGTGAGTTTTGGTGCTGAAGGCTTCAAATATGCGATCTCGTAGGCGGATGAAAAACAATAATAACCCCTCAGGTTTCAGTAGGGACTCACCGCCACTGTGTGTCAGTGCTCGGGCTCTAAAAAGATTAGAGGTTAGGTTAAGGAACATAACTGGGTACCAGAAATTGCATTAAAGATAGTTTGAGTCTCTCAGAGGTAATGATGGGAAGGGGTTTATCACTTATAACATTTCACAGTAATGTTCCTCTTTGAAAGAATTTGGGGATTTCATCATCAACAGTACATAACATCCCTAAAATAGTCCTAGAATGGGGCGCAGGTGGCCTAGTGGTCTAAGCGCCCCACATATAGAGGCTACAGCCCTCGTCGCAGAGGTCGCCGGCTCGACTCTCAGCTGGTCGACCATTTGCTGCATGTATTCCCCCGCTCTCTACTCCCCACATGTCCTGTCTCTCTTCAGCTGTCCTGTCATTAAAGGCAAAAATGCCTAAAAAACATAACTTCTGATCTGGTCTTTTTGGAAACCATGTTCCCTGCATCCTCAGCTCCAAAGAGGAGTGGATACACCTGGCTTGTTATCAGGGCACAGCTCAAAAGACATCTTCCATGACAGCATGGGGATGCATAAGTGTCCAAGGCTAGGAGCTTACACATCTGGGAAGGCTCCATTAACGCTGAATGGTTTATGCAGGTTTTGGAGCAACATATGTTGCCAGCAAGGCAACGGCAAACAACACTGTGCAGGTATTACAACAGCATGGCTCCACAGCAGAACTCCTGACTTGTCACCCCTTGTCTTACTTTTTGTTTCCAGTGTTTTCAAAGGAGACCCCATGCTGTGGAGCAGCTGAAACCCTCTATCAGGCAAGAAAGGGACAACACTTCACTTTAAACTCCAGAAACTGGTCTCCTCAGTTACCGAACATTTACAGAGGGCTGTTAAAGGAAGAGGTGATGTAACACAATGGTGAATTTGACTCTGTCCCAACATGTTTCTGGCATCAAATTTAAAATTAGCACAATTTTGTATTTTTAAATGAGCTGTAAACCACCAAAATCCTTTTTATCAACATAGTACACAGTGTCCCAGCTGTGGGGAACTGAGGTTATACGAGGGATACTGAGTGGGCAAGATGAGATGATGAGGAGATTTCATTGTCTAATTAAAACAGCAAACAGTGTGTAAACACCGACCCTGAAGCAGCTTTTGAATTTTAAAATAAAGTCAGATCAAAGACAAGAATCACGCTTTCATTATGCATCTATTATTTCAGATTGTTAACGACTCATTAAATAGATCAACCAAAATCAGAGCATATTCACAGCAACAATAGTGTGCTGATGACTCCAAATATGAGGTCAGAAGGTTCACTTTGTTTCCTGTTTGGCGGCTGATTTTACCACCAAGTGTTGAGCCCTGCAGAGGACAAACGCAGAGCAGGAAATGTGGAAGTAGAGGTGGATGACATTCCATAACTGTGCATGGTTTGATGTCTGACAGGAGCATTAACATTTCTTAGAGCGCATTAGAGCACTAGGTCATTGTGACAACCTGATTGTTTCTATTAAGAAACCCTTGCAGACAAAAGTGGCATATGACGCACACCAAGATACCCACATTCAACAATTCTATAAAAGCCTGCATTATGTAAGTCTCATGTAAGTTCTTTATCTTATTCTTCAATCCTGATTCTCCAGAATATCATGGATTTTATATTTGCTTCCCTTATTGGCACATTAGAATACTGTCCTTTTCAGTGTAACACACACTGTGTGTGCTGCAGGCATCATACGATCTGACACTTCCAGCCTCAGTGTGTGTTGCACTCAGGTCATATCCTCAACCAGTAGGCCACTGCTGTTTTAAGCAACATTACTCAACCAGGGATGAATAATGCATTTGTAAGAGGCTATTTTCAGCCCCAGAGTTTGTGCCTGGGTGAGTATTTACAGCTGGTAGTCAGTGTATTTGGTGTGTACTCCACAGAAACCACAGTTCCTGTACTTATGAAGTAAGATGACATGAAGTATGATTATGATGCTCACTGGATTATTCCTTAGAAAACAATGAGGTTTTATTGTTCAGTGAAATACACTTCGTTAATAATTCAGTGGTGTTTTTGGTCTTTCTTAATGATAGCAATAGAGAGAGAGAGATGTAGAATATCTACTACAAAGAATTATTATCGTGCATCACATAATTTACCAGCAGCTGTATTATCAAAGTCTTCATCAAATGACTCTCAAATTTCAGAATCACTTCAACAAGACAGAAAAGTGGATCTTTGCAAAAACATTGTAACAGTTCACTCCACCAGTAGTTGTGCAAACCGCACGTGACTTAAATGTTCCCTAAATTGTGCCTCAAGATAAACATTAATCTTCAGTGCCAGAATAAGTGACTCATCTAAAGCCTGGTTTATACTTCTGTAGCAAATCAACGTTGTATCCTACACGCATAGGTCTCCTCACCTAAGAGGCCTATAGACATAGCCGACGCACACCTCGAAACAACACGTCCAATCGATGGATCGCAAGCCCTGTGATTGGTCCGCTCAATGGTATTGTATTTCCTGCATTTACAGCACCTCCGGGATTGCCGCACATTGGCCATGTATGACATCTCGGCAACCAGACTATCGGAGAGACCACAGTGCCACACATAGGAAGAGAGAGCACATCTCTCCAATGTAAGCTTCTCTACACTGGCTCCCAATAAAATATATAATAGAATTTAAAATCCTTCTTTTAACCTACGAAGCTCCTAAAAATCAGGCACCCTTGTATCTTAAAGAGCTCATAGTGCCCTATTACCCCTCTAGAACTCTACGCTCCCAACATGCAGGCTTGCTAGTTGTACCTAAAATCTCTAAAAGTAGTATGGGAGGTAGAACCTTCAGTTATCAGGCCCCTCTCCTTTGGAATCATCTACCAGTCAAGGTCCGGGAGGCAGACACCCTCTCTACTTTTAAGAGTAGGCTTAAAACTTTCCTTTTTGATAAAGCTTATAGTTAGAGCTGGATCAGGCTTGGACCAGCTTTTGTTATGCTGCCATAGGCCTAGACTGCCGGGGGAACTGGCGCACTGACACACTGGGATCCTAGCTCACCCCCTTCCCCCCAACCCCTTCATCACTTGCTTTAACTCTGCCTGTTCCATTAAAGTTACTAACCATAGACCTTTCTGGAGTCCCTGAGCTGCATTGTCTTGTAGGTTCCTCTGAGCTGCTGTAGACGTCCTCCTGCTGCGGACGTTCTGGACTCCAGCTGATACGGACGTACTGGACTTCAGCGGCAACAGCTTCTACTACTCCTCTCATCACTATCACCTCTGTCTCTTACTCCCCTCTATCTGTCTTTCCAGACCCAACTCAGTCGAGGCATGATGGCTGTCTAACATGAGTCTGGTTCTGCCTGAGGTTTCTGCCTGTTAAAAGGACGTTTTTCCTCACCACTGTACCTAGCTAAATCCTGCGATGTGCAATGCTCATGAAGTTGAAGTTGAAGTTGGGTCTCTGTTCATAATTTGACATAGAGTGGTCTAGACCTCCTATGTTTGTAAAAGCGTCCTGAGATCACGTTTGTTGTGATTTGGCGCTATACAAATAAAGATTGATTGATTGATTGATTGACTGCCCTCAAGTGTTTCAACGGAGTATTGCTGCGCCACAGACACATCGACACACAAGTATTGTTGTGGAATTCTCATAGTCTCATATATATGTATGTAAGAATGTTTAACTCTTGTATATTTCCAGTCTAAGTGTCAGGAGCAGAGTAACTTCCTTCACATGTCATATGAAGCTACTGGGTGATAGGCGAGACAGGGTCACTGTAGTAATCAAGGTCTTCCTCTGCTCCTGTCTTTATCTGTATGTTGTGATCCACTTAGTGTCTCCAGACTAGAGCACCGCTCTTCTTCCCAATTGTTTTGTTTCTTATTGTCCTAACACGGTTATCTAACTTTAATATCGTCTTTGGGGGATAAAATACCCCACCTGAGGGATTGTCTGGCAGAATTGACTTGGCATTGCACTGCACCCCCCCTGCCTGTGTATTGTATGTTATTTCTCAAGTTCTACATAAACTATTTTCAACGTAAGCCATCAGAGTCTCCTGAGTCATCTGTGTCCAGTTTATTGATGAATTCCACCACAAGTATGTAGTGCTCACGTCTGCTTCCACCACTGCTGTGTAAGGTGGATCTTTAAAATGAAGATAAATGTGAGAAAATAAGAAATAAGACAAGTAAATATTGAAAACAAACACTCGTTGCTACTTCGATATTTGAAGTGCCAGGTTTTAACTTTCCTCACTCTGTAGTAGGGATACACGATATCTTTGGAGGTCCTCCCCCAGAGCACACTTTTAGTATCCTGGTGTATTTTAAGCACCAATTTGTCATGAAACTGTCTTTTGCAGACCGGGACTTATTTCATTTGGATGATAAATGTCTGGTGCCTCCTGGGGAAATGTCAAATTTCATCCCATACCATTCCCATGTCTGGAAAACAATCATTGATATGTGAAGCTGTTTACATGACCTGATTGTACTATCAGACCGTCACAAACTCTTGTCTCTCTGCCTCAGTGAGTATTTGTGGTAATAGATTTTACTTTATTTTTAACCTTATATCATCTACTGTATATGTGTCTCTTAAAACTTGTGCAGGTGAGGCTTTTTGATAAAAGGCTACAACCAAGACGTGAGGGCAACAAGTATTTATTAATGTATCACACTCAAACAGTGCATGAGAGAGAGAGAGAATGCAACAGACAGACAGACAGACAGTGAATGAAAATGTGGACATCAGCGTATGAAATAATCTGTATTCTTGTGTCTGGAAAATTCGGCACACTTTTAAATGCAAGAAAAACCCTGCACAGGTGTCACTTTATTTTGCGTTTGCAGCTTGTGCATATACAGACTCCTTTTTGAGAGTGACAACAGAAACACTCGACGCAGCTGAGCCTTTAAGATTAATTAACCGAGACGTTTTAAAAGCAGGGTTGATAGTGAAAGCGGTTAATCCCTGCATTCCTACTCTGCAGTTATTTGACATTTTGCTGAGAGGCATTCTGTGCTGTAGAGAGAGAGGGTGAGAGACACTGTTATTAGACGAATAGAGCGATCTTGAGAGGGAAAAAAAAAAGGACTAATTGCCATCAACTTTTTGGACACTTTTGTTGCAGATTTCCAGAAATAGGCCTGCACTATGCTCTCAAAGATCAGGACAGAGTTATTAAACTTTTAAAAGAGGAGACAAGAGGGACAGACTGCTTTTGGTAATAGGCCATCATCACTTGTCACGTACTTTTCCCTCGAAGATTGCTTTGGGGAAGGCGAGTTATTTTTCGACATTACATCAGTGACCTAGATAAACACCTCAAGGATCCTTCACTGCACTAAAGCATGGACAACTCTGTGTTTACTTGTAAGACAGAGATGTTGACTTGTAAGGGGGGCGTTCACAAGCAACATAAGGAGGGATGTCTATAGGAACAGCAGGGCTTCATATGTTGAAGTGGAGTTCAGAAGGCTGTGGCAGAGTCCATGTGTTACCTCCGAGCCTATTACTGTGTCTCTGTCAGTCCTATATGTATTACTTGGGTATACACTGAGACAGGAGGTCAAGACACATTACCAAGAGCATCAAACACATGACCTGGCTGATGCAAGCAACCTGAAAATGGAGCTCTACCCTGACTTGACCTCTTTTCTCTACTCTGCACTGTCTAACGATCAAATTCCACTGGATGCATGTCCAATCCATCACAGCACTGGATCTGATAGGTTTCTATTCTAGTCAATGTGTTAACTTCGTCTTCGATCAGGCAGGTCGAAGCCCTCTGGATCAGATACGCAAGACTTCTATTTTTGCCAAATGCCGGAGCACGATGCATCAATCTCAACAGAGCAGATGGAGCGGGACAGGAAGTCAGGTTTCACCAAAACAAAATTAAAACATCCTGTTAATTTTCAGAATAAAACACTCTGTGTTATCACCAGATTGTATTTCACTTAACTACAACAACAAACCGTCATGATGAGCGGAGCCAGGCCTGGAGTCAACAGGTCAGAGGTTTTCAGAGGACCAGAAAGACATCATGGATGAGGAGAGGAGGAGGAGGAGAATCCTTGATTCAGTGATTACAATGGGAAAACCTCGGTCACATGACTCTAGCTGTCGGGCGGTCCTGCACTGTGCTGCATTCTGAAAACCCAACTGGTGGGTGTTGACGGACGAGAGATATATCAATCTACAGACATTTCAAACATTAAGGCACTGGGGCGCCATTGGTCTAGCGGTTTAAGCGTGTGCCCCATATACAGAGGCTATAGCCTCCGTCGCAGAGGCTGCAGGTTCGATTCCAGCCTCGAGCATTTACTGCAAGTCCTCCCCAACTCTCTACTCCCCACATTTCCTGTATCTCTTCAGCTGTCCTATCAAATAAAGGCAACAATGCCCCCCCAAAAATATAACTTTAAATATTAAGGCACTGTTTTAGGACTTACTGCATGCTCTGTAAATTATCACATATGTTGCTGTTAAAGCATCAGATCTCTGCATTCCTATTAACAAATAGAGAAAACCTCGGTCACATGACTCCAGCTGGTGGGAGTCCAATGTAAGTCTAATACTGCATCTCTGTCAGTCCTATATGACCAACAGAGACTGTATGTATCACCTGGATAAGCACTGAGACAGAAGGTCAAGACACATTACCAAGAGCATCAAACACATGACCTGGCTGATGCAAGCAACCTGAAAAAGGAGCTCTACCCTGCACTTGACCCCTTTTCTCCACTCTGCACTGTCTGAGACTGAAGCCTTGTAACATATACGTTGGTGCAATGATCCGTCTTCCAGGAGCTGCACTCAGACACCAGAACACTGAACACAATGCATCGGTGAGTGGATTGAGCTGTTTACTGTTTAGCACTTTCTCTGGGAGCTGATTTTATCTCTAATGCGTGCGACGTTAGCAAGTGATTGTGATGATTGTGCTGAGTGTCACTTACAATAAACCACTCTTAGCATTGTAATCTTAACCCATGGTTTCAGTGCTAGTTGTTATTGCAGATTTATTATGAATCCATTCTTTCACAGCAGCTTGAGAGACCTTGACAAGTGAAGGTAAGGACAGCGTGATCAGCTCAGTGAAGCGACTACTCAACAGCACAAAGAAGTCTCGATAAGATGGATATATAAATTCAGACATACTTGTGCAATCACTACAAAATGTCATTTTTCAGGCACATATATGGTGTAAGCTTTGATATATCTTCAAGCTCAGTCCCAAGGGGAATCTGTCTCTACACTTGGAGACATGAGAGGCTTTTTCATTGGCTATCTCTCACAATATTTAAGCCTGGAGGGGACAGAGTCTGTCAGGAGCCTTAACCGGACTCATAGATTATAGACTTTTAGAGGACAACCGAAATTACTCATTACTGCTGCGTTTGTGGTTTCCTCTGAAATCTGAAATGTCCATCTGCATCCTGTGTTTTGTTTAGTCTCCGCACGTGTCTCCAGAGTGAAATATAGTCTGATAAAAATACATTATCTCTGTGATGGACAAGCTCTTTCATGGGAACACAAGAATAATTCATCACATATTCTCTCTGCTGTCACTGAAGAATACCCATTGATCTTTCATGGGCATTGATCCGTGTGAAAATATACACAGACAAACAGAGAGAGAGAGAGAATGGTTAAAGTAATTCTTATAAGGCCACAACAGGGCAGCTTTCATTTCAGATGTTGCGATACTTCAGACACAGTCATGTACAAACACTCAGAACTGGAGGTGAAAGGAGAAGAAAGCCTGTTGATTCAAGCGATGACAACATCCGCCTCCTTTGTTTCTCGTCTGTTCACGTGGGATGGACACTGATACGATGAGTTGTTTGGGCCGGTTCATGACCTTGCTCATTTATTCACAAACACAGACACGCTGCATGCTAATTATCTGTTTTATTTGTTAGTGGCGGTGTCAGAGGGCTCATCCCCAAACAGTGAGGCATGAGGTAATATGTGCTGTTAATACCAGGCTGTGTTAAAAACATCAGGGATACAGTCTTACAGGCTGGGAACCCAAATCAACAAAAACTTTCTACCTATGATATTTCAGAGCATATGTAAATACTAAAAACTAAGTACTTTCCCCAGGACTGGTTCACTAACTTTCCCCAGGACTGGTTCACTAACCTTACCCAGGACCGCTTCACAAACTTTCCCCAGGACCGCTTCACTAACTTTCCCCAGGACCGGTCCACTAACTTTCCCCAGGACCAGTCCACTAACTTTCCCCAGGAGCGGTCCACTAACTTTCCCCAGGACCGGTCCACTAACTTTCCCCAGGACCAGTCCACTAACTTTCCCCAGGACCGGTCCACTAACTTTCCCCAGGACCAGTCCACTAACTTTCCCCAGGACCGGTCCACTAACTTACCCCAGGACCAGTTCACTAACTTTCCCCAGGACCGGTTCACTAACTTTCCCCAGGACCAGTTCACTAACTTTCCCCAGGACTGGTTCACTAACATTCCCGAGGACCGGTCCACTAACTTTCCCCAGGACCAGTTCACTAACTTTCCCCAGGACAGGTTCACTAACTTTCCCTCAGGACCAGTTCACTAACGTTCCACAGGACCGGTTCACTAACGTTCCACAGGACCGGTTCACTAACGTTCCACAGGACCAGTCCACTAACTTTCCCCAGGACAGGTCCACTCACTTTCCCCAGGACCGGTCCACTAACTTTCCCCAGGACCAGTCCACTAACTTTCCCCAGGACCGGTCCACTAACTTTCCCCAGGACCGGTCCACTAACTTTCCCCAGGACCGGTCCACTAACTTTCCACAGGACCGGTCCACTAACTTTCCCCAGGACTGGTTCACTAACTTTCCCCAGGACCGGTCCACTAACTTTCCCCAGGACCAGTCCACTAACTTTCCCGAGGACCGGTTCACTAACTTCCCCCAGGACCGCTTCACTAACTTTCCCCAGGACCGGTTCGCTAACTTTCCCCAGGACCGGTCCACTAACTTTCCCCAGGACCGCTTCACTAACTTTCCCCAGGACCGGTCCACTAACTTTCCCCAGGACCGCTTCACTAACTTTCCCCAGGACCGCTTCACTAACTTTCCCCAAACAGCTCCGTCTGACACCCGGAGCCGAGCTCCTCTGCATGCACATACTACACTTCAGCCTCTGCTGCTCTGGGCGTCCCATGGTCCTGTTGCCCCGGAGACTACGGAGTGATAAAACTAATACATGATACAAGTCCTGATATTGAAGTATTTTGTGACTCAGCACTCAGAGACCATTTGAAATGAACAATTTTCAGATTCCTGAGTTTTGATGTCTTTAGATTCAGAGTCAGACGGCTC
Source organism: Notolabrus celidotus (assembly GCF_009762535.1). NCBI lineage: Eukaryota > Metazoa > Chordata > Actinopteri > Labriformes > Labridae > Notolabrus > Notolabrus celidotus. The sequence continues at coordinate 24,984,660 of NC_048291.1, forward strand.
AAACATGCAGGCTGTGAACTCTCTCTTGACCTGTCAATCAAAGAGTTAGGCCACGCCCACACAGTCCTGAGAAATGCTCTGACCTGTAAAATAAGCTGTTTTTGAATAGAGTTTTTTCATAGTTGTGGATGTTTATTTTCACTCAGACTTTTGTTGAAGCTTGATTACACATTTAATTTTGATATTCTGTATGAATTTTAAATATTCCATTTACAGGGCCTTCAACAGCAGAAGTGACACCAGGAAAACTTGATCACGCACATCATATCAAATCAATCCGCACAGACAAGGAGTCTGGCACATCGCCACTCTGCTGGTTGTCACAGTGGCACAAACATTAGTTTTCGTCTTGGGCTGGTCTTAAGAGAGAGGGGAGATAATGACAGGTACCGGGCACAGGGAGAGAAGTGAGAGCAGCCTGAGGAGCTACTGAACCCCTACCATCTCTGACAAGATGAAAAGTGGAGCATGATCCTGTCCTGTGATCCAGGCAACGGCTGCAGAGCTGGTGAGAGCGTCTCTTAGACTCCAAATTAATCATATGTGGTGTTGATGATGGAGACAAGGTTAAAAGTTAGGACATCAAATACAAAGCCCTGAGAGGAAGGAGGGCTGAATGAGGAGAAGAAAAGCAGGCTAATGTTTAAACTTGAGCATGAGATGTTCAGTTTAATGCTGGGTAAACAACCTAATGTTTCCATGGAAGCATTACCGACTGAACTATATAAATAAATCATTTTCAAATCAATAAAATCAACTTTAGATCTTTATTTTATGTCTACAGTTGGTATCCAGGTAAAAGGAATAATGTAAACAAGTCGATGATTACACAAATTAGATTCCTTCAGGGTGAGACATTGATCTTTTAACTTCAACATAAAGCATTTTCATAGAATCCATACTTTTTTATGTCCTCAGTTTGCATGAGCAACACTGTGTTATTGGTGTGTGTGTGTGTGTGTGTGTGTGTGTGTGTGTGTGTGTGTGTGTGTGTGTGTGTGTGTGTGTGTGTGTGTGTGTGTGTGTGTGTGTGTGTGTGTGTGTGTGTGAGCACAGGCTCTGAAGTGAAGTAAACACACGTCCATTAAAAGCTGAAAGTGGCAGATGGCCTTTAAAGTTTTTTTTCTTTTTAAGTGTGAAACCTTAAAAACAGTCGAATGACAAGAAGACGAGGATTAACTGCAGGGGAGAAAAAGAGAAAGATTGCATTGAGTGTCTTTTTGTTAATCTGGTGCACTTGTGATTCCACAAAGGTGGAAATCAGGGTTAGTTTTAGCTGTAATAGTCGCTGGAGTTTCTTTTGATTTTATTTATTTATTATTATGACTTTTTACTATATTTGCTACACTGGTAACATAGTAAAATTATGTTAGTCGAACTGGCTAAAATACATGGCAGGATGTAAATAACCACTATGTCCTGGGCATAATTGTATTTGTGTACATAAAAAGGTACGATCACTTTATTTTGATTTAAAGTAAAAGACTGAGGAAGTCTATGAGTTTCCTGTTTCCTGTCTCAGTCATTGTGTACCAACTGTATGTAGAGTACAGTCATGGCCAAAAGTTTTGAGAATGGCACAACTATTAATTTTCACAAAGTCTGCTGTTTCAGTTTTTATAATGGCAATTTGCATATACTCCAGAATGTTATGAGGAGTGATCAGCTCAAGTCCCTCTTTGCCTTGAAAATGAACTTTATCACCAAAAACACATTTCCACTGCATTTCAGCCCTGCCACAAAAGGACCAGCTAACATCATTTCAATGACACACAGGTGTCACACACATTAACACAGGTGTGGGTGTTGATGAGGACAAGGCTGGCGATCAATCCGTCATGATTGAGTGACTGGACACTTTAAAAGGAAGATGGTGCATGACACCATTGTTCCTCATCTGTTAGCCATGGTTACCTGCAAGGAAACACGTGCAGCCATCATTGCATTGCACAAAAAGGGCCTAACAGGGAAGTTTATAGCAGCGAGTAAGATTGCACCTCAGTCAACCGTCTATCCAATTATCAAGAACTTCAAGGAGAGAGGTTCAATTGTTGCCAAACAGGCTCCAGGGCGCCCAAGGAAGTCCAGCAAGCGCCAGGACCATCTCCTGAAGGTGTTACAGCTGCGGGATCGGGCCACCACCAGTGCAGAGCTTGCTCAGGAATGGCAGCAGGCAGGTGTGAGTGCATCTGCACGCACAGTGAGGTGAAGACTTTTGGAGGAAGGCCTGGTGTCAAGGAGGGCAGCAAAGAAGCCACTTCTCTCCAGTAAAAACATCAGGGACAGACTGATATTCTGCAGAAGGTACAGGGACTGGACTGCTGAGGACTGGGGTAAAGTCATTTTCTCTGATGAATCCCCTTTCCGATTGTTTGGGGGCATCTGGAGGAAGGCTTGTTCGGAGAAGACGAGGTGAGCGCTACCATCAGTCCTGTCTCTTGCCAACAGTGAAGCATCCTGAGACCATTCATGTGTGGGGTTGCTTTTCGGTCAAGGGAGTGGGCTCTCTCACAATCTTGCCTAAAAACACAGCCATGAATAAAGAATGGTACCAGAACGTCCTCCGAGAGCAACTTCTCCAACCATCCAAGGGCAGTTTGGTGATGAAGAATGTCTTTTCCAGCATGATGGAGCACCTTGCCATTAAGCAAAAGTCATAACAAAATGGCTCGGGGAACAAAACATTAAGATTTTGGGCCCTTGGCCAGGAAACTCCCCAGAATCCCATTGAGAACTTGTGGTCAATCCTCAAGAGGCGGGTGGACAATCAAAAACCCACAAATTCTGACAAACTCCAAGCACTGATTATGCCATCAGTCAGGATTTGGTCCAGACGTTGATTGACAGCATGCCAGGGAGAATTGCAGAGGTCTTGAAAAAGAAGGGTCAACACTGCAAATATTGACTTATTGCATGAATTCTGTGTAATTCTCAATAAAAGCTTTTGATACTTATGAAATGCTTCTAATTGTATTTCATTATACCATAGAAACATCTGACAAAAACACCTAAAAACCCTGAAGCAGCAGACTTTGTGAAAATGTAATATTTGTGTCATTCTCAAAACTTTTGGCCATGACTGTATATGGTATAATGTTCAATAAAAATAAAAGTAATAGTCGCTGGAAACGAACTCCTGCGTGTGTTTAAATGTCACAGATCAAGAAGCAGACTTTCTTGTGTTTCTCTAAATCTCTGAAAACATGATTCTTTAGTCACTGGCATCCAATCAGCAATTATTCGTAATCAAGCCCCCCCTAGTAGCGGACACTGGCAGCGTCGGTCTTGACCTTTATGTCTGTGTTTCTGTGACGCAGCAGCGTTGCATGTGTTAACATTTTACAGCCATGCTTGGTCTCTACACTTTATATCATTTCTGAATCTCACACCACTACGTATTCCCAGCAACCATCACTACTGTATTCCTGCTGTTTAATGTAGGTAGCATCCTTCTTCTTCTGTAACTTAGGGCCTGATCTACTAAGATCCCAAATAACGAGCGCTAATTTGCGTGTGCAAATAATAATTTTGCACGTGTTATTTCTGGGCGTGTTGCGGGTGATCTACAAAGATTGCGTGCGTAAATGATAACGAGTGCAAAAGTGGTGTGGACCGCCCTATTTTAATGAGGATTTTGTGTGTGCTATCGGCTGTCACCATGTAGAGTTTGAGAGAACAGAGTGGTCTTAAGCGATAAATGAAGTTTGAGGACATGGAGTTGGAGGTTTTAGTGGAGGAGGGAAATAAACACATCGGTGAACTGCAGCAGAGACATCTCAGCGTTAGAAACGCGATTTGGGAGGCCATCTGTGAAAAGGTGAATGATGTGAGAAAAAACAGAAGATCTGCAGATGAAATAAACGCATCTACTCTACTCCAAAACGCAATCAGTGTTTTGATGGAGTTTAGAGAGCGATTTGATGAGGCTTAGTCTGCCACTCTTGCTCTAGAAAAGTTAGGCGTCACTTGGATGAAGACAGTCGCCCCACTGTCCCAGGGAGCAACTTTCAGGTGAACGTTTTCAATGCCTGATATCATCATCCAGCAACTGTCCCAAAGATTCACCAGCTTAAATGGAACTGGGAACATGTTTGAGTCAATTCGCCCCAACACACTGCTGCAAGCACGAGATGAGGAGTTACGCAGAGCTGCCTTGCGCAGCTCAGTGAGCGCTCATTCTCCAAGTTAAAACTAACTAAAAACCCCTTGATGAGCACGATGGGACAGAATGGACTGAGTGGACATGTCATGTTATTTATTGAGAATGACAGATCAAAGAAAATGGACATACAGTGCATCGTGGACAAGTCCGCAGAGCTTAAGGCTCGTCCAAACAGTGGGGAGTAGGCCGAGTACTTCATATTGTTTTTTTGTTTGTATGTGAAGATGTGGGCCGCTGTGCCAATTTTACTAAACTTTATATCTGTTGATACAGTGACCTACTGTGCTCTCATTAGTTGAAAAAGGTAAAGTGGGTGTCAGAATGATGCGGTCGCTATCCGTGGTGCTGAACTGCTTTGAATTTGTGTTGTTTTATTATTATTATTTTGTTCTCTTGGTTTGATTGACTAAAACATTTAGTAATGCTTGTAAGCCCAGCTTTTGCGGGCATGTTGTAAAGCGATGTTATGATGAGCTTTACAGTGACCGCAGCCATGTGTGCGTAACGCTGTGCCAGTTTGCACCTGCCTTTCAAACGTGCTAAATATAGACGCAAATACAGCGTGCGCTATCTGCTTCAGGTTTGATAGATCACATTGCGTGTGCTAAATGATTACATTTGCATCTCCTCCCAGTATTTTGCACGTTCTGATGATCTACATGTATCCTGCATATTCATGAAGGCAAACACGCTAAATGTTTTGCGAGTGCTATTTTGCTCATTTGACAGACGCAATCCTCGGTGCTCCCGGTTAGTATCAAGTTTGCACGTGTTTTTATACACGCAAACCTTTAGTAGATCGGGCCCTTAATGCGGTTAACAGATTTAAAACACTTTATAGCCCCTGTGTGGCGGGAATACTGTAGCACAACCAAGGACCGGTAAAAAAGATGTCTATGCTAAAAACTTTACATTTAAACAAGATAATATTCTCTTCAATTTTTGCATTGGAACATCATGACCCATCCCTACTTCTTACTTATTATAACCAGGATACCTATGCACATGTGCATGTACTAACAGACTCCAGCAGACACGTTTTTTCCTTCCTCCAATCATCATCTGCTCTCATGTCTCCCAGTAAATACAGACACCACTTACTGCAGCAGGAGAAAACTACTGGTGGTGCAACATGTGTATCTTTCTGAACACTAAGCCACAAAAGAAAATGGGCGAGCAAGAGGAGAGAGTGTGTGATAAAAGCCTGGGTCAAACAAGAGTGAACCTGGGATGAGCTTTCAGTCGATGGCGAAACCTCCCGAGGTTCTAAACCAACACTGAGTCGGGGTTCTTTCTCCTGGATCAGAAACAAGAAACGCCAGAGAGTCAGAAAACACAGGGGAACCTCCCAAATATGCATAATGTCTATGAAATGTGACAGGATGGGTTTACCTCCATGGTCCATCACCACAGTGTCATCATTGTTCAGTGTTAGGCAACACTTTTTTTCAAATCGGACTCTCCTGGTCGTAATTTGATTTACATTATTGAAACATTCTTTCATCATCTATATAAAAATGCACGTTTTGGACTGTGAGTTCAAAGTCATTCGCAGGTTTTGGTTTCAATAGCACTCAAGTCGCCGTGACTGCAACAAATACAACATAATATAATCTGTAAAGCTAAGTGGAGGCCTGCACATGAAAGAAAACAAGCTTCTTTTGGGGTTACAAATTCTTACAAACACAGGAGACACAGAAATTACAAAGCTCTTTCTCTGCAGACGTTAAAGTCTCGGCTCATCCTCCTCGCCACTTAATTTGATTTAATAAAATTTCATTTTTTCCCCCCAGAGGGACGAGCAGTTAAAAGCATTCCTGTGTATGTGTCCTTGAAGGCAACTATGTCATCATGGCTTTTACTCCGGATGCCCTCACCACATTTCTGCTGCTGCACTGCGTGGCCTCAGCCCTCAGTAGTCCTGCAGGACAACCCACTACCACTACAACCCAGACGCTGACCTGGATATACTGACTGATAACACACTTTACTAACCGCGCTCACTAGGTTGATGGAGACTGCTTAATGCAACAACCCCCCACACACTTTGTTCTGGTCTGGTGGACCCCAAGCTGCTGCATTTTGAAAGGGTACATCAGTTCTTGTGGATTTTTAGGTAATGTTTTAACCCTCCTGTTATCCTCAAACTTCCTAACATCCTTTATCCTTGGGGTCAATTTCAAGTTTTCGTGGGAAAGACATCTTCCTCCTCCGCCATGTTGAGTGAACTATCAGTGGTTCTCACAGTACTACAGGTGTGGTTATGTTAAATTAGGCCCCTAAAGCAGAGGGAGGATTTGTAGATTATAAAATTGTATGTTATAGTGACCTCAATATCATCCAAAACAACCACAGAAATATATGTAAAAATGTTGAAATTAGGGATGCACCGAAAAATCGGCCACCGAAAATGTTTCAGTTTTTCGGCCAAAAGACTTATCACCAAAACAACACGGCCAAAACTGAATTTTGTGATGATGACGCAAGCAAAAACTGAGGCCAGTACGCACTTGCCTGGATAAGGGCCAACATGTCTGCATCCGTTGTCTGATATGTTCAATGAGATCCTTGATTTTAGTGAGGTTAGTAGACAGTCAGAGCCATAAAGACATATAGACATTTCTGTCTATAACTTTAAGCTCTTTTAACCCAGTGTGTTCAAACTGCTATACAAACTAGCTGCAACTCAACTGAGCATGTGCAGAGTGAATCAGGTGATACCTAACTTGTTCCTGATTGGAGCAAGTGCAAGATTTACAACTGACCCATGTTACAACTGTCCCCGGTCTCCTTACTAATAATTGGCATAATAATTTATTTCGGTGTTTCAGTTTTCGGCCTTGGTTTCCTCATTTTCAGTTTTCAGTTTCGGCCAAGAATTTTCATTTCAGTGCATCCCTAGTTGAAATGTTGTATTTATACAGCTGAAACTGTCTGGGGTCAAATTGACCCCAAGGAACAATGATGCGTACAATTTTCTTACAGGATATCTGAACATTTCATCATGTTGATTTCATGTTTACCTTGTTATCCCCATTAAATTAGCAAAAGTCATGAAATGTGAAGCCAATAAAATGATGGCATTCATTAATTTAACATTAAATGGGGTCAAATTGACCCCAAGGTTAACAGGAGGGTTAAAAGATAAACTCATTTTAAAATACTGTTAGAATACAGACAACAGTACGAGGAAATGTCTCTGATACCGCCAAACATTTTGGATGAGGCATCGGGCAAGAGAATTATCTGCTGTCATTCATTCACAACCACAGAGGGTTAGAAGAACACCTTAGTTATTGTTAAATGATGCACTCGTATCGATATCAGTATTCAGGAAAAAGGGACCGTACATCTTTACTAAGAAACCAAACATTCAACCTTTTTTAAAGTTATATTTTTGGCCTTTTTGCCTTTATTTGATAGTACAGCTGAAGAGAGACAGGAAATGTGGGGAGTAGAGAGTGGGGGAAGACATGCAGGAAATGGTCGACCGGCCGGGAATTGAACCGGCGACCCCTGCGACAAGGACCGCACCCTCTGTACTTGGGGCGCTTAAACCGCTATGCCACCAGTGCCCCAACATTTGCGCTTTTAATGGTGATACAAATCGAAGGTAAACACAATAAATGGGTTTCTTCAAGGCCCCCTGCTAAAGTTTGCCCTCGTCACCTCAAACTACCTGTATCTAAGTATCCAAAGCTTTGTCCCCAGTGTGCCAACGAAGTGACTTATGTAGTTTGAGATATTGCACTAGCATCCCTAAAGTAATTTTAAATATTATCACCTTTAGCCATCTTGTGATGTCCTTGGCTTCCCTCCATGTACACTGGACGTTGGACGGCATCCATAAAGGCCAGGGAGGGAAACTGCAATCACACCACCTATTTGCAGAGTTTCCTCCAAGACATGACTTAATCATGCTTTCATAAGCACCCATAAAGAGTGCCCTTAACTATCTAAAATCAATTATCATTCAAAGTGCTGAGAAGTCTACAGATATACCATAAAAGTGCATTAAAGAACATTGCCTCATAAAGATCTCCATGCATCTCTGCATTAAATCATTCAGTGCAACTTGGGCTCATGCTGTATCACAGAGGCACAGAGCCCCACCTGAAATACACACTTCTTCTGTTTCTGTTGTAGTAATTATTTCACTTAATTGAATTAAGCTTCACAAAAAATAAGCAAACCCCTGCAAAGGCCACACAGTCAGTGAGTGAGGCAATTATTTTAAGCGTCATCGAGAAACTCAATTTACCAGAAGATGAAATACATCAGGATTTCACTGATTAGACCCAGCAGGTGATTGATCACGTCCTATGTTTACAGTAATTAATACGAGCAGCATATTGCAATGTAGGGGGGGAGAGAAAGAGGAGGAAAACAGCCGGATAAAGCTCAATCCTTTTAAGTCTTGCGATAGAGTATGGGTGTGATTTCAGAAACACTGGGCACAGTACCTATTTTGCAACTCCAGTTATGTCCAAGAGGCAACCTGAAGAATCAAAGCCCATGTGTAAGTGTTAAAAACTGCAGTTCAGGGGCGCCTTTGGCCTAGCGGTCTAAGCTCCATATACAGATCCTAAAGCCCACGTCGCAGAGGTCGCAGGTTCAATTCCAGTATTTACTGCATGACCTCCCCAACTCTCTGCTCTCCACATTTCCTGTCTCTCTTCAGCTATCCTGTCCCTTAGAGGCAAAAATGCCCAAAAATATAACTTAAAAAAAAATAATTAAAACTGCAGTTCCTCGAGTGTCCACTTGAGGCTGGCTCCAGAAGTACCGGACACCACATACACACCAATTGAAAAAAAAGCTGATCTTAACAGCAGAAATAAACATGTTTACAGCATGGTACAAAAAATGTTTCAAGTCTGGATAGCTCATTTCTATATCGGCACACACTGTTCGGGGGTGAATCTTTTCATAATGTGGCATTTTCAAGATCTTAAAATTACAAGTTTCCATAATAAGAGGCACATCTGACTTGATTGACAGGCGGGAACACTGTAGCTGTTGTCGAGGAGGCTCGAAGCCCGCCTCTTTACCTCGCACTAGCTTGACCATAGACTGTATAAATAATGGACGTAGTATCAGTGACGTCACCCATCTGTTTCTGAAGCGCTGTTGTGAAGCCATTCGTTGGCGGGAGCCATATGTTGAAATGTTGAAATCAACATATCTCAGATCAGAGGCAGGCTTTGAGCCTCCTCGCCAACAGCTACAGTGTTCCCGCCTGTCAATCAAGTCAGCTGTGCCTCTTGTAATCTTAATATCTTTGAAATGGCTGAAAAAATTCACCCCCGTACAGTGTGTGCCGATCAAGACATGGGCTATCCAGACTACACTCTTTTTTTTGTACCAGGCTGTAAACATGTTTATTTCTGCTGTAAAGATCGTCTATACTGAATTGGTGTGTATGTGGTGTCCAGTACTTACAGAACCAGCCTCAAGTGGACACTCAATGAACTGCAGTTTTTAACACTTCCACATTGGCTGCTGGAGGTTGCCCTTGAGCTCTACAGAGGTTAGGATGAGTTCTGTATTTTTAAAGTGGCACCCACCGACGATGGCTTCAACACAGAGCTCCAGAAACATAAACTCAACAGAAAAGTTCACCGACTGGTCCACTCAAGGCTTAGGCAAAGTACCAGTCAACTTACAAATCTTGAGTAGGGTGCAACCCTACTAAATGCTGCCTTTTAGTTGCAGATCTGAAAGTCTCAAGCCGCTCAAATCCTAGTTACAACACCAAAGTTTTTTCCTCAGTCCTGGCAAAGCTCCTCCAGAAGCGCAGTCTGAGTCACACCTCCGATCACAAGTAATCTGATTTGAATGTGTAAACTCGGTGCAGCTCCTTAAAAAAAAAGTATATTAACAACATGAAATGAAGACATGCTTTACACCAAAAGTGCTCTTAGCGTAAACAAGCATTGCTGAAATGTATCAGCATATTGCTGGTAGCAGATGTTAACTTTTTCAGCTGTCTGCTCCACATGACGCCACGGGACAGATTCCCTTTTTTTTTTCACAGCATCTAAACACTTTGGAAGCGAGGCTGTCCTTTGCATTACAAATCCTCCATCACACCCTGTTTTACCAATCCTCTTACTCCCTGAGCTCGTAACCACCTTGTCTGTTTTCTCAGCTCATAACCACCTATTGTGCTTATCCACAGTGCCCGCTGCAGTCTTAGATTAAGATAAATGCCGGTGCCTGTGTGCTACGCCAGCATACATGCAAAGTAAAGCACACACGCAAACAAGCATTTACAAGGTGTTGAGGGAAATTAATTTGCATGCACACGCTCAGAAGGAATTTGTCTGCATCAAATTTATGTCTTTTCCGGCTCACAGATAGAAACCCTCACTCAGAGTTACTCCTGTGTGTGTTTGAGGTGAAAATAAGTTCTCACCTTCAGCTGAGGGAAGAGTAAGAGAAGTGTATTTTGTGCAACCTGATGTGATAATTGTCTGTCATCATTGTGCCTCTAAAGTGAGCATGATGTGTGCATTGGCAGAGATGGAGAGGTAAAAGCAGCAGTGACAGGTTTATCACCGGTGCCTGAGTCACTCAGAGAAAGCCCCTCGAGCCACCGCGGGGAGATTTGAGAGACTTTTTTCCTCGTCCCCTCGAGCCTCATCTCACTCACCTTGGATTTGCTCACTTGTGTATTGTAACAGCCTCTCTCTCTCTCTCTCTCGCCCTCCGCTCCCCCTCCTCCACCCCTCCACCTCTCCACGCCTCGTCCCATGTTCTCAGCCATCTATCTGCCACAGCTATTCCCTCCCTGTTGATGGCCCTGCTGTAATGTCACCCTATCTCACTCTCCATCTCTCCTCTCACAGTCTGGGTGCCAAAGTCACACTGTTGTCTTCTCTCGTTTTTCAGCTGGTTTTGACAGCCCAGACACATAAAGAGCAGACGTGGACACCGTGGAGAAACATATGTATAATCAGCTCTAATTGGCTGAATGTAAATAACTCTATTGTACATCCTGTTGCCTGAAGGTGGTTCATTCTTCGACTGATTTGAATCTATGTGGTGAGAGAGAGAGAGAGAGAGAGAGAAAGAAAGCAAGCACTTTGGGAATAATTATCATCACTATTTGCATGAGAAACCACAGGCCTCAGTATTCCCCTCACATACGGCGGTCAAAGACAAGATTAATTTGAGGTTTCTGTTCTATTGATTGTGTCTGATAATGACAAACCATCCAAAGAAAGGGTATCAGTCAGCCATATTCCCAGCTGTCTCTTGGGTCTGTCTGATTCACAACAAAGAAATAAACAAAAACACACAGCCTCCTCTTCAATAAGGAGGGTTCTTCCTCGTTTAAGTGATTGTTCATGTCAGATTCAATCTAATAAAGAAGGAACAATACAGATCAGGGGATGAAACGATGAACTCCAATCGGTGACAGAGTCGCCAATCGGCTGTGTTTCCACTAAGGTAATGAATTCTGTATAAGTCCAGAAAGTAGAGCTGGGCGATATAAAAAAATATGTTATCGCAATAAAATGTTTTCATATCAGTTGATACCGATATTTATCATGATAAATATCAAATCATTATTCCATTTTAAAATTCAAAGTCAGATTTGTGCTCCTGAGTTAAAGTTGAAGATGGTTTGTTAGCTGTTATCTATATTTAGTTTTCTATTATTGTTTGAGTAGTGAACTCCCCTGTAAGATTACTAAGGGTTACAGACGGAGTGATGTTGTTTCCCATTGCACAGTGAACGCATCACGGTCTTTCGGTGTTCACTTGTACTACGGTTGCGTTGGACATTAGACGTGTTCAAAATGCACAGCAGAAATTGTCTCTGTGTTCTTCTTTTACCCACATCCTGAAAGTTTATTTATTGAAGTGTGTTAAATAAATAGTTAACTCCTAGGTTTTGAGTGTTCTTTTGTGTCGCTGTCACTCTTTTCAGCTGTGTTAACACTTGCACCAAACGTCTTTAAGCCCCGCCTACTTCTCACCCTGCAACATGATTGGCTGTTCAATGATGTCTTCTTCTGTTTAATGTTGGGCGGCAACCAAGCGGCAACCTCCGGTCTAAAAATGTGAATCCAATGCGGAAGTGTTCAAAACTGCAGTTCCTCGAGTGTCCACTAGAGGCTGGCTCCTGAAGTACAGGAAACCACATACACACCAATTCAAAAAAGCTGATCTTTACAGCAGAAATAAACATGTTTACAGCCTGGTACAAAAACGAGTGTAGTCTGGATAGCTCATTTCTTGATCAGCACACACTGTAGGGGGGCGAATTTTTTCAGGCACAGGTGACTTGATTGACAGGTGGGAACACTGCAGCTGTTGGCTAGGAGGCTCAAAGCCCACCTCTTTATGTCAAACTGGCTCGACAGCAGCAATATGGCTGCCACCGACGATTGGCCTCAAAACAACGCTTCAGAAACAGATGGGTGACATCACGGATACTACGTCCATTATTTATACAGTCTATGGCGGCAACTAGCGTTTAAGGCCCATTAGCGTCCCTTCCTTTTCCAGTGGTTGGGGGGTGTAATTACAGGTTTAAATATATAGAATATTTTTGAACATTTGTTCAATTTTATAGAGAAAAACTATATCATGATAATTATCATTATCGAATTATCACCCAGCTCTACCAGAGAGTGCTGCAGACATGAGCAGAAAAACCTACCATAAGAAACATTCAAGTGACACCTTATCCTGCTAATATTGATTTTGTTTCTTTTGAATAACTATTTCTTCTTCTCTACTTGTATGCTTTTTTTTTCTTTTTTTTTCTATTTTTACTTTTACATGTTCGAAATAAAGACATCAAATCAAATCTTCTGTACTATGCATCCTTTACTGCATCATTGTTTTGCACATGGCTTTGTTTCTGTCCAAACTCAGTTCATGCAAAAAGACAATAAAAGGTGAAGACAAGCATTTTATGCAACACAAGCGATGACTAATGTTTAGGAGAAGCTGCAGAGGGGACTCATAGGTACGAAAGACAGAAAGCCACATGTAGTCATGGATAGAAATGTCATCATGCCATAAACGGACAAGTTGACAGCTTGTATAGTAGTCATGTAATTTTGCCATGGCCTCATCTCAGCGTTTTTCCTTCTTCTAATTGAATTAACGTTAAAAATCATCAAAGTGTTTTGTTCATTTCTGGCAGCACTTTTGAGTTTCCTGCAGAACACTGTGTTTTTTACTAAAGAGCTTATTTTCTGCAGAAATCTAAAATCAATTGGCTGTTAGTCGAGGAAACACAGGCGATGCTATGGTTGACCTACAACACTACATCAGGTGGACTTCTTTACAGCAGAGCTTCTTTACTGCAGGGGTTATGCATCAGTTTGACGGCTCGCCTTGTTTCTTAAAAAACACAATTTAATAGAAGCTGGTGTTGCCTGAAATATAAACTCACTCTGCTTAAATCAAAAGAAGTTCAAGGATTCTGAAACAACAGTAACTTTCGGATCAAATAAGAAGAGGCACTTAGGTATTTCACACCATAATCTAAAATTACATCAACAGTCACAGGGGTTTTTCCATGTTGCCTGGTTACTGATAAGACGGGCTGTGAGTAACTTTCCTTAATGTAGACAAATTTAATATTCTATTTTCTGCATGCTTTAAATCAGAGGTTCCCAAAGTGTGGGTTGGGACCCCGTTGTGGGTCACGAGACACAAATGGGGGGTCGTGAGATGTCTTCCAGAATGTTTTTTTTTTTTTAAGTTATCTAAAAATAGTACATTTTACCCATCATAGTAAACATATTGACAAAAATAGAAGCTATGCTTGAAATAAGACCTAGAAAACAGAAAATGTAATGAGTTTTCTGCCTTTCTTTGTTGTCAGATGACTCCTAAGTTTAGGGTTAGTGAACAGTTAATCATCAAAAGCATCAGTAGCAGCAGGTTAATTCATTACAGCACAGGAAACACAGACATATAAGTAGGCTTATTTTCTGCAGACCAGCTATGAAGCCACATTAAATCACTTTAAGGGACAGTGGGGGTCGCAAGTCTTTATTTTGGGGGTCACAGGCTGAAAAGTTTGGGAGCCCCTGCTTTAAAAGATATGTCAAGAGAAGTGATTATGAAGCAGCCGTGGACACAGACTCACACAGACATGTTCTTCTCCGTGCAAACACAAAACTGCAACTTACTAGTTTTCCCTCAGCTGGCCTGCAGCTCCGTATCTGTAGTGGTATCAAATATTCATTTATATTTACGCACGCAGCGCAGGGTTTGGGGCCCTTTGTAAATGAGCACATTTGATTATGTTTAAAGTATTAATGGCCCGGAACCAGAGTGGAGCAACAGAGGAGAGAGAACAAAAAAACCCCGTATCTGACAGGGGGCGAAGAGTCGTGGGTACGACAGTGTAAATACAAAAGCAGATAAGCGCTCCAGTTTTATCAATGTTTCCAACCCAGAGGGGGGACGGCGATGATACGTCTGCTGCACCGTGACCCCCTGACTTAATGCGACGCAGTGACGGTGCAACCGCTTCAAAGCTCGGAGTTGGAGTTACAATGAAAAGCAAGCAAGTGAGAAAATAAACAGTTTGTGGAAAAAAAGGAGGGGTTAAGATCTGTGTGAGATGAGAGTTAAAAAGAGCAAAAGGATTAAGGTGTTAAGAAGGAGGAAGAAAGAATAAGAAGAGGATGAGCAAACTGAGAGAAGAGAGAAAGTGGAGATTAAGGGAGAATAAGAAGTTTTCAATCTGGAGCCAATTTGCACACAATACTTTAAGTGTGATATGCAACACAGTTTTGTAATATGTTCTCTGGAATCACAAACATGTAGTGATCTATCTGGAAGATTTTGATTCTTGCATTATTTAAGCATCATTTTTTATCCCCCTGGCCTGCAAGTAGTCTGACACAGGACTTCCACCAGATCCATGTCCGGTCTGTCTCCGATCTGGTGGACAGCTGGAGTCATGTGACCGAGGTTTCCCCGCGGTAATCACTGAATCAAGGATTCTCCTCCTCCTCTCCTCATCCATGTTCTCTTTCTGGTCCTCTGAAAACCTCTGACCTGTTGACTCCAGGCCTGGCTCCGCTCATCATAACGGTTTGTTGTTGTAGTTAAGTGAAATACGATCTGGTGATAACACAGAGTGTTTTATTCTGAAAATGAATCAGATGTTTTCATTTTGTTTTGGTGAAACCTGACTTCCTGTCCCGCTCCATCTGCTCTGTTGAGATTGATGCATCGTGCTCGGGCATCTGGCAAAAATAGAAGTCTTGCGGATCTGATATGAAGGGCTCAGACCTGCCGGAACAGAGACGCAGCCGGAACGTGAGTGGATCCAGTGGAAGTTAACACAGTGAGGAGAATAGAAACCAGATCTGATGCCCTGTCGGTTAAGAGACGCACCGGACAAAACACGGATCTGGTGGAATTTGGCAAAATGACTTTGGTTTGTTGTTGTAGTTAAGTGAAATACGATCTGGTGATAACACAGAGTGTTTTATTCTGAAAATTAACAGGATGTTTTAATTTTGTTTTGGTGAAACCTGACTTCCTGTCCCGCTCCATCTGCTCTGTTGAGATTGATGCATCGTGCTCCAGCACCCGGCAAAAATAGAAGTCTTGCGGATCTGATATGAAGGGCTCTGACCTGCCTGATCAGAGACGCAGCCGGAACGTGAGTGGATCCAGTGGAAGTTAACACAGTGAGGAGAATAGAAACCAGATCTGATGCCCTGTCGGTTAAGAGACGCACCGGACAAAACACGGATCTGGTGGAATTTGGCAAAATAGGGACCCAACGGAGCGGATCCAGTGGAAGTTAACACATTGACTTGAATGGAAACCTATCAGATCCTGTGCCGTGACTGATCAGAGACAGACCGGACACGCATCTGGTGGAATTTGGCCGTTATTTTCCCTTTTTTGGTCTTCAAATTCAGATCTCTTTTCCAAATTGCTCCCTGTGAAAGCTTTAGTTAATCACAAGCTATTTTATGGCACCAAAATCGAATACAATCCTTCAAAATTGCGAAACATTCTCTCATTCAAGCATCCTATATGTGACGACTTACTGCTTTTCTTTGACACTTGAAACCCAAGTTGAGTGCTTTACATGTTGGTCTGACAGAGCAAACATTTGCATCACAAGCTCTGACAATTTCTGCTGCACACTATGTTCTGACAATAAAGGAAATGATTTGAGGATCACCAACAACAAAATAGTAAATTGAAGCCCACGTCCTCAGTGTATGTATGTATGGAGACAAAGCAATAACATGATGGATCACAACATCTTCATCCAAGGATTATGCAAGGGAAATTACACAATGTGTTTTATGACTTGACTGACAGTGATTTCTTTGAGAGATGCAGCACAAAAATATCCCAGCAGTGACAGCCAGGCAGAGCCATCAGATTTATGAAGTACACACAGCAATAATGTGCCGGGATTTCTTATTCACACTCCCAGGGCAGAGATGAGAAAGGAATCTGAAAGCAGTTTGTTAAGTCTACATGACACTCAGATGAGCTGGTTATTAGTTTTTGCTTTCATCAGTTTATTTTTTATTTGGCGGCTTCGTTATTTTTACAATATTTATCAATTTATAGGCCTACGTGTCTGAAATTCACAATCACTGTTTTAGATTTATTCTCAGAGAAAAAAGGTCTCATCCAGAGAACTGAGTCTCTTATTCTACCTCTTTGTTTCAGTGTTCAAACACAGACTCAGGAAGTGAAGTGATGGAAATCATGCAATGCAAACAAAGCTTCCTACGCTTCCAACTAAGGATGTTAACAATTCATCGAGTATGGATTAATTGATTGTTAAGAACTTACTCAAACACTTTTTTTTGTTTTCAGTTTGTATCACGTGGAACAAACATCATGTGGTCTCTTATTTCGTTCAGCTATCAGGGAGGTGTTTTATGTTTAAAGCATGTTTGCATGTGCCTTCTACCACCTCAGAAATATCTCCAAACTCCGCCCCTCACTCTCTCTCCCTGATGCAGAAAAACTGGTCCATGCCTTTGCCTCCTCCAGGCTAGATTACTGTAATGCACTACTCATCATGATGCCTGGCAAAAGCCTTCAAATGCTGCAGTACATACCGAGCTGCACAGCCAGGATCCTGATGAGGGTGCACAAACATGACCATATCACACCCATCCTGCAATCACTCAACTGGCTCCTGGTTTCACTCAACACAGGATCGAATTCAAAATCTCTCTGTTGACACATCAGTGCATCCATGGAAAGGCACCCACCCTACCTGACAGAACTATACTATAAGATATATAGTATATTCATGGAGTTACAGCAGCAAACAAAAAGGTGTACAGTACAAGAATATATATAGAAAAGAAATGTCCATCCGAGACGACAGATTGGCCTTAATTCTCCTGTCAGCCACCACCTCCACATGGTCCAGGACTGAGCTGGCCTTCTTCATCAGTTAGTTTAGTTTCGTTCTCCTGTATCCTGTCCGCCCACAGCCGGTGAAATTCTTCCAATGTGGCCATCGCGTCCGATGTTAGTTAGTTAGTTATTACACCCACAGACCACCACAGGAACCTTTCGCTCCACCAACACCAACCGCCTCTACTGCCCTTGAACTAGACGCTGCCCTGCAACTGTGGAATACCCTCCCCGACCACCTGAGAGCACCCCAAATCACAGACTCCTTCAAAAAGGAACTCAAAACCTCTCTTTCGAAGGGTATTCCACTAGTTTTTATCTGCCCTCCCCTGCTTCTTTTATCTGTTTTATTTAACTGCACTGTTTTTAACAAGTGTCTGCAATTTATTGTCTGTTTTTCACCCTGTTTTTACTTTTGCTTGTTTCATTAATGTGTCATGTAGCACTTTGGGATTTGTTTCTCAGTGTAAAGTGGGTAACAAATAAAATGTATTTTTTATTATATTATTATATCCAAAGATTGATCAAGGTGAAAACTTAAAATGTGCATCCCTACTTCCAACATCTCGTGCATTAAATACATCGTCTCTTATTTCTGCAGCACGTTGATTCTTGATAAGATAAGAAATATTTCATTTGTCATGTGTCGTGTCTTTTTGAGTCAAAGGTCTGTTTTTATTATTTTATTTTTTTGTGGTTTTTTTTGTTTGTTTGTTTTGTTTTTTTCTGTGATTGGGGGAAGGGGTGACAGTACAGTCATGGCCAAAAGATTTGAGAATGACACAAATATTACATTTTCACAAAGTCTGCTGCTTCAGGGTTTTTAGGTGTTTTTGTCAGATGTTTCTATGGTATAATGAAATACAATTAGAAGCATTTCATAAATATCAAAAGCTTTTATTGAGAATTACACAGAATTCATGCAATAAGTCAATATTTGCAGTGTTGACCCTTCTTTTTCAAGACCTCTGCAATTCTCCCTGGCATGCTGTCAATCAACTTCTGGACCAAATCCCGACTGATGGCAGTCCATTCTTGCATAATCAATGCTTGGAGTTTGTCAGAATTTGTGGGTTTTTGATTGTCCACCCGCCTCTTGAGGATTGACCACAAGTTCTCAATGGGATTAAGATCTGGGGAGTTTCCTGGCCAAGGGCCCAAAATCTTAATGTTTTGTTCCCTGAGCCATTTTGTTATGACTTTTGCTTTATGGCAAGGTGCTCCATCATGCTGGAAAAGGCATTCTTCATCACCAAACTGCCCTTGGATGGTTGGGAGAAGTTGCTCTAGGAGGACGTTCTGGTACCATTCTTTATTCATGGCTGTGTTTTTAGGCAAGATTGTGAGAGAGCCCACTCCCTTGACCGAAAAGCAACCCCACACATGAATGGTCTCAGGATGCTTCACTGTTGGCAAGAGACAGGACTGATGGTAGCGCTCACCTCGTCTTCTCCGAACAAGCCTTCCTCCAGATGCCCCAAACAATCGGAAAGGGGATTCATCAGAGAAAATGACTTTACCCCAGTCCTCAGCAGTCCAGTCCCTGTACCTTCTGCAGAATATCAGTCTGTCCCTGATGTTTTTACTGGAGAGAAGTGGCTTCTTTGCTGCCCTCCTTGACACCAGGCCTCCCTCCAAAAGTCTTCGCCTCACTGTGTGTGCAGATGCACTCACACCTGCCTGCTGCCATTCCTGAGCAAGCTCTGCACTGGTGGTGGCCCGATCCCGCAGCTGTAACACCTTCAGAAGACGGTCCTTGGCAACAATTGAACCTCTCTCCTTGAAGTTCTTGATAATTCGATAGACGGTTGACTGAGGTGCAATCTTACTCGCTGCTATAAACTTCCCTGTTAGGCCCTTTTTGTGCAATGCAATGATGGCTGCACGTGTTTCCTTGCAGGTAACCATGCCTAACAGATGAGGAACAATGGTGTCATGCACCATCTTCCTTTTAAAGTGTCCAGTCACTCAATCATGACAGATTGATCGCCAGCCTTGTCCTCATCAACACTCACACCTGTGTTAATGTGTGTGACACCTGTGTGTCATTGAAATGATGTTAGCTGGTCCTTTTGTGGCAGGGCTGAAATGCAGTGGAAATGTGTTTTTGGTGATAAAGTTCATTTTCAAGGCAAAGAGGGACTTTGCAATTAATTACAGTTGAGCTGATCACTCCTCATAACATTCTGGAGTATATGCAAATTGCCATTATAAAAACTGAAACAGCAGACTTTGTGAAAATTAATAGTTGTGTCATTCTCAAAACTTTTGGCCATGACTGTACATACCTATCTGCTTTGTACTAAAAATGAGCCTTGAATTTTGCTGTTTTGTTCTGAAAATGATAAAATAATAAAAACACATTGAAAAAATAAAAAAGGAAAATGTCATATGCTAGCTAAGTATTTGTGATGATAGCAAAAAGGTGTTGGTATGAAAGCTAGCTCATGAAAACCAAGGTGAGATACACACATGCTAATGTTAAGCGTACAAACTGTGCAGTCGTTATTAGTCACATTATGAACAGAGAAATCCTGCAGTCATATTTTATTTTCAGAAGAGAAGCCTTAGCATGCTCTCTTCTTCTTGAATCACATGCATATCTTTCAGGCATTGTCAACACGTGCTATTTGTTTATGAAAGACCCGGCTGATTGGGAGATTACACAGTAGGTCAGTAGATCAACAAAGACAATGCTGTGACTGAGCAGAGAAGTCCTTCACTGTTGATCTTGTGGAGAGTCCACATGAGAGCTGAGCCAGCATCTCAAGCGTTTATTACCTCCAATGTGAAGGACCCGCTATTCATTCAGGACACCAACGCACAGTTAATATGAAGGCCACTCCAATGGTAAGCTTTTTACATGGGGTCAATGTGAAGAGCTGTAAACTGCAGATTCTGTCAACGTTTTCATTGAGTGTAAATGTTTAGAGAGCAGAGGACAATCAATACAGACGCTGAGAGATTCACACACACACACACATGCTCACACCATCAGGCACACACATTTCAATATTTACTTTTGAATTAAAATGAAATGTTGAATGCATTATTTCCTTGTAATTAATCTGTACTTATCATCCATCATGTTCAGCGCCCGTTTGTCATTTCTGTTTCAGGGAATGAAAGGCTTATTTTCAGCACCGGGGCGGATCTTTTGTTTCTCATTTCTGCAAAACAGTAAATAATTAGCTTGCATCAAAAGCACAATGTGATGTGTAAATAATAACAGTGCAGGAGAAGCCTGAGTGCTTGACCCTGGAGGATCTGTTTTACTGTGGGAGTATTTTGCCGGCATGGTTTAGGTCATCTGTTCTCCCTGGAGGGAAGGGTCACTGTGATCGCTGCTTCCTGTGATGAAACACTTCTATCATGATGGGATTGGTGTCTCAAGGGGGAGAATTCTTCAATCCACATGACACAAGGGCTCGCTGAATGGTCTGGAGAGCACAAAATGATGTGTATTAAAGACAATGGCCTTCTCAGTCACCAAATGTTAACCCAATGAGACAGGGTTGGAAAAACGTAGCTATATTTTTGTGGAACAACACCTTACTGTGTAGATTTTTCTTTGAGAGCCATGACATGATGAAAGATGTCCTACAAATATTATTCCAGTTGAAGCTGTGAAATTGAATATCTGATTGATCAAAGAAATGCTTCAAAGTGGAAATAAAATGAACATGCTAGCCTGAAAATTATAATCCAGTTTGCAAGTTTAAATCAATCTTGAACATTTCAGTTTATCATTTAGGAACAAGCATTATCATAGGAGCACATGAGGCCACGATACACCTTGATTTTGATACTGATCATGTCCTACACAGACTTTACTTCCCCAGCTGTTCTTTATGGAATGAATCAGAATTCATTACATTGTTTGAAGGATCCTGCAACCAAAAAAACAACCCTTATTCACCATGATCACGCTTCCCACACACCCTCCTCTCTGCACACAGCTGTTTTCCTCGCCCCCCTTCTCCTTCCTCATCAGCAGGATGTTTCATAAGTTACAAAAAGTTGAGATATCCGCTCACACCAATCAGATTTCACAGCTTGTGAGCCGAGTGGAGAGAAGGGTTATTGTTAAATCAATGATGTAGCATTTAAAAACAAGCGATAGAACGTGGTCCTGAATGACATCAGGACTTTTTACTGACTTGAAGCAGCAACAGGAGTACGTTTACGGGAAAGAGGGCAACTCAATCGATGTGTGTAAACTTTGGATGTTATGTGAGTGTGTGTTTTTAAGTAGAGTGTGTGTTAGACCTTCCTCAAGTCAGGTACAGGAGGAGTAGAGATGAAGGGACAACATACAGTTAAATGGATTATGGATGGTTGTTGTTCTCTCAGATGAATAATTAATTAAATGATTTTGCTTTACATCTGAATACAACTATCTGCTTCATCATCCTTTAGTGTGAAAACATGAACTGGCATGAGTCCACCTGAGTCCAAGCCATGCATGGACCCACAACACCTCAGACATCGTCTTCAACCTCATCCACAAATGTGACCCGACAGTAGTCCCGCCTGCTTGATTGCCGTAGGCATCCTCCTGCTGTGGACGTTCCAGACTCCAGCTGATCTATCTCTTATTCTCCTCTATCTATCCCTCTTTCCAGACCCAACTTGGTGGAGGCAGATGTGTGTCTAACATGAGTCTGGTCCTGCTTGAGGTTTCTGCCTGTTAAAAGGAAGTTTGTCCTCGCCGCTGTAACTAGCTAAATACTGCGAGGTGCAATACTCATGGTGGATTTGGGTCTCTGTTCATAATTTGATATAGAGTGGTCTAGACCTGCTGGATGGATGGATGGATGGATGGATGGATGGATGGATGGATGGATGGATGGATGGATGGATGGATGGATGGATGGATGGATGGATGGATGGATGGATGGATGGATGGATGGATGGATGGATGGATGGATGGATGGATGGATGGATGGATCAATCAATCAATCAATCAAATCAATCTTTATTTGTATAGCGCCAAATCACAACAAACATTATCTCAAGACGCTTTCACAAACATAGGTCTACCACTCTATGTCAATATATATCTAATCTATCACAATATGGATGGATGGAGGGATGGAGGGATGGATGGATGGATGGATGGATGGATGGATGGATGGATGGATGGATGGATGGATGGATGGATGGATGGATGGATGGATGGATGGATGGATGGATGGATGGATGGATGGATGGATGGATTGATTGATTGATTGATTGATTGATTGATTGATTGATTGATTGATTGATAAACAGATCTTGGGAGTCAGTGGCCTAGCGGTCTAAGCATGCACCACATATAGAGGCTATAGTCCCCGTCGCAGAGGTCGCAGGTTCGATTCCAGCCTTGACCATTTGCTGCATGTCCTCCCCCACTCTCTACTCCCCACATTTCCTGTCTCTCTTCAGCTGTCTTATCCAATAAAGGCAAAAATGCCCCAAAAATATAACTTAAAAAAAAAAACATCTCAGTGGGTACAAAGCCATTTCTGTTGTATTCATGCACTTCTTTCATAACTATCTAAATCACCAATTTTCACTATTTATCTCCTCACCTGTGTTCCTTGAGTCAGCTTGAATGCCGTCTCTGAAATCCATCTATTCCATCCTCCACACATCCATCCTCCTCATTAGAACCCTGAACGATGTTTAGTCTGATTTAAGCTAGAGGTTAAACCCTTCACCCTCACTACAGAGCAATCTCCAAGCTCCATGGCGCTGCTTTTAAAAGAACTACTTTAAATTAATCTGGTTTGCCAAGTCTTGGCTGAACACTGCTGTAAACTTTGTAAAGTGTCCCCGAGCCAGAACGAAGATATCAGAAAAAAGGGATAAAAGCAGAGGGGCGGGTTGGTAAGGCGGTAAAGAAGCCTGGTTGTTAAATCTTTTTATGTCCTTGTTATTATGGAGCCGAGCACGAGTTTGTTTACGAACGACTATGACTGTGATCATGCAGATAAGAGAAAACAGGGGCAGCAGTTAATATCAGGCTCGCAGGCAGACTTCTTGGCAGCTGTTGGAGTAAGGGTATTTAAATGTGTAGATGTTTTATTCAGCATGAATGCGAATGTGTCTCTTAGTGACAGGGATGTAAGGATAAAGAAAAGATAATCAGTTTTTTCTTGCCAAAAGGGTTTTGCCGTTGTCTAGTGCCAGGTGGCACAGATGCTGCAGGTGTGCAAATTGGATACTGTGTGAATCTCATTATCAACATCTTATACTTGGTGAACTTCCTGAATAGACTTACCCTCTGAAGCATACATTTCAGGACAGGTGTTCTAATCAGAGTGAAATATTCTGTTAAGATTTGCGAAGCTTGGTCTAAATTGTTTTGTTTATTGAGGAGAGAGGTTATGTTGGGGGGTTGTGATTGAAACAGTGAAAAATAATAACTTTGCAGAATCATACCTGGCCAATTAAGGTGACGAAGAGTATACTGTGGCGGTTTTTGTTTTCATCTTGTATCACCGAAACACCGAGGGGCTGTGAATGATGTGTGCATCTGATTTGTCTCGAGGTGAATCTGTGTTTTTGCTGCATCACGTACAAGAAGGATGTGAAAGAGGACAGATATGGAAGGATCTGGTTGATATTTGTCCTTCAGAGAGTGGTGGTTATAATGAAACTAGGGATGTCAACAATTAATCGACTATCGGTTAAAGCTGGGGTTGGTAATCAGATTTAGATACACTTTTTGTCATACTGGTTAAAATGATCTTTATGTCCTGATGGTAATCAATACATGATGTGTTCCTAGAAAAGAGTGAAAAAAACCTGCTATCTACAGCCGGAGTAAACCTGGGAAAACACCAACCAATCACCGTTTTTTGGGTCCCCAAATTTTAAACCAATCAAATCCCGTCCAGCCGTTCTGCCCTCCTCCTGCTCGTACATTTCCCCGGCGTGCACTCCTCCGAGTCCCCGTCTCCTGCCTCTACTTCCCCTGACTCTATTTACTGCCCCTCTCGCTCGTCCTCGGGCCTGTCCCCTCTGACCTGATGAGGTGCTTTGCTCAGGACTGTAGTCCGGATCAGAGTCTAAAAAGCTCTCACCAACAAGCAGAATAATTAATGACGTTCAGTAAGTCCTACAGAAAATATATATTTATTGTAGCGTCCATCCGGACGCTGTAGTGATGACGAGCCGATTCGTGAACACTTTGAGTTTTAATAACCGGTCACTGTCGGCCGTGATCACGCCAACCAACAAAACAACAATCAATGTTTGAATGAATGAAAAACTTCTCTTGTCTCTCCTCTCTCCCGCTCACACACTCTACACCTCTCCTGATGCCTTCACTGACTGTCAACACTGTAGGAATTAAGAACATCTACACTGAACATGTTTAACAAACAGTAGAGCTGTTACAGTTTTACATGTGTTATAACTTTTCTCCTGATATCGTGTCACCATGACAACTGGATAATGCTAGCATGATAGTTGTGAGTACTAACAGCAGCCATGTTTGTTTGTGTTTTTAACTTTCACTATGATAATGTTTTGGTGAGGACCGGTTTTGAATCAGTCACTATCATATGGTCGAGAATCAGCGGCGCTCGTGCATGTGAGCGGGGGGGCGTCGTTTTGGAGGAGCTCCGAGGGAGGAGGGGAGGGGTTAGACAGAGTCATGAGGAAAAGCTACATTCAAATTCATGCTGGTTTTCCGAGACTACCAACCCTAGCTTTAATTGATTGTTTAAAACTTACTCAAACACATTTTTTTGTTTTAATTTTCTGTCACATGGAACGAACATGATGTGGTCTTATATTTGGTTCAGCTATCAGGGAGGTGTTTTAAGTTTAAAGCATGTTTCAATGTGAATCAGAAAGAAAGAAAGAAAGAAAGAAAGAAAGAAAGAAAGAAAGAAAGAAAGAAAGAAATAAATAATGAAAGACAGAAGTAAAGATAGAAAGAAAGAAAGAAAGAAAGAATGAAAGAAAGAATGAAAGAAAGAAATAAAGAAAGAAAGAAAGAAAGAAAGAAAGAAAGAAAGAAAGAAAGAAAGAAAGAAAGAAAGAAAGAAAGAAAGAAAGAAACCTACTTGAAATAAAATTAAATTTTTTCATTCGTGGACATGCTACACACAGTTTTTGGTATATACATACAATCATGCACACATGCAGTGAACATGCTTAGGGAGAGATGTCAGAGTGAGGATGCTGCTATCAACCAGCACACCCCAAGCAGTTGGGGGTTTGGTGCCTTGCTCAAGGGCACCTTGGCAGTGCCCAGGCAAGTGAACTAGCACCTCTCCAGTTACCAGTCCACTTGCCAAACTTCGTCCATACTGGGACTCGAACCGGCAACCCTTCGGTTCCCAAGCCAAGTCCCTATGGACTGAGCTACTGCTGCCCAAAAACTGACTAAAGGTGTTGCGCACAGCGGAGACACTCAAGTGCGGGCTGCATCTGAGTGACAGGTCTCCATGAGCGCTTTTTTTCTCCGTCGCCAGACTGATTATGACTCGGTTCCACTCCCTACTAACACCTGACCACATGCACAT
This sequence comes from Notolabrus celidotus, assembly GCF_009762535.1. Taxonomy (NCBI): domain Eukaryota; kingdom Metazoa; phylum Chordata; class Actinopteri; order Labriformes; family Labridae; genus Notolabrus; species Notolabrus celidotus. The sequence goes on from NC_048291.1 coordinate 25,010,739, forward strand.
GCTTATTTTTCTAAATAAGAACAAGTAGACAGAAAACTGGACGCTGAGAGTCTGAAATATGTTTCTGTTCAGTTCTCTTTGGGGGCAGCAGTCGCTCAGTCCATAGGGACTTGGCTTGGGAACCGAAGGGTTGCTGGTTCGAGTCCAAGTATGGACGAAGTTTGGCAAGTGGACCGGTGGCTGGAGAGGTGCTGGTTCACTTGCCTGGGCACTGCCGAGGTGCCCTTGAGCAAGGCACCGAACCCCCAACTGCTCGGGGTGCGCTGGTTGACAGCAGTATCCTCACTCTGACATCTCTCCCTAAGCATGTTCACTGCATGTGTGTGCATTTGTATGTATATACCAAAAAACTGTATGTGTAGCACGTCCAAAAATAGCATGAGTGAAAAAATTGAATTTCCCCCCTGGGGATCAATAAAGTACCTTTCTTTCTTTCTTGTTGAAGTCTGAGCCTTCACTTTATGTGACTATGTGTACACAGAGATTATTTTTATAAGCCTGCTCCACATGTTGATATTCAGCATGTTTAACATTTTGAACACCTCAATATGATCCTTAGCTATTCAATACCGTCAGTTATATGCATTGTGGCATGAAGGAAAATTGGATTGAGGGGGAAAATACGCATTTGGCATTATTTCTTTTAATGATTATAATAATAATAATAATAATAATACATGTTATTTATTAAAACGCTTTAGAAGTTTCTTTAAGACACAATAAATTATACAATAGAAAAGTAAAGGAAAACAGTGTAAAAAAGCGAAGGAAAGCAAAATCAGCAAAACAAAATAAAACAAAACAAACAAAAATCAATCAATTATAGGTTAAAAGCCTTTGATTAATCGACAACTGATCATTAAAATGTCCAAAGATCAATCATGGAAAAATACTAATTTACATCCCTAGTTATAAACAGAGAGTCCAGGCTCTTTCTGTCACTCCCTTAACTTTCAACACTTCCTGGTAAAATAACTGTAAGTTGCCAGATCCAGTTCATTATGAAGCTAATCCATTTTTTCACTCTTGTTTTTGTAAGTATGAGTAAATACCCTATGACACTGCAGTGTGGTTTTAATGAGCTCCACTAACATGTGACTCAAGACTCTTGTTTACCAAAGACATCAGGGACCTCATGTAAATGTAGCCTCAAGGTGCATCTGATGTGCAGAGTGTGCTTTCTGTAATATGAAGTATTAGCACAGACAGATGCAGCAGAGAAAAGAACAGAGGATATTGCACAGGACGGAGGAAAGAGTGAAAGCGTGGAGGTTTTTTGCATCATTGGAGTGCTGGGAGATCGGCTTGATTTTTCTAAATATCCTCTTGTCAGTTCGGATCAGGGAATGTCATGCAGGCCAAATACTGGGGGGCACAATGAAACCTGGGTGAGGAGTCCTTCCTCTGAAAGAAATGTAAATGATGATGTAATTTTCAGAAATTTGACGTGTGTATAAATAAAAGATTTTGAGTGTCAACCTCAATAGATCTTTTTTTTTGTAGTGCAGTCATTTCCCACTTTTCACTTCAGCATAAACGACGCTTCTATTCTGAGATTTTTATGGAAATTTAATTGAAGTGATATTTTACTGCCTTTTCTCTCACTTCAGCTCAAGCATCCACACCGCTGCCACTTTTCTTGAAAACAGTTAAATCCTCCACTCTAAATCTAAAGGGCAGAGTACAAGAGATGTAAGGATTCTGCCAACATGCTAAAAGCAGCAAGAGTCCAGATCAGACTGTGCAGACATCACATCACATTTACTCCTTTGTTATTAAAAGCTCAGACTAAGCAGTAAACTCCTTCCTGCACTTTTAACCTCATAACTCGGGACAGGGCCAGGCTTTCTGTCTCCCTGATTTTCCTCGCCAACCTAGACCTGGAGATTTATCATGCAGGAGTTAGTGCCTCAGACCTCACAGACTCTTTCACAGACTGTAATAAGGATGTGAACTTCAGCTGGTGCAAGTCAAAACTCTTAAAATACAACTGTGCCTTTATTTTTGAAATGTAAACAAGTGTTTATAACTGATTGCATTCCTAATTTCACACATTTATATTTGTAATTGATGCATTAACAATTCTGGCAGCACTTCATTAAATTGCAGGGAAGGTTAAGACGGGTGAAAGCGAATTCAGGATTATTTCCCCGTCTTGGTGTAACATGGAGTTTCAGTCTGACTGAAGCAAGTGTGAGACGTTTTTTTCACCAAAGTAAATATTCAATCCTTTCCACATGCCAAATACCTTCAAGGCTTAAATAGCAATTTTCAGAAAAACAAATCAGGAGAAAATGAAGTCAGTTTGAGTTCTGCCTCCGTCTCATATATTCCATGCTTGGAGAATCTTGCAAGATCTGGCAACGCTGATATCACACAGATCTGTGTTTTCTCTCTATTGGTGTGTCAGAGTAAAGATGCACATGAAACAAATCAAGCTTCAATAAAACATGCATTTTTTTTCACTATTATACAAATTAAGACAAGTGTTTATCTCCTCATACCAAGCATGCAATGTCTAATCTTTTGTTCAATGCTTTGCAAAACTGAAGCACATCAGAGTGATAGGTTCTGAGCTACTGAAGTGATGTCATCTTCAGCTTTTAGTGGAAAACACAGATGTAGTACTGGTCAAATTCCACCAGATCCGTGTCCGTCTCCGATCCAGCAAAGCACCAGATCAGTTTCTATTCTAGTCATTGTGTTAACTTCCACTGGATCCGCTCCGTTGCGTTCCGACTATATCTCTGATCCAGCAGGTCACAGCCTTCCGGATCAGATACGCAAGACTTCTACTTTTGCCGGATGCTGGAGCACAACTGTTGTGGAAGTTTTCCACTACTGGTGAATAATGAAATAGAGACTTCTGACGGATGACAAGGTTTTTTATTTTCTTTGCAAAGAAAAGATCAATCAACATACGAGAGGTCAGAATGAAGAAAGAGACCTAAACATTTATATCTGAGGAACGCCCCCTGAGTTATGCCTCACACCCTTTGTCTGCTGCAGGTATTGGCACCAGGACAGGGTTTTGTATCCAGGCAGGAGGTTTTAGAGGTCTAGACATCACAATTTAAAACACAAAAGGACCTGGTATCTTGGTGAGAAAGCAGGAGGTGGGGCGTCTCAAGCAGTCAAACACAAAGGAGACGAAATTGCCATTACACGACTCATCAATCTCAACAGAGCAGATGGAGCGGGACAGGAAGTCAGGCACCAAAACCAAATGAAAACATCCGGTTTAATTATCAGAATAAAACACTCTGTGTTATCACCAGATTGTATTTCACTTAACTACAACAACAAACCAAAGTCATGATGAGCGGAGCCAGGCCTGGAGTCAACAGGTCAGAGGTTTTCAGAGGACCAGAAAGACAACATGGATGAGGAGAGGAGGAAGAGGAGAATCCTTGATTCAGTGATTATTGTGGGAAAACCTCGGTCACATGACTCCAGCTGTCCGGCGGTCCGGCTCCATGCTGTATTCTGAAAATGCAACCAGTGGGTGTTGACGGACTAGAGAGCACGGAGCCAGACCGGACACGGATCTGGTGGAAGTCCCATGTAAGAGGTGTTGGACTTTTTTTTTTAAGTTATATTTTTGGGGCTTTTACACTTTTATTGACAGATGGAGAGGACAGTGGATAGTGTAGGAAACTGGGAGAGAGTGGGGGAATGACATGCAGGAGGGGAGCTGCAGGCTGGATTCGAACCTGGGTCGTCCGCCTCATGGGCGTGCAACTTCACCATTAGGCCAAGTCAACGCCCGGTGTTGGACTTTTTAAGGTACGTTATATCAATACCTAACGAGACATGTGGTTCATAAAATGATCATAACTATGTGTTGTGAAAAATGAGACTGATATGATCTAAATAGAAAACAGACATTCAGGGTTGATGGGGCATGAAGTGTGTGAGCAACAGAGGTGCTGTGAATGCTTGATATTATAGTTTCATTGACTATACACTCTCTGGACAGAAAAGAGAAGCAACAACAGTGTTTCATTTTGCAGAGAAAAATTCATCACCATCAGAACTCTGCTCAGGGTATTAAGCTTCAATGAGCTTCATTATCTGCTTTAAATTAAAATGTGTGCAGGTTTAATTCTGAGAGTGACAGGTTGAAGCCTCAGGTGGGTTTAGCCGGTAGAGGCTGTTAAAAGTCATCACATAGCCTGATAACTATTTAAATTCTGAGAGGCAGAACTTCTGACTGGTGAGTAAAAACAACACTCTATGTTCTATTATGTTCATCATCAGTCTATCATAAGTTAATAAAGTGATGCATGTCATTCTTTCAGAGTTGAGAGTTTTCTCTGCAGCAGCTCTTAAAGTTGCAGACACTCCTCCAAAGAACCCAGGGTGTCGAGGCTTTGGGTGTCAAATGTGGTAAATATTGCTTTGCATTGCATTTGTTGTTTTTTATGTCTTCCGAGCCGTTTTCATCTCGTCTCTGTTGGGATAAAATATGTTTTCCTGTTAAGAAGTCAGATCGCTTTCAAAACATCTCAGATGTGCAGCCACTGTGGTTTGTGTTGAAAGGCAGAGTGAGGATAGAGAAAAAGTCACAGAAATAGGATGTGAGATCGAAAAAAAACTACACACTCCAAAAGCAACACTTTGCTCTGTCTTGTTCTTTCTCATCACACACTCTCTCTCTCTTTCTCTCTCTGCGGAGATCTCTCGGGTGGTTTGACAGAGAATTGGTGCAAATGAGTGTCTCATTAAACCTGATGAGCTTTGCTGAGACTTAGCTTATGACCCATGAGAAAGAGGAGGGGGGGGAGGTTTTGACACACACTGTACTAAAACTGGAGATCTGTCTTCTGACAGGAGTACAAAGGATCCTGTTCAAGGAAAACACCTTTTTGAAGACAGCCTTTGTGTTTGTATTTTGGGAACGAGTGCAGCAGGGGTGTTCGTTTCTCTCTGAGTATTTCAGGTAAATATATGAACAGGAAGAAGTCACGGTGCATATTTATCCAACAAAGATCTCTTCGACTTGATTATTAGGATTGATTCTTCTGGATGTTTTGTATCATTAAAAGCCTTTGTTTGTTTTTCCTGGGCATGACTACTACAATAATGATGATAATAATAACAATAAACTCCCATGAAGCTGAGGTAGTGAGAGTGTTGTTGCAGATTGAGTGAAAAGATGGAATTTAACAGTTTAGCAACTTCAGTAATTAATGCAGGACACTGAAACCCTGCCAGATGCCCAAACCTTCACCCTCAGACTTTATGAATACTTCAGTGTAGAAAACTTATTTAAACAAAGTATAAAGAGGAGGGAAAAAAAATGCAGTTTTCAAAGCCTTTTGCACATCATCATTCTGGTGGAGGAGTACCGGAGCGCTAATATGCATTGACTCCTCTTTTGGGCGCCCTGAGGTTGGCGAATTTGAATGTAGTACGCCCAAGAAAAGTGTATCCAGCATGCTAAATACCTGCAGGAGTTAACCATGGACACACAGAAGAAACCAACAGCCTCAGTGTTCTCTTCAGGCATCGTTGGAACATCTCTAACCATGTGTTTTTGCAACTTACAGTTATTTACAGACATGTGATTCAAGTGGCAACCTCCGGTCCCAAAGTATGAAGCCCATGCAGAAGTGTTATAAACTGCAATTCATTAAGCATCCACTTGAGGCTGGCTGCAGAAACACAGGAAACCACATACACACCCATTCAAAGAGACTATCTTTGCAGCATTTATAAACATGTTTACAGCCTGGTTCAAAAAACAGCTTGGCTCTACGTAGCTAATTTCTCTATCGGCACACACTGTACATGGGGTGAATTTTTTTATAGCACGACGATTCAGGAGATAATAAGATTTCAGCCGCCCTTATCATCACACGCACCGCCTCCATCCACCACATCACACCCATCCTGCAGCAGCTCCACTGGCTCCCCATCACAGACCGGATCAACTACAAAATACTTCTCCTCACCTTCAAATCCATACACAACCTCGCCCCTCCATATCTCTCTGACCTCCTCCATACTGCCACACCCGTACGCACCCTCAGATCCTCCTCCTCCTCCATCCACCTTACTGTCCCCCCTGCTCGCCTTGTTACCATGGGGAGCAGAGCCTTCAGCCGCTCTGCTCCCCAGCTCTGGAACTCTCTCCCACCTGACCTCAGTAATACTGACCCACTCCTACATTTTAAATCCAAACTCAAAACCCATCTGTTTAAACTGGCTTACTCCATCTGACCATAACTCCTCTGTCCATTCACTTCAAACTTTTTAAATTGTGTTTTATTTACTGTTTGTTATTTAAACTCTGTTTGTTTTTAATGTTGTAAGGTGACCTTGAGTGTCAAGAAAAACGCTTATAAATAAAATGCATTATTATTATTATTATTATTACAAGTTTTGCCCAAATAAGGACTTGACTGACTTGCAGGAACACATAGCTGTTGGCTAGGAGGCTCAAACCCCGCCTCTTTACCTCACACTGAAGCCTGATTTATACTTCTGCGTTGAATCGACTGCGTAGCCTACACCGGGGGTCCGGGTAGCTTCCGTACCTACGCAGAGGCCTAAGCATGTAGCTGATCTGCACCTCCTCCAAAATGTAACTACTCCTAGAATCAACACGGACCGCAAGCCCTGTGATTGGTCCATTCGGCAGCATTGTGTTTCCTGCATTTACAGCACTTCCAGGATCCCGGACATCGGTCGTGTATTTCATCTCCTCCTCTCTATTCTTCATGTAATCATGTCTGTATGATAAACAGCAACATGTATCAGCTGTAGATTAACAGAACACGCTCTGATTCGCTGTGGAAAAGTAAGCGGAGATCGTAGCGGGGCCAGAAGCAGGCCACCGGCTATCAGAGAGACCACTGCCCTCAAACGTTTCGGCGGAGAATTGCTGCGCGACACGGACACATGGACGCACAAGTATGTGGCGCTCATGTCAGCGTCAGCCTCTGCTGCGTAGGGGCAATGCAGAAGTACAAATCAGCCTTTAGCTTAGTTGAGTTCAGCATTTCCAATATTGGCTTCAAAGCAGCGCTCAGGAACATGATGGGTGACGTCACGGACACTACGTCCATTATTCATACAGTCTATGGTCTGATCACTGCAGATCCTCTTTGAATTTCATGCTGTGAACTTAAGCACACTCCCTTGGTAATATCTTGCACCTTTCTGCAGAATCAGTACAAAATGTTCCATGCTTCTCAAAATGGACACATTGTTGAAAACAAGCCAGACACTGTGAAGTTTTGAGCCTTTAAATGAAAGATCTGTTGCTTTTTTAAAACTTCATAAGAAGGCGACGACAACATTTTGAGGTTTTGGATGGATAAAACAAGTTCTTGTATTTTGAACTGGACTTCCTCACTCTCACAGTTTGTCACACAAACAGCAACATCTCCACTTTCTCCATCCCAATGAGGCTGTCACTATGCTGTAGTCTGTCAGGCATAAGACGACACCACTTTGGGTGTCAGTGGCCTCCCACAGCCGGCTGTAACACTAACGCACACGTCCAGGCTGAGCTCACTGTTCTCTGCACCCCCCAGATCCTGCATGCCCGCCCGCTCGCCCACCCTGCCTGACAATCTGCCTGACAGTCTGCCACTTGTCCTCACGCCGAGTTAACGTCCATTCTGATCCAGGATAAAACACCGCCTCTGCTGCCTGCCTGCTGTCAGTACAGATTCATTACAAGTCATATGCTGCAATCAGCCGACCTCCCTGCATCACGGCTGATGTTGACAATGTGCTGCCACGTTCGCTTCACGGGGGGATGAACTGCCCTCGTCAGGAACACCAGCCGGTATCACTGCCGGCGGTGCGGGGAGTGTTGTTGTAGCATGACATGATAGAGACAGCTACTAATGGTGCTAGTTACCCTACAGTGCTGCATGTGGTATCTCAGGATGGAGTTTGGATGCAGTTCCGTGGACATCCAAGCAACCTCTCCTTGAATAATGAATGAGGAGGGAAAGTGAGGCGGCAACAGCCAAAGCAGAGCGGAGTCTGAATGCTGAGGAGAAGGTAAAAAAAAGAGTGAGAGAGAGAGAAACTAAGCAGAGTGGTATTAGACCGAGAAGACAATTACATGATGTAAAGAAAGAAAGCATGAGGTAGGTGAGATAAACACATTAACAAGTGTTTTTTTTTTCTACTGCTGCTCTGCTGCTTGTTTATGTGTACTTTGTAGAGACATGTATTTTTATGTAACTGCTTCACTGAAGCTACAGACTTAAATGTTTTATTTAAAATACAAGCCTCTCCACTTGGGAGAAAAATTAGTGCGTTTCAGACGTCAGAGAAGAGATTAGACTCAGAGAAATGAGCTCTCAGATGGATCCTCCAAGGGATCGTGGATCAATTAAAGCACGCCATGATAGAGAAGGTCAAAGGTTGTGATGTATGTGACGCAGCAAATCCATCAACATCACATGAGCCTCTTTATTCACCTGGAACTCAATGCAATCACTGCCCAGACCATTCTCCTCCTAAGTAAGGAAATGGGGCCAAACTGTCTGCTGCCTGTGCTTTCAAATTGTGTTTTCATTCTGCTGTGTTATCTCCGGTGTCCCCATGGTAACATCGTTTAAGGACTGTTCACCTGCAGGCTGGGATTGGGGGGGGGAGTGTGCCTCAGAGAGGAGGACTGAGGAGACAGATGATAGAATAATAAAAGACACATTCGTTCAGCAGATTCTAATTATGAATGCAAACATAACGGCGCTAATGTTGGAGCAGCCTCGGTTTTTATTTCCTTCACAGCGCAGCTGACAAACCAGAGAGGGGAGAAGTAAAAACAGCTGGAAGACAGACATCACTCGGTCTCAGCAGAACAGGATTTTAATATTTAAAACAGCAGTAAACATGAAGTTTTGGGGTCAGGCGCTCACAACTCTCTCACTTAAGAGTGAGAGGCGGAGGAAAGAGCGGATACCAAAACCTGGATTATATCCGAGAGGCTGACCAGGAAGCCTCACAGCCCGCAGACACGTGATCTAAACAGGACCCTCACATCAACATGGAGGTTTCTTAGTTTTAATGATATGATTTAGAACTTCAGCTCAAAAGTTAATGAAACCATCATAAAGTTTCACCCACTTTCATCATTAGACCTCGCTGTACTGTCACTGCCATGCAAAGTACATCAAAAGGAAATTGCCACAAACTGCATCCTGGATTAAAAAGGTAAAAACCCTCTGGATTTCTCAACACTTCAAAGTGGATTCAGGATTATGAAATGCCCTCAGCCAGGGTAAAGTCCGGGTTAAAACTTACCAGAGGAAGTCATCCTGGAACCAACAGGAAGCAGAGTTCTCACTAAAATGTTAAAGTTCTGTTTTGGGTGTTCTCTCTGATGGCTGTCACTCCTGTTTGCTCGTGCTCATGTTTGATTTTTAAGGTTAAATATATGACATCAGTATGTGTTCATCACATGGACACCATTTCTGCAACTCAAATAATAGGGCTGCATATCCCAAAGTGTTTATGCAAATGTTAGTAGCTCTTCACAATTCACAAGTAGCATTAATATGTATTTGGATATGTGCTTATGACAACTACCATGCCATCCCTTAACTCAATGTTTCACAGCTGCTCCAAAGATATTGGGCTTAAAATGTGTTGGTGACTAATCCAAAACAATGAGCTTAAAGGTCCTAAAATGTACCAAAGGGCTAATGAGTCTGGTGATAATTGGTGATAAATTGGAATTAAAATATGTCATCAGCTGAGTTTTCTTTCTCCTCCTATTTTCTGTAATAATTGTAATTTTGTATTTTGGTAATCCAGTTTCTGAACACACATTGGAGGGGTTGTCGAGGTGTTTCTTGTATTTCTATTTTTTAAGTATTTTTTGTGTATTTTTATTTAATTTAATTTTGATTTTAGTTTTTTGTATTTTGTATGTATTTTTTATTTTGTTTTAATTTTAGTTTTTCTGTATTTTGTGTGTATATATATATATATATATCATTTAAATTTTTTTTTGTTTTTTGTTTTGGTGTATTTTTAATTTTTGTATTTTTATTATTTTTCATTTATTTCAAATAGTTTTCTTTCTATTATTTTCTGTGATTGTTGTTTTTGAGTCACCTGGTGACAGTTGTGATAAATTGGACATGCCCACTCAGTTGGTGAGACTCTGAAGAAAGCCTCAGGCTGAAACTCGTTCCTTTGTTTTCTTTTTGCTGCTGTCAGATTATCGTCATTAAAAGTTTGTCAACTTAATTGCGTGTGCTGACATATTTCAATTAAATTCTAACATTTAACAGTACAGCACAAAACTCTGATTGGCTCATTCTGAAAGAATCTCAAGTTAATACTGAACTGGGTTGATCAGCATTTTCCACTGATGCCCCATTGATGCCTCTCTGAAATAAAAACATGGATGCATACCAACCTCCTATCACTAAACTACGACAAATCCGACCTCATAATCACTGGCCCCAAGTCCCTCACAAATCCCATTCCAAATTTCACTGTCACTTTAAATAACTCTACTCTATCTCCTGCACCTCACATCCGTAACCTTGGAATCATTTTTGACAGCAACCTTTCTTTTCAACACCACGACACCCAGCTCACTAAAACGGCCTTCTTCCACCTCCGAAACATCGCCCGCCTCCGTCCATTCCTCTCTTTCTCTGCCGCAGAAACCCTTATCCACGCATTCATCACATCCCGTTTAGATTACTGTAATAGCATCCTGTACGGCACATCATCCAAAGTCCTCCATAAACTGCAATACATTCAAAACTCTGCTGCACGCCTCCTCACCTGCACCCGCTCTTTGACCACATCACCCCCGTCCTCCAACATCTTCATTGGCTCCCCGTCCCCTACCGCATACAGTTTAAAATCCTCCTCCTCACCCACAAAGCCCTCCACCACCAGGCCCCTTCCTACCTCACTGACCTCCTCCACCATCACACTCCTTCCCGTAACCTGCGCTCCTCACACGCCAACCTCCTGTCCCCACCTCACAGAACCAAGCACCGAACCTGGGGGGACAGAGCCTTCTCAGTAGCCACCCCCCACCCTCTGGAACTCACTCCCCTCCCATATACAAAACTGCTCTGACCCTTCACCTTTCAAATCTCTTTTAAAAACTCACCTTTTTAAGTTAGCTTTTCATTTGTGATTGTACTGTTGTGTTGTTTTGTTTGATCTGTGTTATTTGTTATTTGTTTATTTTGCTTGTATTGATTTTAACAATTGTACAGTGTCTTTGAGTTTTTGAAAAGCGCTATATAAATAAAATGTATTATTATTATTATTATTATTATAAATCATGGAATACCCTCCAACAGACTTTAAAGTTGATATCCATTCCCTCTTTTCCAGAATAAGACTTTGATCTCAGAGCACTGTGTCTCAAACTATATCTGTTTTAATGAATCTATTATTTTGTGAATGATTGTGTGTTTGTTCGTTGTTTCTAATGAGTCTGTGAACTTGACGACATTGGAAATATGGGAAACCTCAATGTCTTTTCAAGAATAAATAAAGGTTTTGAATTGAATTGAACTCATATAATAAATCTATATACTGTTATAATAATATATGAACTCAATTCTATAAGAATTAAATACATGTGTGCTCACACCGTTTATGTTTTTCGCGCTCTAGTGACGGCTGTAGGTCATCACACAGTCAGAAGAAAAACTGTGTCTGTCTCTGCCTTTACTTTCTTGACCAATCGATTTGACTTTGGTCTTGTGGGGCAAATGTCTGTGACTTGAAGTCGTGCTGTCCGTCACATCACGTCATTTTGACAAAAAGAGCACACATCGTCCTGACACTGATGTCGGGTCCTTTCCAGCTTGACATAGGTCGTACCTGGAGACAGGCAGGAACGCCAGGCGCTGGCAGGTGAAAGTGTTGAAGTGATATCTTGACGTTTGAAGTAATGGGGCAATATCAAATCTCTCTCTCTCTCTGATGCAGTGTCCAAAGTGCAAGGACAGGTGCATTTAGGGCACATACAACTTTTGCTGTTAGGAGACAGCTGGCTGGTGGAACACACAGTGTAGGTGGAAAGTGAGATTGTACTGAGACACTAAATGAGTGTTTTAGACACACAAGTCAAACCAGTTAGATTTTCATCTCTCATTCCCTTTAAAGGTGACATATCACGCTTTTTTCATCAATATATATTGGTCTAAGAGGTCCCCAAAACATGTCTTTAAAGTTTATGCTCAAAAAAACACTTTGAAATCAGATTTTGGTCTGCCTGAAAAGCCCTCTTCTTCAGTCCTCCTCAAAACACTCTGTTTTCTCTCTGACCACGCCCCCTCAGGAAGTGGATGTGCCTCGGCTCTCCAGCACGTTGATCTAATGTTTACATGTTGGCTGAATATACACGGCTGCTCAGAGATCGCGTTACTGCAACCCTCTGAATCTGATCCAGAATCTGATCCTGACGGAGAGGCGCCTGTAGCAGGACCTTTCTGAAGGATTGGTCACAGATTTAGTGTTTCTTGTTGTTTTATTTGTCAGTATGTCGACGTGTGTCTTGGTACACAGCTACAGCTACAGCTATGAACATGTAGCTATGTGGCTATGCTAATTAGCGCTAGCACTTATCCATGACAAATAAAAATCATCCACTAGATCTTCAAATCTGCAGACGTGGGGAGTAAAACTGACCTCTGCCAGAAAGGCAGCGGGACCTTTCTGAAGGATTGGTCACAGATTTAGTGTTTCTTGTTGTTTTATTTGTCAGTATGTAGACGTGTGTCTTGCTACACAGCTACAGCTACGACATGTAGCTATGTAGCTATGCTAACTAGCGCTAGCACTTATCCATGACAAATAAAAATCATCCACTAGATCTTCAAATCTGCAGACGTGGGGAGTAAAACCGACCTTTGTGTTTATTAAGACAGTCTACAATTAGCATGCCTCCCTCCTAAGCTCCTTGTTAGCACACATTTGTGCAGGTAATGAAAAAAGGGGGAGGGATTCAGTATTATTTTATACAGTCTATGGGCTGAACAAGCTCCGAGCTCTGACTCCGTGACAGACCGGATATTGTTGTTACGTAACAAAAACACGGAGGTCTGAAACGGCTCGTTTCACACACATTTACAGAAAGGTGGAGAAATCAGAACAGGGGCAGAATGGATTTTTTTCATTCTCGGGGGGTTTGTAGACAGGGAAACATATTTCAGGTAGAGAACCATTAAAAAGTCAATTTTGCATGATATGTCACCTTTAAGATTCAGCAACTGCAAGCTCCTCGCTGCTTACATTCTTTTTAAATAGACCCAAACAAGAGATACTTGAACTCAGCATGTCAATGTGTCTGTATAAGCAGGGTTCACTTTCCATCAAACCACCTAAATCTCTTTATCTCCTCTTTAACAGGCGGTGAGACCCAGAGCACAGCGCTCTCAGGAAGAGTCTGAACGCTCAAAAGAGCTCTTGGACAGCTCACATGGATTAGACAGGACAGGAGGGCTGAGATGGACTCTAACAGACTTTATCAGCCTGTTTAAAGACGGCATGGGACTTTTCAACACCCGCCAGCCAGGTTTGAGCATCTAACACTCAGTGGTAAAATTGGAGAAGGGAGAACTGAGACATGAAAGGTAACAGAAAAACCAAACAGGCCACGGAGAGCGCAGGAGGTGCAGCTTCTCTGCAGATGGTATGAAATCTAATGTGAAACCGCTGTGTGGAGAAAATCCACAGAGCAGAGGAGCTATCTTTGTGGTCATCTGTACTTACGCAGCAGAAAAGCTGATTGTCAACCACATGTCGTGCAACTGGTATCTTTCTTTTTCATGTTTTCCTTGCATCACCCTCAATCACACCCTGCTATGATCAGTCCTGCACACCTGCACCCTGAGAAACAAGAGGACTCAGAAACACTGAGATTGCTTTTAATGTCCACACACACAATAAATGAGAATAACTGTCACCACCTGGTGAGTCTATCCTGTTCAGTCTTCTGTTTCCGCTTGATTCAGCTCTTTTTCCACTCTTTTTCCACTCGTCTAGGAATCAGCTCGACGTCCTCCACTTCAGGTTTCACATTTGTAACTCGCCTCAGGACAGAAACTTTTACACTTATAGCCATCACCCGGACAGGTGTCATTGTGGAAAGCATACACACACGCCGAAAACACGCTTTTCTGTGCTGAACGCCTCCAGCGTTCTGTCAACATTATTGTCACTCGCCTACTTTTTGCTATTTCCGTCTGTGAAATTCAATCCCCATCTCAGATACGTGATATACCCTGATGTAAGCTGATACTATGACACTAGAAAGCAAAGCTGGCTGCAATTATTTACAGATTTCTCAGCCCAAAACATCTGAACTTTGCTGGAGCTTCATTAAACTAAAGGAGAGGAGATCATTAGGATTTAATAGTATATAGCTTTAATGAAATAGGAAGTAGAGCCCTTTTAATCTTGGGTTAATCGAGTCTGAGTTAAACATTTAGGCGGAAAACATGAGACCAATCTGTTTCAACTTTGGCTAACCCCTTATCAGCTGGAACTGCAGCACCCTGCTACCAAGACAGATAGCAGAGTACTACATTAAGCAGCTTGTGACACTGTTGGCAGCTGGTAAAACAACCAAATCAGAAGAATTCAACATATCAAACCTCCTTTGCTTCCATCTATTTTTCCCAGGGTTGAAAGCTATCTTTACAATATTCAAAAGTTTCAACAGGAAGCCTGAGAAACTGGCGTCACCTCAGGTGATTGCTGACAAAACTTCATGTTCGGAAAGAACATGTTGACAGCTGATCGAGGAGCCTGACATCGCCACAAGCTGCTAACACTTCGGAGCAGAGAGAAGCGTCAAAATGTGACGGCAATCTCAAACAGTTACTCTCCAAATACCAAACTACATCTCTGACAGCAAAGGAAACACTTTGTGGCTTTCGAGGGGAAATGTTACTTTTGGCGTCTATTTTAGATTTAGTCTTAGTCTTTAGATGAAAATGCCTGTTTGTCTTAGTCACATTTTAGTCTTCTCAGCCCTTTATAGTTTTAGTCGGCAGTAACTTAAAACATTTTAGTCTTTGATTTTCGCCAAAACATCTCCACTTTTTTTTTTTTTTTAAGTTATATTTTTGGGCTTTTTATGCCTTTATTTGACAACTGAAGAGAGACAGGAAATGGGAGTAGAGAGTGGGTTCAGGTTCAGGTTCAGGTTACTTTATTTGTACCCGTAGGTAAACTTGTTTTGCAGCCAGTGAGATGTTAGGTCGATACAAAATTACAAGATAGACTTCAGACAGAACAATCTACTTAATGTGCAAAACATACAAAAAATATCCTAAAAACTAATCTAACACTAAAAATGGTAAAATGAATAGACATGATAAAATGATAAAATGATAAAAGTGCTAAAGGTTCCATTTTAAAAAGCATATCAGAAAACAGTCAACCAATAAAAACAATGGAATCACATGAATAAATAAGACAATCTGGGCTCAAGTCATAAGATTGGAGGCTGACTGTGTGGGAAAATAAAAGCTATTGCTTGTTCAGCTCAGTAACAGCAGCAGGAACAAAGCTTTTCTTGTGACGCTGTGTCCTGCACCTTGGGACTAAAAACCGTCGTCCAGAGTGAAGAAGCTGGAAATCACTGTGCAGAGGGTGTGAGGCATTATTTAAAATAGAGGTGGCTATCCGCTGTAACTGGTTAGTGTACAGGTGAAGACATGCAGTGAATGCTCAACCGGCCGGGAGTCAAACCAGCGACCTCTGCGACGAGGACTGTAGCCTCTGTACGTGGGCCGCTCAGACCACTAGGTCACCAGCGCCCCCCACATCTTCACTCTTTAAATAATTAATGTAGTTGATCAGATATTGGTATCAGGGTTGTACCAAGCATTAAAATCGTCAACATTTCACTCCTTTAACACTTTTGCTTGAGTAATATCTTAAGGTAAATAATTCAACCTGTTCCTGTGACTGTATTTTGATTCTCTTGAATCACAAAAATGCCATGAAAGGACTGTATTGCACTTTTAAGATGGTCCTTGAATGCACCTGCAGTGACAGGCGCACTTGACAGTCAGATCACGGCACTCTGAAATGCATCTGCATCTTTGAGGACAAGGAGTTGATGAAAACTTACTCAATGTGTATGATGTTTCACCAAACTGGATTAAATCAAGCTGAAGACGAGAGCTTTTTATGGTAATGGCAGCAAAATGGCAAATATTAAACAGACGTCCCCTGGTTTGGATCTTTGTCACTAAGGAAACATCGAGGGGTAAAAATCCTCGATGAAGATGAGACGGATGCATGGAGGCGGGAGAGCTGGTTCACACAGCACTCCTTCTGCAGGAAGAGACCAAGCTAACACTGCTAACCCTCAAATAATAACTCATCCTGTCACTGGAATGCATCGCTCTTATTTCTCAAGATTAGACGCACAGTGGGGGGAAACATGGATTTTGAATGTCAGGCAGTCGGCCATTAATGCTTTACTCTTGTCATTGTCTCATTAACAAAAACAAAACATACGTTAGTCAGAATTTTTATTATCAGTGATGCACTTTAGCTCGTCATAGTCTCGTTTTCGTCACATTTATCGTCATAATTCTCGTTAACGAAATGAACACTGCTTCCACACACGAGTAAGAGCAGTTCCAGTGTTCCCACAGAACATGTGTAACTCTCATGAAGAGACTGCTCTCATTATGCAAGTTCTCAAGTTAATTGGCCTCTCAGTAAGTCACTTTAATCTCATTTAGATCCAGGTAGCTGCTCAGAGTCTGGCTTTAAAGTCTGCAGACATATGTAAGCATTGAGAGGATTTCCTGGGCAGATCAATAAAGCATAACAACATCGTTATCATGCAAGACACAACATCCGTGGAAGCGGACTTCTGGTGCAAGCAGCTCACATTTTTTTATTCATTCAAGAAGATCAAAAGAATTCAAGTTAACTATCATGTTGACCTTTGATTCTACAGCCATTAGTCAATATCTGCTGAAAGCAACTAAGAGCTAATGCATCAAGCTGCTGCAACAACCACGAAGTCTGGCACATGCAGAATAAAGCAAAGCTGAGTGCATGAAAACATATTAACATAGAAACAGACTCGGCTGTATGTTCAAACACATGAACACACACACACTCCATCCTCCTCCTCCTCCTCCATGATGAAATAGGTGTCCTGACAGGCTGCTGAGGTAAAAAGCTGTTCCCCTCTCCTCTATGTCAGCTCCAGCATCCTCACACAAACCAAGACTATGTTCCCACTTGTCCCCCCTCCTCAGAGCGGCTCAGCTCTCTGCGTCGGCCATAAACGCCTCATTGTCTGTCTCGTTAAAGAGAGCATTAGGTGATGAACAAGGCCAGCAAATTAAATCAACACTCCTGATGTAGTACATCACACAACATGGATTTCTTGGATTGAGTATATGGAGCCTGATTCTCGCCGCGCTCTGTTAACGGCACAATGAAGTAAGCATACAAAATAATTCAAAGCTTTGGAGCAGACGGGTTGTTTTATGTCTATTTCTGCAACACCTCAAGGACGACCACATCTCCTCGGTGTTGCTGTTAAAGCCTCATTTGACCATCGGTATTTTCTTATATTATTAATATTACAAAGAGGCTGTCTTATCTAAAGCTGGAACAGATTATACAAATTAGAAAACAGGATGTTTATGTCGTCTGATGTCTGATTTGAATGCAGGTTCTCTTTGAGTTAAGTATACACTGCATACCGGGCTGACTCAGGTCTGGACAAAGGCTGAGGATGAAACTTTTTCTGAGAGTGAAGGATGAAGGGTCATGGACCAAGATACTGAAATATGCCTGAAAATAAAATGCAATAAAAATATATTGCTTTATTATCACTAGAACAAAATACTGAGCATGCAACATTTCTATTAGATCAATCGTTAATCAGAGAATCGCAGACATAGACTGATAGATATTTAAGTCCTACATGCACATCCTCAGCAAAACAAAAATTAAGACGAGCAGGATGCCGTCTCACCAAAGCCATCATGTTTAATGCAACGTTCAGACTGGCATAGTCTCTTAAAGATGATGACTCTTGTGGCTCATTGTTTTCTGTTTTCTTGGGGAACTCAGCTCAGGGCGAAATAAAAACCTCTTCTGTATTGTGAGCCCAACACTGAGTTAAGCATGCAGGACCATTGCTGGAGCAGCCCCATCCTTCCATATCAGGGAGGCTTGGGTTGAGGACATGGGTTTTGATATCTCAAGAGGGGGTTGTGGGAGAGAGGACTGGCTGGGATTAGGTCAAGCTCCATCAATGCTAGGCTCAGTTCATAGGTCATTCATCAATTGCACTACTCCAAAACTAAGTTAAACAGAATCTTTCCCTCCATCTCTGCCACATGTGAGAGGTGTAAATCTGGGTATGGGACTCTTGGTCATCTTTTCAGGTCATGTCCTAAACTTAAAACCTTTTTGGGTTAATATTTTCCAGCTGTATAGCAACATATATAAAAATAATTTGTCCCCTGATGGCCTCTCTGTAATATTAGGCTGCTCTCGCTATGTCCTGACTCTCCCCTCTGCGACACAGCAGGCCCTGAGGTTTGGTTTGGTTGTAGCGAAAATAATGATTCTAAGAGAGTGGAAATCAGCCTCTCCTCCCTGCTATAAAAAGTGGCTAAATTATATTATTTCATGTTTGTATCTTGAAGAAATCTGATACTCAATGTCAAACACCAATTATAATTTTCTTAAGATTTGGGGACTCTTTGTGGAGTTTATCAAGAAGGAGAAAGATCAGTCTGGGAACTAACTGTGACAGTGTACTGTACATGTATATGCACAGCATTGCAATTTGGTTGCACCCCGAATGATATTGTGTTGTGATGTTATCTGTAGGGTTGCAAAATTCCAGGAATTCAAAGTTGGAAACTTTCCATGGGAATTAACAGGAAGAAACAAGGAATTTATTAAATTGAAGGTTGGCTCTTAATAGGGAATTTAAATATAGTTGGGGAAAATATATTTTAGCATAATCCTGACTAAAACAACCAGATTTCATGCAAGTACAGTTGAATATCCATGCTATTCCTCAGTCACATGCACATAGCACACTGCTTACTGCAGGGCTACTGAGACCACGCCCCCTACATGCACTTTTTATTTGCATGTTGAATGGGACTTTGTTGGAATTTCATTTTTGTTAATGTTTGAATGTGTTGGGTCAGGGGGATGAGTAATATTTAACTCAACATCCATGTTTTTGTTCTTCAATGAAAGAATTGATTGTTCAATAAAATATTAAACACTTACTTAATAAAGTTCTACTTACAAATCAATCTGTTTTAATTGTATTATTTTGGATGGATGTCTGCTTATAACAAAACAAATATTGGGGCGCATTTCCTGCATGTCTTCCCCCGCTCTCTACTCCCCACATGTCCTGTCTCTCTTCAGCTGTCCTTTAAAATAAAAGCAAAAAGGCCAAAAATATAACTTCAGTAACTAATAATATTATTTATGCTTTCCATTTAATCACCCTCAATTCCCATTTAATTCCCATGAAAAGTTTCCAATTTGGAATATTTCCAAAATTCCCCAGCTTAACTTCCCATGGAAATTTACTGGAAACTTTCCAGAAATGTACCTGAATTTTTCCACCCCTTTGCAACCCTAATTATCTGATTCCTGCTCTTTTTGCCTCACAGTGGACTCCTCGTAACATTACAAGGACTTTCTGTGGACTCTACTTCTAGTCATTTATCTATTTGTGGACAATACATCAATGTATGGACCGACACGGTTGCACATCTTATTTTTTTCTGGCAGTGTTTCTATTTTGTTGTGTTGTGTTTATCTTTTTTAGTGCGTATAAGACTTTTTTTTGCACTTTTCTTTTCTTTCTTTTTTTATTTAACTATTTATTTGCTTTATTCCAATATTGACAAACATAAAGCACAACAAATTATACACAAACAAACATGAATATAGTCATGGGCTCCTTCTCAATATCTATATTGCTGTTTTATGAAGTCTTTTCCACACAGCAGGTATCACCACCTGTCTTTTTATTCTAGTATTCAGTCCATTTATTCCAGCGTTGATCATGGATCCATGCTTTAGTCTGCAGGTAATGTGTCAGTTTTTCCATGGAATATATTTCTACCACTATGGCCAACCACTGTGCTGGACTTGGGTATCACATTTGAACCAGTTTCTAGTGACGGACTTTTTACGGGCAAGAATCAAGATTTTAAAAAGGTAGATATCCTCTTTAGTGATCAAGTCATTAGGGATCATGCCCAGATACACAGTCCGGAGTTCTCTGGGGATCTTGGCGTGTATGTCTTTTACATGTATGTTGTTATCAATATATCAAAATGTACAAGACAGATACATGTTTCCATATGATGCTACTACAGGCAACAGACAGCATACCTCTGCTACAACATGCCAACAGCATTATTCAGTTCATTAAGCTTTTAGCACGGTCTAAAAGGAGTATCAGATATTAGAGGGTGAGAAAAACCCTCCAGGGAACATCACCTGCTCCTTTAAGCCTCACCACGACACACACTATATCATCAGACTACTATAATCCACCACTGCAGACAGCTGCAGTGTCTACCACACAAGCACTATCCACACTGAGCTGTCTGTGGCTCCACTCCAGCTTCCCCTCCAAGCTGGTTATAAAGAACAGGTTGCGTCTGCCTCTCAGAGGTGTTCTGAAGAGACAGGCTGGTGGGCGGTGGTGGCGGCGGCGGGCGGGCGGCGGTGCTTTCCATGCCCTTTCAGACGCTCACACATCGTGCCTTCTGGGAATGGAAAATGTCATGGTAATGCCATATTAGTGATTAATACACTAGTCCAGTAAAACTTATTATGATTCACTGGGCCTTCAAATGTTGAAGAATTAATCTAGAAGTGATAAAAAATGTGGTTAGAAGGATGGAAGCAGCCGGAGGATGAGGGGGACGGGAGATTAGAGCGCATAAAACGCTCTGTGATTGGTGATGGACAGACAAAACATCCTCCTGTGCTGCTCTGCTGGAGAGAGAGAGAGACGGAGAGAGGGAGAGAGTAAGAGATAGAGAGAGAGAGACGGACAATAATCAGCCAGTGGAGTGCTAAGGCCACAGGTTGTGTGTAATGGCTAATTGCTGTAGCTGTAAACAGCCAGCACCATTACGTTTACAGTGCTGTTCGTACAAGGCTCTGGTCAGAGCAAAAGAAGAGTGGCTAATTAGTGTCTGTGTGATACAGAGCTCAGGGTCTGGCTGCTATCAGGTTTCACATTAAGGCTGAGACAGTGATAGGGTCCTCTCCCTGGCCCGCAGTGCTCCAGGGGGGTTTATATATATAACTGAAGCATGCAGAGAGAGCGGGGCTGAGCTCAGTGAGCTGATTCACTCTGGCAGACACTGATGTGGGTAGTCAGTGTGATCAATCAGTATTTAATCAGGGTCGTAATCACACACGGCAAAACAAAAACAGGCAGAGCAAGGTCCAGGGATTCATGCATATAAGGCACGTGATCAGACCTCTAAAAGGCTGGAACATCAGCACAGGGTTACCACAGAGATGTATGTTACTGAAGTGACACGGCACACGTATCCTGACACATCTCATCCCATGATAATCTACTGAACAGATGATGACAGATGACTACTTTAAGGAAAAGTCAGGCTCTTTTGATGTATGCCTTTTAGCCTTTGCTCTTCCAAAGTGTATTAATTTTCTATGATGTAAGAAGAGGTGGTCATATTTCAGGGCGAGTTGGCATTCATCCAAACCCTATAAAACACTAGTGGCAAAAAAAAAACCCTGAAAGGAGGATTTTTTATTTCTCTAAATGTATATCACATAATGATGTGAATGCAGAGCGGGGAGGGGAATTATTTGTACTGACCAGAATGCTGCAGAATCACAGAGTAGGGTAAGCTGTTGTGTTGTAAAAGCTGGCACTGAAAGCAGATCATTTGAGGAGTTTGGCTTCCTCTCTTTAAAGTTAAGTAAAACCCTTTCATGGATTTGGATGGAGCAGATACTCGATCGTTTATTGATGATAAACTTACATTTAAGCATCAGGTGGATGCTGTTTGCAAAAAGGCTCATCACCGTAAGCTCAGGGGCTTTAATGTCGACAAGACTTTAATACAGATGTTTTATTGAATCGCTTTTAACTTTTTCAATGGTTTGCTGATACGGGTCGACAAGTCTGAAAAATAAAAAGAGACTTCAGGCTATTGTGAAGATATGCAGCAGGGTTGCGGGCACATCCCTGCCTGATATGTCGAGCTGTTATCAAGCCAGGACCCTCGGCTAAGCCTGGTCCATCGTGGCTGACCCGTGCCATCCTCTCTTTAGTGAGTATCACCGGCTTCCCTCAGGCCGCAGATACACACTGCCAAAAAGCAGGACGAATAGGAAGAGAAACTAACTAACTGTCCTGATTAATGATGCCACATAACACAGTTGTCTTTATGTTGTTACTGTTTTAACCCTCCTGTTATGTTCAATCAATCAATCTTTATTTGTATAGCGCCAAATCACAACAAACGTTATCTCAAGACGCTTTTACAAACATAGGAGGTCTAGACCACTCTATGTCAAATTATGAACAGAGACCCAACTTCAAGACAGGGTAAGACTCAGTCTGACCCCACCTTAATCCATCATGAGCATTGCACATCACAGGATTTAGCTTTAACTTCCTTTTAACAGGCAGAAACCTCGAGCAGAACCAGACTCATGTTAGACAGCCATCATGCCTCGACTGAATTGGGTCTGGAAAGACAGATAGAGGGGAGTAAGAGAGAGAGGTGATAGTGATGAGACGAGTCGTAGAAGCTGTTGCCGCTGGAGTCCAGCACGTCCGTATCAGCTGGAGTCCAGAACGTCCGCAGCAGGAGGACGTCTACGGCAGCTCAGAGGAATCTACGAGACAAGGGAGCTCAGGGACTCCAGAAAGGTCTATGGTTAGTAACTTTAATGGGACAGGCAGAGTTAAAGTAAGTGATGAAGGGGTTGGGGGGAAGGGGGTGAGCTAGGATCCCAGTGTGTCAGTGTGCCAGTTCCCCCGACAGTCTAGGCCTATAGCAGCATGACAAAAGCTGGTCCAAGCCTGATCCAGCTCTAACTATAAGCTTTATCAAAAAGGAAAGTTTTAAGCCTACTCTTAAAAGTGGAGAGGGTGTCTGCCTCCCGGACCCTGACTGGTAGATGATTCCAAAGGAGAGGGGCCTGGTAACTAAGGGTTCTACCTCCCATACTACTTTTAGAGATTTTAGGTACAACTAGCAAGCCTGCATGTTGGGAGCGTAGAGTTCTAGAGGGGTCATAGGGCACTATGAGCTCTTTAAGATACAAGGGTGTCTGATTTTTAGGAGCTTTGTAGGTTAAAAGAAGGATTTTAAATTCTATTCTACATTTTATTGGGAGCCAGTGTAGAGAAGCTAGCACTGGAGTTGCAGGTCAAATTGACCCATTTTAAAGTTAAAAAATGGAAATGAAAAATGTTAAATGTATGAAAGTTCTTCTGCTTGGCTTAATTAGCGTGAACAACATGTTAAATGAAAATGGTATATTTCACCCATTTGCAACCCCCCCCCGGATGTTTATATTACATAGATACTGTCTGCGGGTCAATTTGACCTGGCAGTCAAAGGGGAGGCTAAAAGGGGTCAGAAGTGTCAAATACTAAATGTTTCTTTGCAACTGTGTGACATATTTCACCCCAACCACTATCCAATGTACATAAAAAAGTTTGAACATGAATTTTCATAAAAAGCGAGTGAATCATCCTCAAGTATGATCTGTGAGAATTAAAGAACACCAATGCACTAAATATTGATTTAAATGGTTATTAATATTAATGGAGTTAATAATGAGATTTAAAAAATTTAAATTGGAATTTTTTTGGGGTTCTGACACTATTGAACCATTAAAGCTGGGGTTGGTAATCAGATTTAGATCCACGTTTTGTTATACTGGTTAAAATGATCTTTATGTCCTGATGGTAATCATTACATGATGTGTTCTTAAAAAAGAGTGAAAAAAAAACTGCTATCTACAGCCGGAGTAAACCTGGGAAAACACCAACCAATCAGCCTTTTTTGGGTCCCCAAATTTTAAACCAATCAAATCCTGCCCTGCCGTTCTGCCCTCCTCCTGAGCGTACATTTCCCCGGCCTGCACTCCTCTGAGTCCCCGTCTCCTGCCTCTGCTTCCCCTGACTCTATTTACTGCCCCTCTCGCTCGTCCTCGGGCCTGTCCCCTCTGACCTGATGAGGTGCTTTGCTCAGGACTGTAGTCCTGATCAGAGTCTAAAAAGCTCTCACCAACAAGCAGAATAATTAATGACGTTCAGTAAGTCCTACAGAAAATGTATATGTATTGTAGCGTCCGTCCGGACGCTGTAGTGATGACGAGTCGATTCGTGAACACATTGAGTTTTAATAACCGGTCACTGTCGGCCGTGATCACGCCAACCAACAAAACAACAATCAATGTTTGAATGAATGAAAAACTTCTCTCCTCTCTCCAGCTCACACACTCTACACCTCTCCTGATGCCTTCACTGACCGTCAACACTGTAGGAATTAAGAAAATCTACACTGAACACATTTAACAAACAGTAGAGTTGTTACAGTATTATTAGTTATAACTTTTCTCCTGATATCGTGTCACTGGTACTGGTGTCAACTGGATAATGTTAGCATGGTGAGGACCGGTTTTGAATCAGTCACGATCATATGGTCGCAAGTCAGCGGCGCTCGTGCATGTGAGCGGGGGGGCGTCGTTTTGGAGGAGCTCCGAGGGAGGAGGGGAGGGGTTAGACGGAGTCATGAGGAAAAGCTACATTCAAATTCATGCTGGTTTTCCGAGACTACCAACCCTAGCTTTAAATATGCTCCGGGTCAAGTTGAACCAGGAAGATTATTGCTGTCCCTAAGACAAGAACATAAGAGGAGGGTTAAATGTTTTAATGTTGTGGTGTGACTTGTTGTTTTGTTTCGTTTATCTGTCACCGCTGACTGAAAAACAAATTGCCCCCCCAGGGATAATAAAGAAACCTTGAACCTTGATACTGGACTCAGATTTAAAACATTTCAATCAACACACATTCATCAGAAAACTATTAAGAATGTCATCTTAAATCTTTTCAGCTCCATAAAAGTCTGCTGAGTCACTACCTCTTTTTCATTTATGGTACACTGATGGAATCCAAACTGTGAGGAAATGAGGAAAATGGTGACAAATTCAACATTTAGAAGAAGAAGATAAGTCAAAAAGGTTTAGACAACAAACTTTGGATTTCCTGTTGAAATGAAGTCCAAAAACACGCCTGCAGAGACTCCTCATCATCATAAGTTCATGCATTATGAACAGACCAGAGATCTTAGCACTTTAAGATTGTGAAACTACATCTATATCTGCATCGTCGGTGCATATGTTGCTTTTCTGTCAAGCCGCCAGTTTGCTTTTTCATTTACTGACTTTCAGCCAGTTTTAGGAACATTTTTAAGCTTCTCTTTTCAGATTCTGTTTACTTTAAACCTCATCTTTTCCTCGGCAAAGGAGTCTAATCACCAGCTTTCTGGATCGTAAGTTATCAGAAGAACAAACTGGGAACACAATCAAGAATGAGCTCCACTCACTTCAGCAGCTCGCTGTCTGAGCTGTCTGTCTCAGTGAGAAAATAACAGCCAAGAATCTCCAATCTCTACAGAATCCAGGAGGCAGAGAAGCACCTAAACCTAGTCCTCTGGTCCAGCGTCAGCCACTGTCAGTGCTAACTAGATGGATGACTCGTCCCCCTTCACAGCGTCCACACCTCGTGCCCCGGTGCGTTCCACTCCATCCCATACAGAGCCCTCGACCACAGAAGAAAGACCGGGAGCACCTCTGAGATTCGTGTCATCCATCTGCAGAACAGGTATGGCATTTTCAACTTAAATGACTCCCCTCTGCTGGTTCCTAACTCGCGGCCATCTCTCCGGTCACCTTCCACCGGATTAGGTGAGCATAGCGTGTCTCCACTCTCCTCTGCTGCTGCCTCCTCTCAAAATGTACCTGGACAGAAAACACGCCACACATCCAGCAGCCACTCTCTCACCTTCCTCCATCACTTGCTCCCTCCTCACGAGCAAAGCCAGCTTCCTCCCTACTCACTCGTGTAATCAGGGATTCTATAGTGGGATATAACGGGGGGGATATCAGTGAGGACATACTGTCCAAGTGGCATCACAGAGAGGACACCAAGCCTGCTGGTTAAACACCCCCGCACTCAGAGTATCATCATAAATGTCGGCTCCTACAGCATCTCTGACCAGACCTCAGAGATTTAAAAACAGGATTTAAAGCTAGTTCCTTCCTGGAGCTTGAAACAGTGGCAGGCGTATTTTTATCTCTGGACCTGTTCCTCCACTCCAGGCTGCAGGGCCTGTCATTTCAGCCAGTGTCTTAGCCCCTCTCTCTGTGTGTGCACAGCTCACTGTATGGCTCTTATTGACAGTTTTAACCTTTGTGACAACATGAGGACAGCAAAGAGAATCTGCCCGAGAGCTGGGCGAAAATGGAGGAAAAGAAAACTGCAAGTTGACTTTGAGAACTGCAAAAAAAACCTGTACTGTTAAAACAAGAGAAAGGAATCTGCTAGTTTTTGAAATACAGCAAGCAAGTCGGTTCACATCCTGAACTGATGCAGAGAAATGAGTCCATGCATTCATGTCAACAAGCTTAGAGTGCTGCACCTCCCTGCATTGAGGACTATCTAAACAATCTGTAATTTGAATATACCACTCCAGTTCTCAAAACACTTCAGCGTCTCATTGTTCAATACAGAATCACTTTCAGAATCCTATTATTCGTCCTTTTTACCCGGCTTTCTTACTGATCTTCCAGTTGTGTAAGAAGCTTCATTCTGATTAGTCAAAACCCCTCGACAACCCCTTGACAGCAGTGATTAACTTTCACTAACATGAGCGACACCAGAGGCGAACTGATCACACGTCATGTCAAATCAATCCGCAGAGAAGAGTTCTGTTCACGTTTGTAATCTCCCTTTCCGTTTGATTGCTGTACGCTGCGTCTGATGGACCCTGTCTGCTTTTTGTGATTTGATTCTGTAAGCAACTGTTGTTTTCATCCTCAATGTAAAGCACATTGAGCTCACCTAGAATGAAATGTGCTTTATAAATAAAATTGCTATCGCTGGATAGATTCAGACTAGTCCTTACAATCCCCTGATTTTATCATCAATGAACTGCAAAGCTTCATTTTCAGTTTAGACAATAAAGCTGTCAGTGTTGTTATGTTCACAATCTATTGACTGATGTCACTGTTATCCACTTCAAACATATCGTTGGCAGTCCTGTAGTGCATTCTTTGTACATTGACAATAAAACAATTAATAACCAGATCTCTTTGTGTTTTTATTTTGCAGCTGCTGCGTCAGACTGTTTCTTACAATTGGTTTAAGTCCTTTATGACAGAAAACTGAGGATTGTTTTGTTGGAGATGGAAAAAAACACGAAGAAGTCACCTCTTACTTTGGGAAACACTGATTTCCCATCATTCAGACGCTTAAAGAACAAACAAACTTAATGAAGAAAATAATCATCAGCTTTAACAACAAATGATTAATCTTTAGTTAGAAGAATGAAAGGATGTTTGATTTTTACATTCATCATAAAAGCTTTCATGCCTTACTATTTGGGAAGAGAGCAACTCAGACACTCAGTATCCTTGTTGTATTTAAAGGCCCTGGAAACGTACATGGAATATTTAAAATTCACATAGAGTATCAAAATTAAATGTGTAATCAAGCTTCAACAAAAATCTTAGTGGAAATAAACATCCACAACTATGAAAAAAACTGTTCAAAAACAGCTTATTTTACAAGTCAGAGCATTTCTCAGGACTGTGTGGGCGTGGCCTAACTCTTTGATTGACAGGTCAAGAGAGAGTTCACAGCCTGCATGTTTGAGCCGTCTGACTCTGAATCTAAAGACATCAAAACTCCAGAGTCTGAAAATTATTCATTTCAAATGGTCTCTGAGTGCTGAGTCACAAAATACTTCAGAATCAGGACTTTTATCATTAATCACTCTGTAGTCTCCGGGGCATCAGGACCATGGGACGCCCAGAGCAGTAGAGGCTGAAGTGTAGTATGTTCACGCAGAGGAGCTCGGCTCCGGGTGTCAGACGGAGCTGTTTGGGGAATGTTAGTGAACCGGTCGTGGGGAAAGTTAGTGAATTGGTCCTGGGGAAAGTTAGTGAAGCGGTCCTGGGGAAAGTTAGTGAAGCGGTCCTGGGGAAAGTTAGTGAATTGGTCCTGGGGAAAGTTAGTGAAGCGGTCCTGGGGAAAGTTAGAGAACCGGTCCTGGGAAAAGCTAGTGAACTGGTTCTGGGGAAAGTTAGTGAATCAGTCCTGGGGAAAGCTAGTGAACCGGTCCTGTGGAAAGCTAGTGAACTGGTTCTGGGGAAAGTTAGTGAACCAGTCCTGGGGAAAGTTAGTGAATTGGTCCTGGGGAAAGTTAGTGAAGCGGTCCTGGGGAAAGTTAGTGAACCAGTCCTGGGGAAAGTTAGTGAATTGGTCCTGGGGAAAGTTAGTGAAGCGGTCCTGGGGAAAGTTAGTGAACCGGTCCTGGGGAAAGTTAGAGAACCGGTCCTGGGAAAAGCTAGTGAACTGGTTCTGGGGAAAGTTAGTGAATCAGTCCTGGGGAAAGCTAGTGAACCGGTCCTGTGGAAAGCTAGTGAACTGGTTCTGGGGAAAGTTAGTGAACCAGTCCTGGGGAAAGTTAGTGAATTGGTCCTGGGGAAAGTAAGTGAAGCGGTCCTGGGGAAAGTTAGTGAACTGGTCCTGGGGAAAGTTAGTGAACCAGTCCTGGGGAAAGTTAGTGAACTGGTTCTGGGGAAAGTTAGTGAACCAGTCCTGGGGAAAGCTAGTGAACCGGTCCTGGGGAAAGCTAGTGAACTGGTTCTGGGGAAAGTTAGTGAACCAGTCCTGGGGAAAGCTAGTGAACCGGTCCTGGGGAAAGCTAGTGAACTGGTTCTGGGGAAAGTTAGTGAACCGGTCCTGGGGAAAGTTAGTGAAGCAGTCCTGGGGAAAGTTAGTGAACCGGTCCTGGGGAAAGCTAGTGAACTGGTTCTGGGGAGAGTTAGTGGACCAGTCTTGGGGAATTTTAGTGAACCGGTCCTGGGGAAAGTTAGTGAACCGGTCCTGGGGAAAGCTAGTGAACTGGTTCTGGGGAGAGTTAGTGGACCAGTCTTGGGGAATTTTAGTGAACCGGTCCTGGGGAAAGTTAGTGAAGCGGTCCTGTGGGAAATGAGTCGAGCATGTGCAGGACTGCTTTAGCCACTCGGCCGCAGCTCTACTCAACTGTGTCCCAACATTTCCCCAAATCCACTGCAGTTAGGGAAAAAAAGAATGACAACAAGCTGCCATCTTCACTTGTGGATGTGCAGACAGGGACACACGGGCACAGCGGTGCAAAGAGCAGAGAGACAGCTATACAGACAGATTACAGACAGTACGTGATTAGCAAACAAGCTAACAGGGAAGACAACACTGAGGGGAGCTGGGTGAGACGTCAGGAGACGGTCTGAGCAGGAGAGGAGTAGTTTTGTTGAACATGTGTGCACATGACTCAGTGTTTCATTTCTGATTAGTTGGATATTTATTACGTAATAAAAATCCGGTTAAACCAGCCCCCTTAAAACCCAGTGTGAAAATGTGTTAGAAAAGGTAACTGAAGTTGAGTTCTAATATTTTTACATAGTTTTTAGTATTTACATATGGTCTGAAATATCATAGGTAGGACGTTTTTGTTGATTTGGGTTCCCAGGGCCTTTAAAGCATCTCTATAAGAAAAAAAAAACAGCTTCTGGATCATTCACCTGCTCAGCTTGGACGGAAGGATTCAGCATTTGGCTCAAAGTTTGTCCTCCTTTCTTGGCATCCTTGAAGAAACAGGAGTGCCAGGGTGATTATTTAGTGGGAATCTTGTCAAGTGGGCTGCAGATGTGCTCACACATGAAATAAATCAACAAGATAACGCTTCTAAACATTCATAAAAACAATGTGAGGTGACACAGAATACATGCACATAGGTGGAAATGTGCACACCGAGGCTGTTTCCCTTTTTGTGCGGCGCGCTGCTCCAGTTCCATCAGTCACATCACACTGACTTCAGAGTCCCCACAATCCTCCCTACGGTCATTCATCACAATGTCAGTCAAACGCTGACTCTGGTCCCTGGAGTGCCGTGCTAATGCTATCCCTCTGTGCATGTCTACCCATTCATGTATGTGTATAATTCTGTGTGTCTGTTTTTTTACTGCATGCATGTGTCTGTGCACATTCATGCATGCTGGGGGTTTTTTCTTCTATTTTTGGGGGGGGGACCAGCGTTTTTTTTTTTCTTTTCCTGTCTCTCTTCCCAGAGGGCACCGGAGAGATGAAGGTGTGTCGCTGCAGTGACGGAGAGAGAAGAG
Organism: Notolabrus celidotus; assembly: GCF_009762535.1. Classification (NCBI taxonomy): domain Eukaryota; kingdom Metazoa; phylum Chordata; class Actinopteri; order Labriformes; family Labridae; genus Notolabrus; species Notolabrus celidotus. Next base: position 25,041,186 of record NC_048291.1, read on the forward strand.
ACAGAGCGAAACGACAGAGAGGAGTCAGGAGAAGTCAGGAGGAGCTCTGCAGCAGCAACAGGCAGAGGGCAAAGAGGATGACAGTGCCTTCTAGTAGGCTCTCTGTCAGCATGATTATCTCTGAACCCGACATGAGGTCAAAGATGTGTTGCACAACATGTAAGACGGTCGTGGAGGAGAGTTAAACAGAGACTCATCGGGCTGCTTGGGAAGACAGCGGCGAAGCTAAGCTTGCTTTACATGAACTCTCTGAAGAATCCACAGAATGAAATTACTAAGTCACATGTTCTCCTGGCAGGCACGAGCACGAACAGCTCTCTTGTAACTCTGCTGGGTCTATGAATCAAAGCAGCGGGGAGGAACATCCATCTGAAGGCACGAGGAGGAAAATCACTACGTCCTGAGTGATCCACATCTGTTGTTTTTCTAATAAGCACCACTGCATTGAGTATCTCTCAGCGTGGAGCATCAAGACATGAATCCACAGAAGCTTGGATTTCTTCGACTACCCCAGATGAGGAGTCGTCCGTTAATGAAAGCAGAATCTACTTTCTGGAAAAAAGATGAGCTCATCGCAGCAGATCAGATCCCAGAGGCAGCTTCGTGGCGCTGTTTGCGTTTGCATTTGCAGAACTCAGGCCAACAACTACAAAGAATATCACATCACAACAGATCTGGATCAGCTGGACTCTGTGTTCAAGCTTTAAATAGGAAGTGATGCTGCTGGTTAAGGAGCTGCTCATTATGTACCTTGTGTCACAGTGCATGCTGTGTTAGAAGACTGTTTTTCAGCCTGCTTTCCAATCATGTCTTTTCAATCTTAGGAATCTATCTGCAGAATCTTTAAACTTGTGTTGGTGCAGGTTCTATTTGGGATCCAGCGCCCGCTCTGCATTCACCGAGCTCTGACACTGGAGCTTAAACGAGAAGTCAAATGACAGTTCAGTCCACTGACAGAAAATGACGGTTCTGACCATGAGCTGTTCTCACACATTCCAGTCTCCAGCTTTGGAGGATTCACTGCCGCGCTCTGTCATGTACAAAACTTAATTGAATTCTTTTATTCAACAAGAGAGGGCTCACGGTCGGCCCCTCTTTGCTATAATTTGACATTTAATTCGCAGACACTCCATCAAGTTATTTTTTAATTGAAAGGAAAATCAGTAAGGTGATTAATAAAGAGGAAAAAGACCTTTTTGACACAAACAAATCTCTTATAATTGTGTATATCCCACCAAACTTCTCCCTCTAAATGGCAAAGACTTCAGCAGACACTGGTTGAGGTTTACATCCGCTGCAGCTTATTAAATCCTTTACACTGCAGGAGGAGAATAAAACACCTTTAGCAGCAGCTCTTAAGCTGATGTCTCTCTGCTCAAGCACAGTCAGACCCGAGGGGCAACCTCAGGAAGAAATCCCATGGGGAGGTGTTATAAACTGGCTGCAGAAACACCGGAAACCACATACACACCCATTCATTCAAGACAATCTTTGCAGCAGAAATAAACATGTTTACAGCCTGGTTCAAAAAACGGCTTCTAACGCGACACTTCAGAAAATATTTAGATCACCAGTTTTGCCCATTTAAGGACATGACTGACTTGATTGACAGGCGGGAACACATAGCTGTTGGCGAGGAGGCTCAAAGCCCGCCTCTTTACCTCACACTAGCTCAACAGACGTCAGGTTGAGCTCAGCATTTCCAATATGGCTGCCGCCGACGATTGGCTTCAAGGAACAGATGGGTGACGTCATGGATACTACATCCATTAATTACACAGTCTATGGTCGGACCATAAGACAGGAATAAAGATCTGTCCCACTGTTGGTCCAGATCCATCAGTTGAGATCATCTATCTAGGACGTTCTGATACAAGAGATTAACTCAATTTGGTAAATGGACTTGTACATATATAGCGCTTTCCTAGTCTGTCTGACCACCCAAAGCACTTCCACACACTACTTGCCACATTCACCCATTCACTCACTGATGGTAGAGGCTGTCAATGTAAGGGACCATCAGTATTAGATGATCTCATTCGTACACATTCACACACCAGCAAAAACTGCGGGAGCAATGTGGGGTTCAGTGTCTTGCTTAAGGACACTTCTGCATGTGACTGCCGGAGCTGGGATTGAACCGCCAACCTTCCAATTGAAAGACGACCAACTCTACCCACAGAGCCACAGGCGCCCCACATGAATATAGGTACTGAAAACTACACAGACAGAATGAAGCAATCAAAAACACTACAATATGCATCCCTACAATCTAACAACACTGCTCCCTCAAAACTAACTTTGTGACACAACTTCCAGAGAAGAAGTCTTCTAGGTAGAGTTTTAATGAAGCCATAAGGATGTCTGTAGATTACCAGCTTGACTAAATGTTGGTTTGAAGTATTCAAATCAATGACGCTCAAAAAACGAGGTGTTAAAGTAAGTATCCAGCATCTGTTAATCCATTGAGTGAGCAGGGATCATTTCAGTCTCAGGCTGAGAAAGTGCAGCATGTCTGTTTTCTCAGTGGTTGAAAGGTGTTCATTACATGTGTGTGAGTTGGGGTATTTATAAAGTTGGAGCTTGTAAATGTTGAAAGCTTAAGTCGTTAAGATTCAATAAAGTATTTGTCACAATCTGCACTCAATAAAACGCCATCAAATCCAAGCTCCAGTCACATTTACCTTCACTTTTAGAGGTCATGCAGCGCCGTCGAAATTAAACCTGCACTCCAACTGCATTACTAAGAAATAAAACAAATACAGGCTAATGCAACAAGAAAGCCTGCCAACTATGTTTTGACATTAGAGCAGCTGAATAAATACATCTGAAACTCTGAAAGTATAACAAACATTTCAAAGTGCAGGGTTAAGAACACAGCAAATCAAAATCCTTCAAAGTATGTCTACAAGATCTGAAAAAGTCCTGTTACATCCTGTTTGTCATTGAAGGAAAAGATGACAGGGTCACTTTTCTCCATCAGTTTGTTCTCTGAAAGCTTTCATGTTCCTTTCTTCCCACTATTCACATACTGTGTGCAATGTGCTCTTCAGCCGCTCGCTGACAAACCTAATTAACAAACAGTCTGAGCAAGGCTGAGGATGCAACAAGTGGGTGTTCAGAATCGCGTTGTAGTGTCAAAATCAACTTGTGCCAGGAAATTGCTTGCTTTCATCAGCCAAAATAAAAAAAGTGGATGATTTGCAGAAACATAAAAAAGCCTTAATAATTCACATTTTGAGTTGCATCATTACAACATAGCAGACTACATCTCAGCAACATGATAACAACTGGCTCGGGTCTCATCCTCCAGATTTACAAGCACAGAACAACAACAGTACAACATGCTGCTACACACAGAAGCAAGCCAGATTTAAAAAGGGGAAATTAACACCAGCGACCATCCGAGAAATTGGAAATTCTGGCAGCGTTTTCCTTCTCTATCTACACCAACAGGTACACAAACATCCCTTCAATTTCAGGATATTTAGTAAGAAAGTACAAACTCACTAGCTGGAGAAATAAAGAAACTGTCAAGAGGATTTCAGGGGATTTCCTTCTCACTTAAGTACTCAAGACTACAATAACTTACCTTCAGTGACTGAAATAATGTAGACCTGTTGCAGTAATGTACCTGCCAATTAGCACAATGTTATTATTCAAAGGCTGGAGACAATAACAAGACGACAGCTGAGAATATATTAGCAGAACAAAAGCATGAGACTCGACCTGTGCTGCCAAACAGGAGAGATCCAAGGAGCTAACCAGCAGGAAACTCTCAGAGCAGCAGCGTGGGAGGGAAAGAGCAGCTATCAGCATACATCAAGTCATTTTACCCGCAGAGGGAAGAAAAAAAAATAATCATCCATCTCTGGAAACCTCGCAGGACTAAGAACACGCAACCCTGAACACCTCACAGGCGAACTCCTCTGAGAGCTTTGAGGCTGCAGAAAAAAAAAGGCTTTGACCCCGACTGATCCAAGAGCAGAGCTGACATTTAAAAGAAGACATGAGTGGACTCACGGTTTTGAAGTCGCTGTGGCTGCACTCCTGGCCTTGGTAGCGGCAGTAGAGCATCATCTCTTGGAGGTCGTGGCCAACTCTCTCCATGAACTCCTTCATGCTGAACGCCTTGGGCTTGTATGCGGTGAAGTTGGATTTTTCCTCCAGGAAAGCGAGCACGTCAGGCTCGGCCAGGTGTGGCTGAGGGATATTAAGGTGCACATCCAGGAGGGCCAGCAGCTCTCCAGCGTGGTACAAGTCATTGCGTGTGAGGCGGCTGAAGCGGTAAGTGTTGAGGTTACATATGGTTACAGCGGGGAACACGAGGCTGCTGGAAACCACGGCATCCAAACTGGTCACGTGAGGGTAGGAGAGGAAGTAGGCCAGACGCTCGGCACTCTCCAGAGCTAGCAGTCCCATGCAGGCCAGCAGAGCCAGAGCCCAGAGCAAGCGGCGTGCACCGAACTGACCATAGGGGAAGATGAAGCGCAGGCCGTGCAGCGTGCTGGTGTGAGCGAAGGCCTGCCAGGAGGTTGGGTGCAGGCTGGAGCTCTCTTGGCTCCCCTGACTGCCACAGCTCTCTTTTAGATCCATCATCAGCTCTCCAGCCCCTCAGCCAGGGAGCCCCCGGTGCACTCACACCTGCAGAGACAGTGAGGGCATGTCAGTACAGGACTTACACTCAGAGCCATATTTACAAAGCAGAAGATGAGCTGGTGAGGAGGAGCAAAGAAATATAAAACATTCAGAATGAAAAGGGCTTAAAATAAGAAACACAGGTAGAAAAAAAGACACAAAAAACAACAAATATAAAGACTAGAAACATATGAAAAAGAAGAGGAAGAGGACATGGGGAGGCAAAGAACTCCACAAGCCAAATAATTACAACAGAGAGTTGGAGACAGGAGGAGAAAGATGTTCCCTCGGGGCATCCCTTTCCTCTCCACCTCCACTCTCAACGACTCCCTCGAGCAGAGAGTGGATGCTGCTACCAGTCTGCCTGTAGCTCCTGTTACACCATCAACAAACACACTCTCCCAAAAAAACCCAAACTGCACCCCCACCTCCATCCCACTCTCTCTTCTCCGTCACCCTCTGTGACTGCTCGATTTCACTGATAGAAACCCCTGGGGGCAAGTCCTCTGTGACACCCACTGAGAGAGGTGAGAGTCACTTAAACCGCGAGCTAATTAAAGCTGCCTCTGTGTGTTTAATGTTTCGACTCATCTCCATTCAAAAAGACACACAAACACACACACACACACTTCCACGCAGCGTCCCTTTCATGCATGAGAGTGCATGCACAAACACATAAGCACATGCACGAACGGGCTTCTCAGGATTTCCCCGTGCACACACAACTAATGACAAGCCTATAAGCACCTCTCTCGATCACCCTAGCGAGAAGACATCCAGCCAGCGACTGTGTGTGAGTCTCAGAGCGCACGTGTGTGTTTGTGTGTGTGTGTGTGAGAGAGAGAGAGAGAGAGAGAGAGAGAGAGAGGGGGAGAGAAACAGAGAGAAGGAGAGTCGCTGATGATCAGAGCCGCTGGTTAGTCTCGCATGCTGATCCAAACTCCTCCCGTTTTCCTCTGGCCAGATACATCCGCTTTCCCTCCTCTTCCCAGCTCATCTGTGGCGGCGGCGAACAACAGCGAAGCCGGGAGAGACGAGAAGCGCACACACCAACACACATGCTCGCACAGAGGGAGAGAGAGAGAGAGAGAGATAGAGAAAGGGGAGAGAAAGGGAGGGAGTGGGGAGAAAGAGAGGAGGGAAAACGACGCTCTCCTTGCCTGCTCTCTCCCCACAGCAAAGTCTCTTATTGAATATGTTTCCTCCCCTCCTCCTCCTCCGCTCCCTCCTCCTCCTCCTCCTCCTCCTCTAACACCGCCACCTTCGCTCTCATTTGTCTGTCAGTGCTTTCATATTTCCACCTCTCATCAACACGAGCAGAGTGATGGATAGACGCAAACCGGGAGGCTGTCTCAGAGACATATAGGAAAGGAGAGAAACAGTAGTGGTGGCTTGGTTGGGGATGGGGGGGGATGCATGTCATGGGAAGTGAAGCAGAAGTGGAGATGGAGGAGTAAAAGGCGGAGGGAGATGTAGGTTGAGGGGACAGACGAGGACAAAAAAAACCAAGATAGGAAAAGTACAAAAAAATAAAGGAGTGAGCAAGGAAGTGTGGTCACACAGGGCAGAGCAAAGTCGCACAAAGGATAGTAATTCAGACACATTAACGTCACACACGCAGGAGAGGAGCATAGATGTAAAGGGAATAATAAGTACACTGTGTGCGTTTGTCATGCCAGATGAAACACTGAAACTGTGAACCTATATCTGTGATTCTAGGCATTCTTTTTTTTTTTTCTTCTTCCTTCGCGACTAACAGTGTGCGCCTTTCAATGAAGTGAGAGAAAAGTGCCAGTATGTGAAGAGACAGGAGGAGACAGGAGGAGGAAGGCAGTGAGAGGGAAATAAACGCAGGGTGTGAGAGTGTTAAAGGTGGTAAAAAAGAGAGGATTAAACAGCTTCACCGTCGAGATGGACTGGAGGGAGAGATAAATGGAGGGCTGTCACCGGGATCCTGGTCTGAAAAGAAATACAACTCGTCACTCAAAACAATACTGAATGATTTTGACTGATGGCTACATTTGTATTTAACCGGTCAATTTGACCCCAGCAATTTAAACCTCCAGAAACTGATTGCTACCCAGGTTTGTGTGACAGGTACTCTTTGTTGACTACCTAAACAGCCCTTTAAATAAAATACATTTCAAGCATAAACACAATTTAAAGCATTCAGAAGGACTTGATTTGTAAAACAGAACATCAAACTGCTGCAGCTTTGTCATGCTCTCGTCAGCCCTGCCTTGTTTCTATGTTATCAAAACGTATGACCCAGGACTCATCATTGAATATCTTCAGAGACATGGAGGCTGGAAATATTATATCTCAATCTAAAGGTTGGTGGTTCGATCCCAGCTCCTGCAGTCACATGTGGAAGTGTCCTTAGTTATAGTGACCTTAATATCATCCAAAACAACCAAAACAAATGTGTAAAATGTTGATATTTCTTTTTTTATATACAGCTAAAACAGCCTTGGGTCAAATTGACCCCAAGGAACACTGATGCGTAATTTTTTTTTACAGGAAATTAAAAGATATCAACATTGTCTGTCACACTCCATCATCTCATCGAACTGACTCTCATGACTGCTGCTGGCATTATAATGCATAATATATTATATTATATAATTATCTTGCTATATTATATTATCTTATATTACATTATTATTGGTTACTACACCTCATGGTCATATTACATACCCATATTTATTTTTATTTATTGCTTAATTTGTCATTACCAACCATAATCACATCATGTCAACCTGTCACTACTGAACCATTTTTAATACTGCCTGTAATTACTGCTATTTAATCTATATTCCATTTGTAACATTGTGTATATCTAAATTATATTTTATCTTTATTTATCAATTTTTATTTTTTACTTATTTTATTTTTACTTATTGAAACTTCTTCTTGATTGTACTTATGTCTGGGTTGCTGTAACAACTGAATATCCCCCCGGGGATCAATAAAGTAATATCTTATCTTATTTTAATTGTACATTTCCCAGTTGTCCCCATTTAATTAGGAAAAGTCATGAAATAGGAAGCCATAAAAAATGATGTTAGTCATTAATTTAGAGACGTTAAACATTGAATGGGGTCTAATTGACCCCAAGGATAATAGGAGGGTTAACTGCAAACAATTACTTTCTGATGGGATTTTTTTAAACATAATTCAAATGAAAAAAATTATATTGAATTTTGTAACTAAAGGATTAAAACAAGCAAAAGATTAGCTGAAAAAAACTGACAAAACATAAAACCTACAGTTCAAATGTGAGACATCTAGACGCTGTTTATTGGAATTAATACTCTAAACAGCGACAAAACATCAATAGGCTGATCACCTACATCCTACATCAGTGCACCAGTCATTAAGAAAAATCATCTGTCATAAAAATATTTGATACATGCTTTTAAAAAGTGCACATTTTAATCAAGACATGATGCATTATTGGCTACTTGTCCATGATATCATGGAAACTAGCTTAAAATAATAATTATCTTATTACTTTATAGATTTAATCCAATATTTGGACATTTTTAAGTGCATTCACTTGAGCTAGAATGTACTTTAACTTTATAATTGTACTCCACTAGTTAACTTAGGCTAATTTAATTTTATTTACCAACACATTAATAGTTAAAAATAAATACTCTTCTTTCAGAATTGTAGATAAAAATATATATATGTTAATTAAAATGCGTCACTACAGTCCAAACACCAAAGCTAGCTCAGCTGTCTGCTTAATTGGTAAATTAGCTCACCTGTTACCTGTGACTCTTGGTGTCATATTCAGCCGCTTACATCCGCACAGGACTCATTAATGTGACCCTCTCTCAAATGTTTCCACATACCTTACCCCTCAAACCATAAACCTTCGTGTGTTTTCATTCTGTGGTGGAAACACAGCTCAGAAAGGCTCTGAATGATGAACACACCACATGTTGGGGAACTTCAGGAATAAGCTGACTGACCACCAGCTGCGTTGACCCAATCAAAGATGGCGACTGTAATTATGAACAGCTTCCTGGTGCGTTTGAACAGGTCCGTAAATTGGAAACAGATGATGAGTACACCTGTAACTTAGCTTTCCCAAAGTGGGGGTCGACACTGATAGAGGGGTCACAAGATGCCTTCCAAAAAAACAAAGATAAACCCAGATGATTTAAAACTGCTTATTTTATTCATTGCTGTAAAATATATACAAACAAAGTAGTTTAATTTTATTATTACTAATTAAAAAGTGATATCACTGCTACAGCCTCAACATAAGTAATGCTTTTATTCTACATAGCTTTAAAAATCTATATTTAAAATAATATCATGGTTGTTTGGCTGTTGTGTTTATTTTGTGTTGTTCTGTTTGTTATTGGATACACCTGTTGTTTCTTGCACATGGTTGTGACCAATGTTAAACTTGGGGTCACCAGTCTTTGGCACCATTATTTTAAGGGTCATGGGCTGAAAAGTTTGGTAATCCCTGATTTAACTGATAATTTTAATAAAAATATGTTGAATTGAAAACAGCCTATGTCCCAGCTGTTCGTAGTTGAAGATTTTCTGCATTCTTTTGTAAAATATTCATAATTTTAATAGCAAAAAATTTTAAGGATTTGATTATTGATCAGATAAAACAAACTAGAATCAGCTCATGGATACTGTGATTGAATTTCTTACAATTTAACTACCAATAATCAAATGCTGCACTCCTATAATATAGAATAAAAAGATAACTTTGAAAAGCTGCCTTTACATGAATGCATAACAACATACATAAATAGTAATGGTATCGAAAGTCATTAGGGAGGTTATGTTATGTTTGGCATGGAGGGTAATTCCTATCAGGGTTCCCACACGTCCTGGAAAAACTGGAAAACCTGGAAAACAGTTGACCAGTTTTCCAGTCCTGGAAAACACCTGGAAAATGGGAGAAAAAGTAAAATGTCCAGGAAAATTATTCCAACATGACTATGTGCGATCTAACAAGGTTAAAAAAACACATCCCCATTCAACATTTGTGGCCATTTTTGTCATTCCGATCTATTTAGGTCAATTTAAGCACTGATCCTCTGATTATTATTAGTATTTATTTATTTCAGTAATGCAGCTTCCAGAGTCCTTTGTTGGCTCTTTTGTTTTTCACTTTGCTCATTTTATATTTTTTGAGAAAAGAGAAAGATGAGATGAGAGTTGCCCATCATTGTTGCTTGGTTGCACTAATAAAGTGAAGTGCTGTACATCTGTGGTTGCATTATTCTATAATTAATTTGCCATCATTTTTAAGCATGTAAGAGATTATTAATGGATATCCATAGACTGCATGTCTTCAATGTAGACTTCCACTGAGAGGAACATATTAAACTATTTAGGAACTAAATTAGGAACTAAATTTAGACTGTCATACCAGCTTGATCATCACTGGAAATGTCCTTGAAATGTCCTGGAAAATGATCTCTGGAAAAGAGTGGGAACCCTGTCCTATACTTGCATTCCTTTGCTCTACTAATGTCTTCACTGCATTGACTTTAAAAGAGTATTCCTACAGTGTTATGAACACATCTTTACCTGAGTGCAGCATCAGAATACTTCCTTCACCACCTCAGGGATGGTTATGGGTATTTTGAGTTTCATCAGGAAGCACTTTCACAACTTCCCCAATAAAAACAAACATTTTTGTTGACAAGAATATCACAACTGAACCAAATGTGCTTCCAAAATGAGCATAAAAACACATAAACCTAATTTGATGTATATTATTTTAGTAATCTGTATTCCTATTATGTCTCTTCTAATGTCAGTATGCTTGTACAAAGTATTACAGGCTGTTTTCAATATTCAGCGAGCCCGGAGTGTTTCAATTTTCTGTCAAGCACACGCTCATTTACACACAATACAGGCCTCCACCCACACACACCGTCAGCCGAATACACAGTCTTTCTCCCAAATGAAATTTGCTGTGGTCTCAGACAGCTGCAGGGCTCGCTGGTTTCTTAACAACTTAATTAAGCAAATCTCCCCTTTTTCCACTGAGGTAATGAGCGTAGTTTTACACGGATTAAACAGTCTCCAGAGTTGAAAATAAGGCTCCGTGCTCAAGCAATCTTATCTGTCTTAATCCATCCAGCCAATTTTTCCACCCTCAGGATTATTGTTAACCTTAAACATATACCTCCCCTTTGAATTTGCAAGGTATTAATGCTAAAGCTTTTAATGCAACACAGGAAAATATGAGTGTTGGCATTCATATACCTTTTTGAGTTGAATCAACATTGACAGTGTGTAATAAGTCCCACAGTTATGAGGTGTCAAAGTGAATGTATCCATGCAAATGAGCAACAAATGTAAGGAAGACACAGAAGAGACAAAAACCTCCACGGGCCTCAGTCTTGGTATTGATCCTCTAGGTCTACTGGTGGCAAGAACACCACTCTTGGATGAAGTCTGGAGGCAATTTGGGAGTGAATTAGGGTGAATGATAACCCCCTTGTTATCAAACTGATGCAAGAAGCTTCCTCCCTCACCATTGCCTAACACCAGAGAAAGTTCAGTGTGTGCCTGACTCAGTTTTTCTTTTTAGAACTGAACTTTGTCCAAGTTACAATCTTTGGTATCCAGTTCAAGAGATACTGTAAATCCATGGAGCTGTCCATGGTGCTGAACCAGCAGATGGTTTCACAACTGTGCCCTTAACCCTCAGTCTGATCCTCTTTTAACTTCCCCTGTGATCCAAATGTCAAAATGTCAGGTGAAAAGTGAAGATGCAAGAGGGCAGCCAGGAAAGAGGAGTTCGATTTTTGTTCTTTTTAGTTTGGGAGAGCAAAAGACCATCAGGAGAATCAAAGGAGATCCAGAGGGGTTTGACACACGGCTGACGGCCTCAGTCGTTGGAATCAAACCAAGGTTCCTAGGGTTTAAGGTCAGCCTTGGCACCTTGGGCACACATCCGCAGAGTTTTTCTTCAAAAACAAAGAACCCACTCTGACATGTATAAATCATAAAGCACCTCATGTTTAGTTTAAACACAGCCAAAACACGAGGCATGTACTTTGACGGTATGATTTATAGATTAAAATGTGCCTTGCGCTTCCTCCAGGCCAAATGAAAGATCTTCCAAACCCTGAGTGGAGGGAGCAAGGAGACATGTTTGGGTTATGAGAAGCAACTCAGCTGACCGTACTTACTAAGAAAAGGGAGTGGTTGTGTTGCAGACGGTTTAGATGATGTGGGAAACTGATCAGCTTATGGACTTCAGATCAATTAAGACTAGTCAGAGTAGATACACATTTTGATCTCCTAGCAGAGTAAGAAACATTTGAATGGTCAGGGGGAACGTTTTATAAGTTTATTCTAAAGTTAAAACACTTTTTATAATGAGAAAATGAGTTTAATATGATAAGAAGTTTCAGATTTGCTGCTAAAACAAAATAAAAAACAAGAAGTTGGATCATTTTTATTACCCTATGTTTTTCCTGATCATGTTTGAGAGCCAAGGTAAGATATTATTCTTATATTTTGAATAGAAAACCACATTTAAATGCTGAAAATTCTGATTTCTGTCGGGCAAAGATCATGTGATATGATCAAAAACTCAACCTAAGCTCCTAAATTGACCAAATAATGAGCCGGGTTGTTTTGTATTCTTTTATCTTTCTCATTTGAAACATCTCTCAGATATTTTGTGATACTTTCCAACATAAAAACAATATCAGATCAGTGTTTTAAGGGGGAAGAACTCTGCATTTTGTTTCTCTGCTCATCTTCAACCATTTTTGCAGAGTGTTACACAGACGTTGGATTCACTACACCCGAGGCTGACCATGATAAAAAGATGGTTGTTGGATATTCGAGGCGTCTTTTTCCAAATCTCAGGGTGTAAGCTGTGCTTAACATCAGAGATGAGAAACTTCTGTTCCTCATGAGACTCTAAACCCGGAGTAAACCACAGATTAGAATCCCTTTAAAATGGTTCTTTCTCCTCTTTTTTGGGCGGTGGAGGGAGATTTGTCGGCCTCCTTTACATGCATGACAACACTGCGAGTGTATTTACGCTTTAAAGTTCCTTAATAGATTATGAAATGTTATAAGCACTTACTGGGAGATAATTAGGATGTGTAAGTAGAGCCGCAGACACTGGACCCAGCTGATTGCTACCTCTGGAGGAGGCGATTGACGTTGAAGAGCAAATTACTGCAGAGTGATGTGTGCTTCCTTGAACCGAGCCTCTTTTTTTTGTGGTTTTAATTGGTAGATTTGCAGATAAAGAAAAAGAGGATAGCCTTCTGCACTCACACATAAAGATAAAGAGTTTCAAAGAGCCGTTTCTGGTCAAATTAACTTTCCCTCCAATTAGTGGTTTTATCATCAGGTCTCTTAAAGGGGGGGGGGGTGGATGTCTCAGTGCTCTGATAAACTCATGAACTTGACTGATGATGTCCTCTTAATGCCAGCACAGGAGTTAAATGTCACCCCCTGCTGGCAGAGAGGACAGGGTTAAATGAAGGCAAGGCAAGGCAAGGCAAGGCAGCTTTATTTGTATAGCACATTTCATACACGAGGGCAACTCAATGTGCTTTACATTAAAACATTAAAAGCATTGGAAACATTCAGACAAGCATAAAAGAACACAATTAAAATGACAAATATAATAAAACAGAAAAGAAAAGGAAACTTAGAAATATATTAAAAATTACATTAAAATTTTAATTTAAAGTGGGTTAAAATAATCTAAGATAGGAAGGCAGTGGCAAATAAAAAAAGTCTTAATCTTTGATTTAAAAGAGGTGAGAGTTGGAGCAGACCTGCAACTTTCAGGGAGTGTGTTCCAGATATGTGGTGCATAATGACTAAACGCTGCTTCACCATGTTTCCTTCTGACTCTAGGAACTGAAAGCAGACCAGTACCTGATGACCTCAGAGGTCAAGGTGGTTCATAAAGTAGTAGCAGATCAGCAATGTATTTTGGGCCTAAACCATTCAGTGCTGCAATGAACATGCATGTACTGACACACTGCAGTGCTTCCAAACTCTCTGTTAAACTGGATGTGTTTGCGTGTAACCCTTCATCAAAGGTAATGACCTGACTGTGGATTAAAGTGTTTGCAGTTTAATTAAAGAGAGACGTGTTGTCTCAGTGTTTCTGGAGATAGATGTTCCAGAAAGAAAAAGTGCAACATAAATTACAACTATTTAATTAAATGAAGTGTTGGGAAATACTAAAAAGAAAACAATCTTACATGATTTCTTCCCTTCTTCACTTTTAACTTGTAAACTCCTGCATACTTTACCTCTTGGTCTCTAAGCAGAGTATGATGAAGGGTTACACGAAGTTTCAATGCCAGAAAAATACTTTGCAGAACCAAACACAGCTGTGTCAAAAGTTTGCTGTTTGAAAGCCAGCGTGCCTCTTTGCTCCTCTGACCCACAATCCTTTGCACAGCAGAAACTACATCACACTGACTGAACAAGCTGAGCTCTGAATTACCTTTTTTTTTTTATTTCCAAGGCATCTATTTTTTTCAAACCCATCAAAATGTTGTGCTGTGGCCTGCAACGCATGGATAAGAGGGTAATGGTTTACTATACAATATACTGGACTATACTATACTGTATGTTTTAAAGCATGAGTGTGAGAGCTTGTGGCATCTTGAGTTTCCAAAATTTCACTCCAACACACAACTCTCTCCTTCTTCATCTGCCCTTTCCAAGTAGATATACATCCACACGTATACAGATATTTCTAAAACTGATTTTTTGTCTTGCTGTCCACACCAGAGGCCGTTTTGAATATTTATCTGACTGCACGACAAAGCAGATATGATGGATTTATTCGCCCTTGCGCCGCAGTACAATGCTGATTCATTCTAAGATATCAAAAATAAGATTTTAGCTTCTTATCTTGGTTGAAGACGAGTGTAGAAATACTTAGTTTCACATTATTTCTGCCCATAGACCTACTCTTGGCTGAAAATGTTTGGCACCACTGATGTAGTGACACCATATTTAACTTCAGACCCCTGGAACAATTTTCAAGTGTTCAGCTAGTGACATATTTAGTGTTTTTTGGCTGATTTACCAGTCAAAAGTTTGGAAACACCTTCTCAATCAAGGGTTTGTATTTATTTTAATTATTTGAAACACTGTAGATTAATACCAAAGACATAAAAACTATGAAAGAACACATATGGAATTTTTTAATGAACAAAAAAAATGTTAAACAAAGCAGAATATGTTTTATATTTTAGATTCTGTAAAGTAGCCCCCTTTTTCCTTCATGGACAGCTTTGCACACTCTTGGTATTCTCTCAGTCTGCTTCATGAAGTGGTCTCCTGGAATGGTTTTTAATGAACATGAGCCTTGTCAAGAGTTCATTTGAATGACTTTCCTTCTTAATGTGTTTGAGACCATCAGTTGTGTTGTTCAGAGGTAGGGTTAGTACACAATGGATAGCCCTATTTGACTACTGTTGTAATCCATATTATGGCAAAACCAGATTATTTCATAGTTTGGATGTCTTCAGTATTAATCTACAATGTTGAAAATACTTAAAATAAATGAAACCCATTAAATGAGAGGGTGTGTCCAAACTTTTGCCTGGTACTGTAGATCAGGGGTTCCCAAACTTTTCAGCCTGACACCCCCACTGTCCCTCAAAGTGATTTAATGTGGCTTCATTTAGCTGGTCTGCAGAAAATGAGCCTACCTATATGAGCATGTGTCTGTGTTTCCTGTGCTGTTATGAATTAACCTGCTGCTACTGATGCTTTTGATAACTAACTGTTCACTAACCCTAAACTTAGGAGTCATCTGGGAAAAAGAAAGGCAGAAAACTCATTACATTTTCTATTTTCAAGGTTTTATTTCAAGTTTAGCTACTATTTTTGTTGATATTTTTTTTACTATAATGGGTAAATGTACAAATTTTAAATAACTTGAAAAAAAAACATTCTTGAAGACATCTCAAGCCCTGCATTTGTGTCTCGCAGCCCCCCAGGGGGTCCCAACCCACACATTGGGAACCCCTGCTGTGGACGTACAAACACTGATCTGTCTAACCAACACAAAGACAAGTCTATTAGCACTTTGTTTTACTGTTACGATCGAGCATGTGAGGTTTTCATGTGAGCTTTCTGCCACCGATCAAATACAACCGAGGATTGAGCTGCTTTTAACATTTTTAAAAATGACACTTTAAAAAATTCAACAGAAACATCTCTTTCTAGAAACACTGTCCCAGTTACGCTGGGTAATCCAGCGAACATGCTGACAACAGTTTTCACTTATCTTCTCAACAAAGTGGCTTCAGAGGGAAACACTGTTCACAGTGAGGGGTGTGGATTATTTACAGACACCCAGCTATGGTGTGTTTTTACATAACAAGTGCTGAGGAAGCTGTTTTTTTATTATTCCTCTATTGTTCTAAATGTCAAAAAATGAAGAGGCTGTCCCTTTAAGAGTTTTAAAAGGAATAAAGCAGAAACTTTTACCAGTTTTATAAAGATACCAACACTTTTTTAACATAAACAAAGAATGCACACAACTTTAATCCTGGGGTCAGCACTTTACCCACAGAGTCACTGCACAGTAGTGTTTAAGATCCACTGTGCAGGAGTACAGAGCCAAAACAACACATGCTGTTTAAATATTTACAGACTGTAATTTAAACGCTTCTTTTTTCCAGTCGAACAACAAAGAACAGAAAAGCATTTTCAGTGATAAAACAACATTATCCCCATATTGTGTCTGTGCAACATAAAACAGGCAATTTAAGCAGCAGCATTAAACAGAAAACACAAAAAGACTTAGAGGATTACCCTGAATGTCCCTGAATCTGTGAGGCAGAGGTGGTGGAGGAGTCTGCATGTAGGTCTCAGATCCTGTTGGGAAATTCTCCATACGGTAAAGAGCCTGTTAGACACACCACCACTGCACTATGATGGCTCCGGCTCTCTGCAGACAGGGCTGGGTAAACAGTTTTTCGGTCAGTGAATCCACATGGGACCGCTGCCCAGCAATCCCCCGCCTGAAAACCTCTGATACACCTCTTAATGCATGGCAAACAGGCCGGGGTTACAGTTTATCCACTGCAGTCAGAGGACCGGGGGACTGGAGGCAGAGGACGAGGAAGACGCACCCACTTCACCTCTCTTTCATTTTGCATAATTAGCTAATCAATGCTGTTTAGATGAGTCCTAGATTTCAAAGTCACTGAAGAAAAGTGCAACAATGGATCAGAATGTAAAGAAGAGAAGAGGACTGAATCATAAATGCATCACACAAACACAATCTGAAGCTAATTATGCTTCTGAGAGCTCGTTTTTGGAGTTATGTATTTAGAAAATGAGCAAAAAGTGGCTTTGCTGTACATCACTGATGATGGATACACAACAGGAAGCAGCCGCTCAATGACACAGCACACACACATAAATTATTCTCAGTGGTGTTTATGAACTGGACGTCAGAAGCATCTTTACAACATATACAAAAGGACAAAGTGATGTGTGTGACTGGAGCAGAGTCTGTGCAGGAGGTGAGTCTTTAAAGTGACATCAAACACTGTAGGTGTCCTCAGGTAAGTCTCCCAGCAGATCATCCAGGTCATCGTCTGCACAGAACACACAGAGACACGGATAAGAACATGAAACGTGCTTCACACGTCTGTCAGCTGTGTTTGTTTACATCCTGGTATTTGAGCATTAAAGCATCATGGAAGTACATTAAAAATTAAATTACCCCTCTAGAACTCTACGCTCCCAACATGCAGGCTTGCTAGTTGTACCTAAAGTCTCTAAAAGTAGTATGGGAGGTAGAACCTTCAGTTATCAGGCCCCTCTCCTTTGGAATCATCTACCAGTCAGGCTCAGGGAGGCAGACACCCTCTCCACTTTTAAGAGTAGGCTTAAAACTTTCCTTTTTGATTAAGCTTATAGTTAAAGCTGGCTCAGGCTTGGACCAGCTTTTGTTATGCTGCTATAGGCCTAGACTGCCGGGGGAACTGGCGCACTGACACACTGGGATCCTCGCTCACCCCCTTCCCCCCAACCCCCTCATCACTTACTTTAACTCTGCCTGTCCCATTAAAGTTACTAACCATAATAATAATAATAATAATAATAATAATAATAATAATAATAATAATAATAATACAT
Organism: Notolabrus celidotus; assembly: GCF_009762535.1. Classification (NCBI taxonomy): domain Eukaryota; kingdom Metazoa; phylum Chordata; class Actinopteri; order Labriformes; family Labridae; genus Notolabrus; species Notolabrus celidotus. The sequence continues at coordinate 25,058,976 of NC_048291.1, forward strand.
TTTATTTATAAAAGTGCTTTAAAAGATTCTCCAAGCGCTTTACAGGAAAATAAGATAAAATTATACAATAGAAAAGCAAAGGAAAACAGTGCAAAAAAAAGCAAAGAAGAGCAAGGCAGCAAAATAAAACAAAACAAGACAAAAATCAATCAATTCTAGTTTAAAAGCCTTTGTAAAAAGGTGTGTTTTGAGTCCGGATTTGAATTTGGTGAGTGAGGGAGAGAATCTGAGGTGATGGGGGAGAGAGTTCCAGAGGGTGGGGGCAGCGACAGAGAAGGCCCTGTCCCCCCAGGTTCGGTGCTTGGGTTTGGTGAGAGGGGTGAGGAGGTTGGCGTTGGTGGAGCGGAGGTTGCGGGAGAGATTAAATGGCTGCAGAAGGTCGGTGAGGTAGGAGGGAGCTAGATTGTGGAGGGATTTGTAGGTGATGAGGAGAATCTTGTACTGAATTCTTGAGGGGATGGGAAGCCAATGGAGGTTCTGGAGGACTGGGGTGATGTGGTCTCTGGAGCGGGAGTGAGTGAGGAGGCGTGCAGCTGAGTTTTGTATGTATTGTAATTTGTTGAGGAGGGTGTTGGGTGTACCGTAGAGGATGCTATTGCAATAATGGAGTCTTGAGGTGATGAAGGCCTGGATGAGAGTTTCAGCTGCAGTGAAGGAAAGGGAGGGGCGGAGACGGGCGATGTTTTTGAGGTGGAAGAAAGCATTTTTTGAGATATTGTTAATGTGTTGTTGAAAGTTGAGCGACCGATCAAAAATGATACCAAGGTTACGGATGTGGGTGGATGCTGAAACAGTGGAACCATAGACCTTTCTGGAGTCCCTGAGCTGCATTGTCTCGTAGGTTCCTCTGAGCTGCCGTAGACGTCCTCCTGCTGCGGACGATCTGGACTCCAGCTGATACGGACGTGCTGGACTCCAGCAGCAACAGCTTCTACTACTCGTCTCATCACTATCACCTCTCTCTCTTACTCCCCTCTATCTGTCTTTCCAGACCCAACTCGGTCAAGGCATGATGGCTGTCTAACATGAGTCTGGTTCTGCCTGAGGTTTCTGCCTGTTAAAAGGAAGTTTGTCCTCGCCACTGTAACTAGCTAAATACTGCGATGTGCAATGCTCCTAATGGATTAAGGTGGGGTCAGACTGAGTCTTACCCTGTCTTGAAGTTGGGTCTCTGTTCATAATTTGACATAGAGCGGTCTAGACCTCCTATGTTTGTAAAAGCGTCTTGAGATAATGATTGTTGTGATTTGGTGCTATACAAATAAAGATTGATTGATTGATTGATTGATTGATTGATTGATTGATTGATTGATTGATTGATTGATTGATTGATTGATTGATTGATTGATTGATTGATTGATTGACTGATTGATTGATTGATTGATTGATTGATTGATTGATTGAAGTAGAACTGATCCAGAGCTGAAGCTGCAGATACATCTCTTCTAGTTAGTCTGAATAAATTCATTTTAAAGATCTGTGTGACAAAAACTACTCCCCACCTGCATCCCAGCCCGAGTCCTGTGCTGATAACTTCCCAGTAGCCTCTTGGGGGCCTCTGCTGGAGCCAGCTCCAGTGTCCATGGGGACTTCAGGGTCTTCGCCTCCCTCATCGTCCTCCTCGTCAAACATCAGCTGCATCCGAGACACCGGCTCCCGGCTGACGCCACGAGAGCGAGCGTCTGACGGCAACATGGGCTCCTGGACAGAGACAGAAAATAAGACGGGGGACAGCTGACAGCTCGGCGGAGGATTTTTCCGAATGTCAGATTTAATATTTGGTGGATTTAAGCGCTTCTATTCTTGTTTCCAGCTGACAGACGTGGCTACTCACCAGGACGATTGGGGGGAGCTGAGTGGAGGACAGGCCGACGCCATCGGGGGCGTAGATCCTCAGGAGGTTGTTGGACGTCACGTTCAGGTAATGGTTGCGGTGGGAGGGGGAGAACACACCCACCTGTCCGCAGACACAGAGGACAAACATCATGAACTGATCTGCATTTAAAGTGTTTAACTGAAGTCACCATCAGAGGTTAATTAAAGTTTAAGAAGCACAGTCAGTCATACTTGTTTGAGCAGCAGCACAGCTCCGACCTTCAGCTCCTCCACCCGGTCCTCTAGGAGGCGTCGATGCACCGTCCCCTGAATCTCCCCTTCAAACAAAAAGTATTAAAACAATGAGAGTCAATTGAGGAACGTCTTTATAAAATTCATTATCCAGGCTTATGATAAAGAAACCACAAAACACAGGATATGTTACAGAGAAATGGGATAAAGAGGGTCATTTGTTGATACCAATTCTCCTGTTTGGCGTGAATTTGGATGGAAGTGTTTGATTTGTGTCTTCGTCACACCAAAACAGAAAGCTCATCTTACAGGAGGGGATTCAAAGTGTGGAGGTTTTGTGGATTTCAAGAAGCAGACCACTGGCATATATTCTGGGAATGTCCAGTGTTGAGACCCTTCTGGATATCAGATATCAGATATATCAGAAATACTTGATTTATCCCTGGGGGGAAATTCAGTCATTAAAGTTGCTCCTATACACAATAATTAAGAATATCAAATAATATTGATAGAATAAGTAATTAATAAGATATAAATACAAATACAATGAAAATAAAGATAATAAAAGTATGTACAGAAGACAGAACAAGCTATGTAGAAAATAAATGCTTGAAGTCCCTGGAGATCAGGAAGAGGGCACTCTGGTGGTCTATAGAGTTCAATAGAATATTTAAAACGTATATTTAATATTGACCCGTCCCTACAATTTACTGCATTGTTCTTAAGAGATGTAGATTTTCAGGCTAGGTTCATTGATGAATACCTTTTTGACATTTTGGGTTGTGCTTGTAAAAAAGCCATTTCAAGGAGCTGGTTGTCTTCTGAACCTCCCACAGTACACGAGTGGATTAATACAGTAAATTATATTTATGTCATGGAAAGGATTACTTCCTGTTTGTGACTTCAGAAAGATGTATTTAATAAACTCTGGACCAAATGGACTAACTATGTAAAACCCCTACAGACAGATTTTGTGGATGATGCCATTCAAGGGCCTGGTGGTGCTGTCTTGTCTTGTCTTAGCTAATTACATGTTTGTTTGTTTTTTAGTGAGTGATTTTCTGACACTTATCTCTCCCTGAAACCCTCCTGGCTCACTCTAATGTATACATTTAGGTTAAAAACTAAAGGGGACTGTGCTTTCCAGATTGTTGGTCCTAAACTCTGGAACAGTCTCCCTCTGGAACTGAGAACTGTGGACACTGTTGACATGTTTAAAAAGCAGTTGAAGACCTATCTGTTTAGACTTGCCTTTCTTTAATCCATCTGTTTTTATGTATTTGCAATCTCTGTTTTGCCTTTAAATGTGTTTCTATTGTTGTTGTAAAGCACCTTGTGACCTCTGTTCTTGAGAGGTGCTCTATAAATAAATCTTACTTACTTACTTACATATCCTCTCCCCCAGGTTGTATTGAGTTCTAATAATCTTTAAAAGTGGAGGACTGCAGAGGAAATGAACATTATCATCTCTTTTATATGTCAGTGCTCTGCATAGTAACAAACTGCTGTCCAATAACAAAAATAAAGAATAAAAAAAAACAAACATTAATTATCCGGCTGTGATGTATACTCGATTCTGATTGGTCGAAACCTCAAAACAAGGGTTACTTAATGTCAAAAGGAAGCTATGGGCATGAATCAACGCAGCAGAACCAGACGTGTGTTTGTGTGATTCAGAAACATCAGAAATAGATGAAAGCATCATTATTAACTTAATCGCCACCCAATGTGACGTCTTCAAAATGCTTATTTAGTCGAACCCTCCAAAAAGGGATAAAAGCATCAAATTGATACTTTAAAGAAGCAGAGAGCAGAACATGTTTTTTATTTCTGGCTAAAGGAAGGTTCAAGCTGGCGTTTTAGATATTAAACCCTGGTGTAGATGTAGATTTCGGCGCCTGCTGACTCTGCTGGAGGAAAAGCTGCAGCCCCTCCTGCAGGTGGGAGGCACATGTCTGACAGAGCGCTCCCTCATGGACTCAGAAGCACTTAATACCCACCCACTGCTGATGCCAATCTACTGCAATTGAATCGCTAATGAGTGCTTAAGTCCGGTGTTGAGTACAACATCCACTCCTGAGTGTTAATAATCAGTAGACCTCCTGTGGCGGCTCTCTGGGGGCCATGGCAACCGGCTCAGCTCAGAGGTGGATCAGAGAGAGAGAGGGAGAGCGGTTGGCAGCTGAAGACGCAGGAGCAGGAGGAGAAAATAGAGGCTGGAGGATGAAGTGTATAAGAGTGCCTACTGTATATCTGTGTGTTATGGAGGGTGTAATCAAGCATGTTGCAGAGGCTGAACTCTGCTCCTGTACCATACGGAGCTCAATAAGGCGAGTTCTTCGTGGGCAAATGTCAAATGTGGAACAAACAGCTTTAAGCTCTCCCTCCATCCCTCCCTCCCTCTCTCTCTTTCTCTCTTCTTTTTTTCTTTTTCCACCACACAGTTTCTTTACAGCTCGGAGCGTCAGGATCATATTGCGTGTGTTTGAGTGTGTAGGAGTGTGTGTGTGTGTGTGTGTTACCTGTAGGGTCTTTAAACACAGCCTTGGCGTCAGCGTGTGTGTGGACAATGCTCTTCAGGAGGACGGCCATGTTGGGCACTTTGTTTCTCGCCAGCTGTTTCAGCACGGCCTGAGAGAGGGAGACAACAAACAAACATCACGTGTGAATTATGTTATGATATCACATCTCTGTACTTTCTCGAGCTGCGAGGAGAGACGTATGGGTTCATAAATCTATAAAGTGATCTTGAGAAAATTGACCGGAGAGCATTTTGATAATCCATCACATCAGATCCAATCAGACGATCGATCTCTGGAGGGGATATTCAGTCAGTCGGTGCAGCGACACAAGGACAGAAAGTGCAGGAGCAACACATACAAAACTTTATCTTCTGAAACATTCTAGAAATAATCATCAATTTAAAACTATAATTATAGATTTAACCTACAGTTTACATCCTGAAGTGTTTGGATCCGTCCGTTTACTGTCACATGGGAATAAGAGACAGTTGGATGTTCTCCTGTTGGGATGGCTCAGGGTGAAACGTTGAATTAAAATCAATCGTAGCGGTTACAGCAGGGGTGTCAAACATGCGGCCCGCGGGCCAAAACCGGCCCGCCAAAGGTTCAAATCCGGCCCGCTGAACCACTTAGCAAAGTGAAGAAATTACAGAGAACAGTTATTATTCTTATTATTATTTTAATATCAAAGTCCAACACAGAGCCCACTGTGAACACTTGTTGTGTCATAAGAGAACAGTAACCTGAGTGAGCCCGTCCAGCGCCCTGCTTCTGACCCTGTGTGTCTTTAAAGCTTCATCGTTAGCGTTATGGTGAACGACATTTTAAAGAGACGAGAACTAAAAGCTTCTAAATGACCCCACAGAGAGAGCAGAACAACAGCCGAGTCTCCATTAGAGTGATTGATGAGTGATCGTACTGTTTATAATTACAGAACACCTCTGCTACAGCTCCACCATTTGTCCTGATTATACCAATAGACCTCCTGGGGTGACACAAAGTCTGTTATGATGGAGGAGAAATAAAGATAGAAGGAGCTCGACCTACATAAAACGCCGCCACGCCTGAACCACACCGACACGAGGCGAGCGTTTCCTTAATGTTTATAGTCCTAATTAAAAGATTGAGGATGTGAGTGAGGGATCACCTTTCGGAGAACCATGACGACGCTGTACGAGTGCAGGAAGCAGGAGGGGTTCCTCTCGTCCAATCCCATCTCGGACTTCATCGCAGCCCAGGCGCCGCCGCAGAAGTCTTCCTCCTCGGTCTGCGAGCTGGAGCCCTGTGAGGAAAAACCAAACCGTTTAGACAATATCTTAAGGTGCATTTCCACCAAAAGTTCTGGGGTCTTTTAGCCCCCAGAACTACTTTCCCCGGAACTAAAAGGTGTCTGCGTTTCGACCACAGGCTGAAGTCCCGGGTAGATTGCGCAAATCAGGACAGTGATGTATGGAGAAAAAAAAAGTAAATGCACTACACCACCAGACCAGTAGAGGGCAGTAAAACAAAGAGGAATGCCATTCATCACAGATGACACCATAGAAGCAGACGGACAGGCAGGTATCATTATGAGCAACACAACAGTTAGCCTGTCAGCATGAAGAGACTCAGCTGGAGCTGTTTTAGATGGTGCTATATTTCATCACAGATGGATTCACTGAATCAACACGTGAGAGGAGATAAGTGCGAGTAGCAAAGACGTTTCAACACGGTTTTAAAATCCTTTTGAACTCAAAAAGCCGTGGCAGAGATCGACCAGTGTTTTGGTTTAAACAGCGACCCTGTTAACTGGAGACTTTCACCCAGATGCATCCCTCATAAACGTCTTTAGACCATCATTAAATACCTGATGAGGATATTTTTTAAATCTTAATAAAAACTAAACTAGTTTGCATTCCCAGGAACTCCCTCTGTGTTTCAACAGCTGTGTAAACTCCACAAACACTGACAAGTTCAGCTGAAGGTCTCCAGTTTACAGGGTCACTTTTAAAACTGGAACACCGGGAGAGACGCATTCACGGTGGGTTGAGAGAAGACTACTGTTACAAGCTGCTAAATCAAGAGAATCACAGCTTCTTCTTTTGAAAAGTGCACACACATACAAAAAAGATAGAACAAATAAAAACTAATGAAAGAAAGAGAAATCAAGAGAATCACAGATGTGTGTGATGTTATTGTGGACGGAGGGCGGAATAAAAACACTGTGGTTAATCTACCAATCAGACACGTTCAGCATTGCAGGCCACGCCCCCTGAAAGCCCTGGGGCTTTTTGAAAAGTACTACCCCCCTAGCAGGGGCTTTAAGGGGGGAGATTAACTACCTCTGAACTAAATTTAGACCCTGGGTCCACCGGTCGAAACGCACGTAGTTCTGGGGTAGAGTCCCTCCGGTTGAAAAACGCCTTTAGAGCAGCGTTGAATCATGGGAGATGTAGTCTTTACTTTGAATTTTGCAGCTCTAGAAGTTGCTGCAAACATTTCAGATACTTAGGGAACTCAAATCAGCTAAATATGTGCCAGAGGTTTATTTCTATGCATATTTTAATGCAGAAGCTACATATTAAACTGCCCACTGTGCACACTACATCTTCAAATATGAGTTCTGTTCCTGTTTTACATGTTCCCTATCTTTAGTGCTCGCATGTTTCATCGTTTCTCAGCTGAAAATGAATTCCCCGCTGCACCGGATTGCTGCATGTTTTGTTTTATAGGTAACGAAGCCGTTTAATCCGTCATGTCAGAACCGTTTTAACATGCTGGAAATACTAAACAGCTCTTGTGGGCGAACCTAAACTGAAGTCCTCTCGGCCGCAGAGAGAGAAATTATGACTTATTTCTCCTCCGATTCACGTACAAAAAACAAGGAAACGCGTCTGTGCTGCAAGTTCGGTCATTTATGGATTCTCTTGTCATAATAACTCCAGAAAAACATCCATTCAGTGAACGCACATCGATCCAGCTTCCTGTGCTCTTTTATCCTCTTTAGCATCCAGAGAGCGGACCGTATCCCAGCATGCACTGGGTGAGGGCTAAGAGGATGAGATCATGCTGCTCTTACTCCTCTGTTCTTCATGGGAACTTGTTCACATTGATAATAAATGTTCCTCTTGTTTCTGAGGGGGAAAAAAATATACTTTGAATCTTGAAAGGGGGAATTTCCCAGGAGGACTTGAAAGCAACACTAAGTGTTCGGTGTGGAGCTGACAGCAGCAGCTTTTAGTGGGAGATATTTCTGTTCCCTGGGCGCTACAGAGCTGCTGGATGTGTCACGTAACAAGATAAATCAATTAACTGATCGGTTAATTGGCAGATAATTCATCTGTAATGCTTTTTGAACTATTGAACTACGGATCATGTCATTTTGAAGTAAAACAAGTCGATGGCTGCAGCTTCACATCCGCTGGTTGTCTTGACCTTTCAGTTTTTGGACTATCCTGCTGACAAATCAAAACGAAACGCCATTTTCACCGTTTTCTCAAATTTGATGCAGCATTCAATTTGTGCACATATCACAACTCCTCAGATAAATCTGTGCAGCTTTAGATGATATCATGTTTTCAGTTCATCTCTTCACAGCAGATGATGAAACATGCTTTCATATTGTTTTGTGCAGCTCTCCATCTCCATGATTTCATTACCTGGCTGGGTAACCGGGCAGCAGCACCGTGAGCAGGAGCCACAGGAACAGAAACCACGATCTCATCCAGGCTCGGGCCCTGGGGCTTAAAGAGAAGAATACAATTATTACACTGCACCACGGAGGGGGAAAACAAGCTCATAACTGATAAGATTTCTTTGACAGTCATTTCATTAGAGCTTTGGCGACAAAACCGCAGAGAGCTGCAGCAGCGTTATAAAGCGAGGGAGAGATTACATGAAAAAAAAAATATCAACACACTGCAACCAGACACATGGAGAGTCTGGATGAAGCTAACCTGCTGTGGCAGGAGTCCAGCGGGGCCAGGGAAGCGCCGGGTCCTGGGTCTGTGAGGCTCAGAGCGAGGCCTCTTCTTTGGAAGCTTATTTGATGCTGATACCAGCTGGACCAGACGGTTGGTGAGGACTGGCGTGTGGAGGGGAAAGGGGTGCAGAGTGGAAGGGGGAGAGGGAGAGGGAGCTGGGGAGACAGTTTCAAAGAGGCCACGTGCCTGAGGAGAGGGTCCTGGAGTTCTCCATTGTCTCTGTGGCTGCTGGGGCCTGATAAGTGTCCTGGAAATGTGGCTGGGGACCGGAGGAGTCCTACTAAAGCCAGGTGAAACACCTGAAGTCTGTGGACGTGCTGACATAATCGGAGGGCGTGGATTTGGGGGGTGCAGAAATGGAGTGGAGGGACGCTGAGGCGGTAAGATGTGACTAGATGAGAAAGGGGTCTGGTGTGTGGTGCTGAGTCCTCTCAGGCTCACAGTGGGTCCAGTTTGAATCCCCTGACAAGCTGGGGGTCGCAGTGTTTTGGCTGATGATGCAGAATCAGCTGCTGGCACATGTTTTGCTGAAGCACCGGGCTGGCTGTCAAACTCATCCAGGTCTGCCAGGTCGACATCCCAATCATCAAAGTCATCCTGACCCACGCTGGGCTTCAGCGGCCGCTCAATATTACCATGACTGTGTTGTGTGGCCAGATTAGGCACGGTGTTATTGATCGATGAGGAACGAGGAGGCTGAGGAGGAGGGAGTGACTGGGGCTGAGCAGAGGAAGACGGGGAGGAGAGCTGTCTCAAACCTACAGCGACAGTTTTTTCAGCAGCAGCGGTGGTGGCGTGTGTGCTGCTCCTCAATGCTAAACTGTCACGCAGAGCAGCTGATCTCTCTCCACTCTGCTGATGGCCATTTCTCTCCGCCTCTCTGTGAGGCACAGAGGCGGCCCGCAGAGTGCAGGATGACACAGCAGCTGCCACATCGGCTGGTCCAGACGCAGAGGGGACAGCCCAGTCTGCCCCCAGCAGATCCTGACACACACAAACACACACACACAGAAACACATTAACAGTGTTAGAGGAGGGAACAGAAGATGGATCATGATGGGGCAGAGTGTTTGCAGCCTGACATTAGAGTAAAGATTGGATTCAGGTGTGCAGATGCTGGAGATCACCTCATCATCAAAGTCTTCCCCAATACTGAAGAGGCCACTTAACTTGCAGGACTGAAACAGAGGTGACACAGTGTCATTACAGCAGGCACATAAACAAACACACAGATGCTAGTTCACAGATAAAGGTAATAAAGGAAGGGGGTGTAAACACATGAGAGTTGTTAGCTCAGTTAGCTTGTTTTGGGTCACTTACCATCGCAGAGAGAGGATATCTCTATGACAGCAGTGTTTGATCGGTTTGTTCAGAAACAACAGACGTCATCATACATTAAATATTTCCTTCAGTAACCGCATTCAGTCATAACACACAGTTTTTACACTCTTTAACACGCTAATACGAACCAGCGAGCTCAGAGGAAAACTTTGGCTTCACTGAGACGCTGCCGCCACGTTCAAACTCTACGTGATGACGTAGGCTGTGTTCCTCGAAGATGATTGGTGCAGAGCGAGACCGTTCCTTCCAAAGCACTTCCGGCTCCGAAGAAGACTGTTTACTGTTTATTAGACGAATTAAACTTTGAAAGAAAGGCAGATTAGAGGAGACAGACAGCTGCTGTATGGATGTGAAGGATAATACACACTGTAGGTGCAAAATACTCTTCAAATATCAACAACATAGGTAAAATACTCCACACATACACGTTATAGGAGCATCAAAAGTCAGGTAACTAGTGTTGAGGCAGCTGCACAACAAGAAACAAACAATAACTAACACATAATATGACATTATTATATAATAGAATTATTTTAAATAAAAACAATAGGAAAATTAAAATTAAATGGGAACGAATACAATCCCAAAAATGGTAAATTTGCTTATATGTAAATATTGGTAATAGGCAATGGTAAAAAAGATAGCTTGCTGCTGTTGGTCTTTTTGAAAGTATTTTAACCTATGGAAAAAGTTCTGGCAGAATAATAATGATGATAAAAAAAAAAAAAAAATTATAATAATAATAATAATAATAATAATAATAATAATAATAATAATAATAATACATTTATTCATATAGGGCCTTTCAAAACACAGTTACAAAGTGCTTCACACCAAGGGTACAAATAGACAGGGAGATTAAAATAGCATTAAAAGCAAGGAAAAACATGTTTAAAATGCGTGGAAAAAATACAGTGAGGTTGTGCTGAAATTACAGTGAATAAAACAGTTAAACTGGATACAGAATAAAACAATTATAAACTAATCAAAAACAAAACAAACATTAAAATCAGCTAATTTATTCTAAAAATGCCTCTCTATAAAAGTAAGTTTTTAAGTGTGACTTAGAAGCAGGTCCTGTTTGAGCCGACCTCACTTCCTCAGGTAAGGCGTTCTATAGTTTTTGGGCCCTGACCTAAAACACCCTGTCACCTTTGGTGACAAGGCGAGCTGGTGGAACTGAAAGGAGAGATCTACCTGAAGAACGTTCGAGCAGGGTTTGTAGGGTGTTAGTGGATTTGTAATGTATGATGGGGCGAGTCTATGTAGAGCTTTGAAAGTGATGAGTCGAAGATTAAAATCAATAATATGTCTAACTGGTAGCCAGTGAATGGATGCGAGAGTGGGGATGATATGGTCTTGTCTTTTGGTGTTGGTTAGTAGTCTGGCTGCTGAGTTTTGGATGAGCTGTGTAGGCAAGAAATGGATTTTTGACTGAGACCGGAAACAGGGAGTTGCAATAGTCCAGACGTGATGAAATGAAGGCGTGAATTACTTTTTGGAGGTCTGAGTGAGAGAGGAAGTGTTTGAGTTTTGCAATATTTCTTATTTGGAGATAGCAGGACTGACTGACTGACTGACTTTGGTTATGTGAGTGTTGAGTACCTATCTGTATGAGCTTTTGCAGTCCTACATTACACAATTTATAATTCTAACTAAGGGTTAATGTCATTCTTAATCTGAGATATTCTCAAACTAAAGTCATTGTAAATAACTCCTTCCAAAACAAATTTTTCAAGAGATCTCATTTGAACCACTCTGGGTTGTAGTCCATCTTGACCCGTCTATGATCTTTGTTTTTCAGGGCTGTCTTCTTTTGAACACAAACACTGGATCAATACTGCCGTTTGGTGGCCGTTTGGAGTAATACAAGTATCAGCTTGCAGTCTGATCTATTTATAACTTTTGAGTGTTGAAGTTAGAGCAACAATCTTGTGACTGCGACCACATATGAAGGGCGTTTAATTTGGTGTTCTGCTTCTGATATTCGACTTAGAAGGACTGTAAGGCTGATTTGAAATGATGGGAATTATTACTTGAACTCTGCGTGGACCCCTCTGAGTCCAGTGAGGGGTGAGTAGAGATTGCTGACTGACCTTTCTTTAAGCAGAACAGTGCAGTGTTTCAGAGAAAAGTCCACAGTGCTCTAGGGAGTTCACTGCATGAACTTTCAGCTCAGACCACATAGAAAAAATGTCAGATTAAAAACTGTATGATGATTTATTCACAGATTAAAGGCACCATGTCAAAGGAAACATTTCCCTTCTCTTCTACCTCACTGCGGCATATGAGGCTGGAGAAAGAGTTCCAGGAGTGGGAAGATGCTCGGCAAGAGTTGGCTCACAGGAGAGCCATGACCAGGGCCCCTCTTCCCCGGGCTCCCAGACCTCCTCCAAAACAGCAGGGGCAGCGCCTCCAGGAGGTACGGGCCCCTCCACCTCAGGTCCGGTGCAGAGACACAGCCATTCACAACACCTTCATGTGTGGGGATATGAAGGGAGTGTATGCAGTGCTGCGGGACCCTGGGATGGTGAACGCTCTGATGGAAACTGTGCACGAGGAGATGGTGTGGGCTCCAGAACTGGGTATGATTCCAGAAGATCTCTCTTATTATCTCGCATGAATCTGACACTTGACAGCTTTTCTGTTTCGTGCCAGGCATGTGGACTCTCAGCTCCAAGGTCAAGCAAACGTCAGCGCTCCGCCTGGCTGCCAGCAGAGGACACACAGGGTGCGTGGAGGAGCTGCTGTTCAGGGATGCCGAGGTGAACGCAGACCCCGGGGGAAGCACGGCCCTCCATGATGCCTGCATAGGAGGCCATACGGTCTGTGTCCAGCTGCTGCTGTCTCATGGAGCAGATCCTGAGGTGCTGTCAGCAGATGGCAGCGCTCCACTACACCTCAGCACCACTGCCCAGTCATTCCAGTGAGTAATGCAACAGCTTCTACAATTTATATTGAAATTAATAAGCTGCTCTGTCATGCATAGTGTAATGCTAATCATCTATTACAGTGAAAATATATTCCACCTTTAAAAGATACCAGTCCCATTGTTTTATTGAAAGTCTTAGTAGAGATTATTTTTATGAAGAGGCGAATGGAGCTTAATAAAAATGCAAATCATCTTCTTACAAAAGAATCCTAATTCAAATTGATGTTAGGGAGGAAAAACTAACACAAATATATAATTTTATTACACTAAAAATGTTAAAACAATAAAGTTCACAGGAAAGAAAACTAACTGAAGTTAAGCAATATTCAAAAATGTACCACGTTCATTGACCGGTCAATGCACTGACCTATCAGGAGGCTAGAATTGTCCTGTGTTACAGAAACATATAGGAGGTTGTTGGGTGGTCTTGCGGGCGCTTATTTATCTCAGCTTATGGAAGAGCTGCCCCATGTACAGGGGCTGTAGTCTAAGCAAACTGGTCATAGGATCAAATCCCAGTTCCTGCAGGATTTGATGTGTCAGCCCTTATTTCTCCTCAAATAAAGGCAAAAAGATAACCTAAATGAAACGATGTTCCTTCATGAATCACATCCATGTTGATACTGATGCTGGTACACCGTGTGAACACATCATGTCCCTTTCTCCAGGTGTGCTGAGCTGCTGTTACAGAAAGGTGCAGAGATCAACGTGAGGTCGAGGGAGTCCAGACTCACACCGCTGCACCTCGCTGCTCGGCGAGGCCTGGAGGAGCACGTGGAGCTCTTCCTCAACCACGGAGCCGACGTGTTGGCCACGAATCAGGAGGGAGAGACCCCCCTGAATGCTGCTTGCTCTGGCGCTGAGAGGCCCTCTGAGGCGGGCCAGTATTTACGTGTGATTCAAAACCTGCTGGGTGCAGGAGCTGACCCCAGGACTGCGGGGAAGAAGAAGCACACGCCCCTGCACAATGCTTGTGCAAATTGCTGCCCACGGGTTGCAGAGATCCTGCTGCAGCATGGAGCCTGGGCAGATGTGTCCAACAGTGCAGGATACACACCAATGGACTGTTTGTTGCAGGTAGCTCAGATAGGTTAGGAAGATTGGGGTTAACTAGAGCTTTATCAATCAGGAACTTTTAGAATAAAATAAAAAGAGCTCAGGCAGTGGGATGATTTTTTCATTTTTGTTATTTCAGGTGGTTGAAGATTACCCGGACCAGCAACCAGAAGCAATAGCACAGTCACTTCTTAATCATGGAGCAAAGCCAGTTTCACCAACGGTATAATGAAACAAACAAAATGTGTTTGATTTATTGTTTTATAACACACATGAAGGACAGCTGATCAATCTGTTTCTATGTTTCTCTCTTTAACTTAACCAAACCCCAAACTAGTTCCTTACCCTGACCACCCTGGTGCATCATAACATGATATAATCCAACAAAAGCCCTTTCCACATCCTGACAAATGCATTCAAATTAAAATCCATAAACTTTGGCCCAGCTGTGTTTTGAACTCCTCTTCACACAAGCCATGTTTTAGGAAGAGCTGCACAGATGTGACTTTCCTCTGTCCTCTTTCAGATGCTAAAACAGTGCGTCCTCTCTCCTGCCACTCTGGAGGTGATGTTGAACTCGTACACATCCATCCCTCCCTGTGAGTGGATGGATTCTCTGTGCACCGAGATATATGAGGTGAGCTGTCTGCTGTGTTAAATTTAGTCCTCCTCTCTCTCTCTCTCTTTGTTTACAATAAGGTGCTCTGTTGTTTGTTTGTCCTTCCTCTGCCTCAGGAGCATCGCTCGTTCTTCGACTTGGTGCGCCAGCAGAGCGGTCAGCCACGCTCTCTGCAGCATCTCTGTCGTTGTGTACTGCGTCTGAACTTTGGAGCACGGTGTCACTCAGTGATCAGTAAACTGGACATTCCCAGCTCAGTGAGGGGTTACCTCCTGCTGTGTAGCGACGGGACGCTCCAGTGACCTCACATATTTATCTGTAGTCCCTCTTTGAAATTAAATCAATTTTAAATTAAGATTAAATGTTTCTACTGCTACTTTTTTTGAACCCACATTTGTTTGCAGCATAAATGTCTCATGAAAGTACCATCAAAATGATTTGTCATAGTCATCTGTGTATACCTTTTGGATTGCTGGGTGAGCACTAATAATCAGATCGACAAATCAGATATCATCTGCCCCAAATCCCTCACCAAAACCACCCAAAACTTCTCCCTCACATTTAATAACACCACTCTGACTCCATCACCCCATATTCGAAACCACATCACCAAAACCGCCTTCTTTCACCTGAAAAACATCACCCAACTCCGCCCACCACTCTCCTTCCCTACAGCTGAAACCCTGATCCATGCTTTCATCACCTCCAGAATCGACTACTGTAACAGCATCCTATACGGTTTATCATCCAAAGTCCTCAATGAACTCCTGTACATCCAGAACTCAGCTGCCTGTCTACTCACTCACTCCCATTCCCGTGATCACATCACCCCTGTCCTCCAAAACCTCCACTGGCTTCCTGTCCCCCAACACATTCACTTCAAACTCCTCCTCCTCCTGACCTACAAAGCCCTCCATCACCTGGCTCCCTCCTATCTCACTAACCTGCTTCACCCTCACAACCCCTCCCGTGGTCTCCGCTCCTCCAATGAAAACCTCCTCTCCCCATCCTGAAGGACCAAGCACCAAACCTGGGGCGACAGGGCTTACTCCATTGCTGCCCCTGCTCTCTAGAACTCCCTCCCCAAACACATACGCAACTCCACTGACCTACAAACTTTGAAATCCAAGCTCAAAACTGACCTCTTCAGAACTGCTTTTAACTGTTCTGTTTTGTTTCTTTTATTCTGTATTTTAATGTGTGTTATTTGTGAAGTGTCTGAGTTTTTTGAAAAGCGTTATATAAATAAAACGTATTCTTCTTCTTCTTCTTCTTCTTCTTCTTCTTCTTCTTCATCTTCTTCTTCTTCTTCTTCTTCTTCTTATTATTATTATTCTTTTTCTTCTTCTTCTTCTTCTTCTTATTATTCTTTTTCTTCTTCTTCTTCTTCTTCTTCTTCTTATTATTATTATTTTTCTTCTTCTTCATCTTCTTCTTCTTCTACTTCTTCTTCTTCTTATTATTATTATTCTTTTTCTTCTTCTTCTTCTTCTCCTTCTTCTTCTTCTTCTTATTTTTCCTTCTTCTTATTGTTATTATTTTTCTTCTTCTTCTTCTTCTCCTCCTCCTGCTCCTTCTTCTTCTTCTTCTTCCTCTTCTTATCATTCTTTTTCTTCTTCTTCTACTTATTATTATTCTTTTTCTTCTTATTATTCTTTTTCTTCTTCTTCTTCTTCCTTTTCTTCTTCTTCTTCTTCTTCTTCTTCTTCTTCTTCTTCGTCTTCTTCTTCTTCTTCTTCTTCTTCTAATAAATCGCCACATGACAAAAACATTATTCTATTTTCTCCTTATAACAACATTGAAGTTAATATCAGGTTGAATTTTATACTGAAATATACGGAAGAGGATTAGGGCCACTGAAAAAAAAAAAAAAAAAGGGTCAAAATTTTTTTTTAAATTATTATTCTGAGAAAAAAGTCAGAATTCTGACTTTAATCTCACTTTAAAGTCAGAATTCTGACTTTTTTCTCAGAATAATAATAAAAAAAATTTGACCCTTTTTTTTTTTTTTTTTTCAGTGGCCCTAATCCTCTTCCGTAGAAACACATTATAAGTTCATTTTAAATTATTTAAAAGTAATAAAATATTGTTTGATGTATCAAAACACGAACATACTGTAAAATAAGAGGACCAGTGATCCCACATACAAACCTGCTGAAGTTTCAAAGTGTTAAAGTCAGAGCAACACGTGACCCTCCACCAAAACAAGCGCCCCGACTTGGTGCGTCATGACGTCACATCCCCTCGGCGTCGCTGTGTTTTTATCATGTTAAGAAGAAGCAGCTGCTAACTAGCCAGCACTGAGCCTCGTCCTCAAACATGCTCTGATTTCGCAGCTGGCAGGTAAGATCATTTGATATTTGTGTCCTAAAGACATGCACACGTTCCCCCTCGACCCCTGACTTCATTTTATAAACTAAAGAAGTGAAAACAAGTCGAGCAGTCCGAGTTTTAAAACGCCGAAGGTCGTTATTCGGTGAGCAAAGTATGCTAGCTTCTCAAGCTAACAGCTCTTTAGAAACTGCAGCTTAAGAAGTGTTCAGGACAAAGATCTGCATGTGTGACAGATAGTTGATGTCTTAAAGCTCAAACACTCATCTATAACTCTGAACATGGCAGCAGGAGAGTGTTGACACTCCTTTGAACAGCTGACTGCATAAACACAGATTTAACATCTATAATAAACAGCTCTAACAAATCCTGAGCTGCTCATCCTGCACAACTGTATCCCTTATATACAGTTAAACTCTGTGGTAATATGACTTTATTCCACAAGTGATCCAAAAATGTCACCATGTATGGATTATTGTTCTAATATAGGATCATATGCATGCATAGGTGCAGATGTGAGGAAACCAAAGGGTTGTGTAAACTCCAATCAATGTCTTGTGTAAGGTAGGTCTGACCGGAGGGCTCAGTGAACTATCTGAATGCAACCTTTGTCATGCTGCACAGTCAGAGGTTTTTTTTTTTGAACATAATGTTTTCTGAACACTTTCAATCAGGCATGAAACAAACAGGACACAGTCCTCTGCTGAGAGAGAGAGAGACAGGCTGGATGTTTGGATACATTCTTCTTTTTAAGTGACCCAGATAATGGACAGAGAAGAAGTCTTTGATATTTTATTTATGAGGATTATTTATTTTTCAGCGTCTCAATCTGAACATTTTGTGCATTTTTAACATCTTTTGGAGTGTTGCTTTGAGAAACAGGTAAACAGATCTATATATACTGTATTAGTGAAGTGACAGGTTAGACAGTATTGAATAGATCATAAGTTGTAAGTAGATGATATGCTGATTACTGATACCAACATTTTTTCTGCACACCTAATTGCAGAGATCATCAATTATCTTCTGTATTTGAATTAGTTTACAGTATTATGATGACACTCTTATCACATTTATTATGTAATATTCATTTCTTGTGCAAAATAAGAAAAATACTTCATAGTTAAAACTGCATATTTATTTATGACAATTGCTTTCAAACAAAATTCATACAAACAGATACATCCTACTTAAAACTTGGATGATGCTCTCCCTTAGACAATCATAACAAAACCCACAAACAGTGGGCCAATTTCACATTTGACATAGTAAGTAAACCTAACCTCTGTTCACAGGGAACATCTGCAAAGTGCAACTGTACAGCAATTAAACCCAAATTAAATAAAATGTTTACTCTTTAACAGTAAGTGTGCCTAAATTAGTCAGCTACATGCACCTCACAGACTGCTGCTTAAATTAAAATTGAACTGAAAACATGAACCCAACATGTACCCAACATGTGTGCAGCAGACCATTGTCTTATTGGCTAATAATATCGGCGTGTTGGCTGATGTCCGATAGTTCATTTTTAAGCCAATATCAGCCGATAACGTGCCGATAATATCATGCATCCCTAGTTGTAACCATGATATAATACAGGACATTTCATCAGTAATCAAGTAATAAGCAAATTAACCCTCCTCCTTAATCCTGGGGGTCAATTAAGATAAGAGATAAGATAAGATAGTCCTTTACTCGTCCCACAACAGGGACATTCAAGTGTCACAGTAACAGAGTAGACAGAAAGAAATATATAAAGCAAACAAGAGCCTATAATGTAACAATTATTAAAAGGTTATTAGCAATTAAAATTAAATTAAAGAGGTAAAAAATAAGCATGTCTTACACACATATATATTATTGCTTATAGAGTCTGACCACTGCAGGAAGAAAAGACCTGCGGTATCTCAATTAGACCCCATTCACTGTTTAATGTCTCTAAATTAATGACCAACATAATTTATTTGGCTTCATATTTCATGAATTTTCCTAATTTAATTAGGACAACTGGGAAAATGTAAAATTAAAATGTTGATATGTTCCAATTTCCTGTAAAAAAAAATGTACGCATCAGTGTCAATTTGACCCCAAATATCAACATTTTACACATTTGATTTGGTTGTTTTGGATGATATTGAGGTCACTATAACCAAGGACACTTCAGCATGTGACTGCAGGAGCTGGGATCGAACCGCCAACCTTTAGATTGAGATTGAGATATAATATTTCCAGCCTCCATGTCTCTGAAGACATTCAGTGATGAGTCCTGTGTCATAAATCTTGATAACATAGAAACAAAGCAGGGCCGACAAGAGCATGATAAAGTTGCAGCAGTTTGATGTTCTGTTTTACAAATCAAGTCCTTCTGAATGCTTTTAATTGTGTTTATTCTTGAAATATATTTTATTTAAAGGGCTGTTTAGGTAGTCAACAAGGAAACATAAAGTACCTGACACATAAACCTGGGGAACAATCAGTTTCTGGAGGTTTAAATTGTAAAAAAAATGACGACCGATGGTGTTAATCCTTCTGTGTTT
Organism: Notolabrus celidotus; assembly: GCF_009762535.1. Lineage (NCBI taxonomy): Eukaryota > Metazoa > Chordata > Actinopteri > Labriformes > Labridae > Notolabrus > Notolabrus celidotus. The sequence continues at coordinate 25,078,343 of NC_048291.1, forward strand.
TGTGATCTGTGTCTGCAGGTTTTGGAGGACAGAGATGGCGGTGTGTGCACTGACCATGTTGGACGGTATGGATGGTGAGGTGACGGCAGCAGGAGGCATGTTGCTTCTGATCCTGGCCCTCGTCCTGGCTTGGATCTCGACCCACGTGGCCGACAGAGGGGACCACATACTCGGCACCATCCTCACTGTGGGCACTCACGCCTCTCTGATCGGGCTGGGCGGCCCGGACAGCTACAGCGGAGGACCCTCCAGCTCTGATACCTCTGAACAGCAGGCCCCCCCGCAATCCCAGGAGAACAAGCCGGACGACGGCGAGCCGGGGACGGAGAGAGGGGAGGGCGAGGGGACCGGGGAGGGAGCTGGAGGGGTCAGGACGGATCTGCTGTTGGACATACAGAGCAAGCAACCACAGACGAGAAGACTGCAGGCTTCAGATGAGGAGGAGGAGGAGGAGGAGGAGGATGTAGAGGACGAGGAGGAGGAAGAAGAAGAGGAGGATGAAGAGCTGGAGGAGGAGGAGGAGGAGAAAAAGATTTTATTGCATATCCCGGTGTTATCCCACTCCATCACACCGACCACAACAACTTCCATCTCTGTCCGCCTGAAGTTCTTGAATGACACGGAGGAGGTGGCCGTCGTAGAGCCGCAGGATACCGTAGGAGTACTGAAGAGGTGGGTGAAACAATCATGCATGTATCTTCAGCATTAAGGGAAACATGCCTCTTTACCGTTCTTTAGAGAGTGGGATGCAATGAGAGGAAACACTCCTGTCTATTGGTACTGCTGATTTCCTTTATTGGCATTCTTTATGCTAATCTAAGCTAACACTCAGTAGCCTCATATTTATCCTACAGAAATAAGAGTGATGTTGGACTCCTCATGTTAAAGAGACATTTCAGTTTTTTTGAAGTGGGGTCGTAAGAGTTACATTACACTATTGCTCCTGTTAGCCACAATGAGTGCCGGTGAGCTCTTCTCCCCTAATGAGAACATTCCCAGATGACCGGCAGGTAAGCTAGGCTACAATTCTCTGCAGACGGGGACACCTATTTTGCGGAATTTCGCCAAAGTTGAGAAAATTTGGTCCAGGCACGCATCACGGTGCAAATGCATGCACCAGTAGAAAAAATTGCAGCTCTTGACTTTGCTGCCAGAAACTCCCTTTGTATTGGCACTATTTTCAGACGCACCCCGTAGACCTGTGTTCTTCCACTGCATGAGCATGGATACACGCCGATCAGCTGTTTGGATCAACAAGCACGTAGCAGGATCAAGTAGCGGTATCGGTCTTTAGAGTGAGTTAAACTCACTTTTCTGCACATTTAAAAGATGGTACATACCTGTCTTTATCCCGGCTGTTCAAACAAGCAAACCTCCTGTAAGGCAGGGAACTCTGGATGATGAGTGATGCAGACTGGAGCCGTATGTGAGCCGCTGGTATCCTCTGATTCAGAGAGGTCCTGAAGTATTGTTGTCACTAAGTCCCTCTCTTCTTCGTTGGTACGTTGGGTCTGCATCTGGAGTTCTTCCTCTGTAAACTCTGGTTCATAGAGACATCCTCTTGTGTCCACAGTAAACGGCATGTCATCGTCGCTGTCTGAATCACTCATTTTTGCAGTTTGTAGTTTTTGTTCCTAAAAGTGCAGACAGATCCAAACAGCTGATCGGCGTGTATCCGTGCTCATGCAGCGGAAGAACACCGGTCTGCAAGGTGCGTCCGAAAATAGTGCCAAAACAAAGGGGGTTTCTGGCTGCAAAGTCAAGAGCTGCAATGTTTTCTAGTAGTGCATGCATTTGCACCGTGATGCGTGCCTGGACCATATTTTCTCAACTTTGGCAAAATTACGCAAAATAGGTGTCCCCGTCTGCAGAGAATTGTAGCCTAGCTTGCCTGCTGGTCATCTGGGAATATTCCCATTAGGGGAGAAGAGCTCACTGTCACTCATTGTGGCTAACAGGAGCAATAGTGTAATGTAACTCATATGACCCCACTTCAAAAAAACTGAAATATCCCTTTAAACTATACATGAAGCAATAACCGCATTTGATCTCTTTTAATGTCTACTTCTCTCTTTCTTCTTCTCTCCAGTAAATACTTCTCAGGTCGGGAGCACCAAATTAAACTCATCTACAGAGGCCAGCTTCTGCAAGACCCCAAGAAGACTCTGTTATCCCTGAACATCGCACACAACAGCGTGATCCACTGCCACATCTCCCAGACCCTGAACGAGCCCGCTCCAGAGGAAGGCGCTCAGTCGGGAGCTGGTTCTGGAGTCTCCGGAGGATTCAGGGCTGCCGGAGTGGCGATCAGCACCGGCAGCCTGGTGGTGCCCGTGTTCGTGGTGATACTCGCCGTGGTGTGGTACTTCCGCATCAACTACAGGCAGTTCTTCACCGCGCCCGCGACCATCTCCCTCGTGGGAGTCACTGTGTTCTTCAGCTTTCTGATATTCGGGATGCACAGCCGCTGAAACGGGCAAGAGACAAGGGCGCGCGCTTTGCAGCTGAATGTTGTGAGGTAATGTAAAAACAACTACAGCAGTGGGTGGCGTCTGGAGGAGGGGGGGAGGACATATTTAGAGGTGCTCAGAGAGGATGCAAGAGTTGACTGGACCCTACAGTGTGTGTGCGTGTGTGTGTGGGTGGCTAGGTGAGCCTGATTGTGCATGTTCCAAGATAACACAAATCAACAATTGTAAAATACATGAGAAGAATAATCTGCTAAAGCCGACCATGACTTAGCCGCTCTACAGACACATCTCTGCTGTCCACTCCATGCTCGAACACCGTCTCTCGTTTGCTTTTACTGTTGCTGAAGATCTTGAAGCTCTCCCGTGTCATCGGTTTTATACGCCACTGTTTCTGTGTTTAAAAATTTAAAGTTAACCTGCTTAGACGTAAGGATTGAAATCAGTTTGGAACCACTCACTCATGTGCTGTGTGTGCCAGTTCTTCTTAATTTCCATACTTTGTGTTTTTTGAATGAGTCTATGTAAAGCCAACGTGGATGTAAAGCTGCCAGAGTGCTAGCCTGGGGGAAAAAAAAAAAAAAGTCAGATGTTTTATTTTTCAGAAACTCTCGCTCTGTAGAGATAGGCTAATTTAAATAATCACCAGTCAGGACAGTTTTTGAGAAGATATTGTAAATATGTTGTGTATTTTCTGTAAATAAAAATGATAGAAAGAAACAAATGAACCTGCATCTGGCACTTAAAGATTTGGAGTGGGACATTGACCTTCTCCTGATCATGCTGGACTGCTCTGGCTTCAGTGACGTCTCATATTAAAGCATTTCAAATCCAGCTGGTTTCAGTTTCTGTTTGGAGTCCGGACACTTTGTTTATTCCTATCCTGAAGATGTTGAGTTTAAGTATCTCAGGGTCTAGAGTGGGGGTAAAGTGGAGCGGGAGATCGACAGGTGGATTGATGCAGCGTCAGGTGAAGAGGGAGCTGAGCCGGAAGGCAAAGCTTTCAATTTACCAGTCGGTTTACGTTCCAACCCTCACCTATGGTCATGAGCTGTGGGTCTTGACCGAAAGAAGATCTTGGATGCAAGTGGCTGAAATGAGCTTCCTCCGAAGGGTAGCTGGGCTCAACCTCAGAGAGAGGGTCAGGAGCTCAGACATCCTGAGGAAGCTCGGAGTAGAGCCGCTGCTCCTTCGCGGCCAAAGGGGTCAGCTGAGCCTCCTGGACGCCTCTCTTTAGAGGTTTTCCAGGCACGTCCAACTTGGAGAAGGCCCGGGGGAAGACCCAGAACTCGGTTGGGGGTTATATCTACCACCTGGTTTGGGATCGCCTCAGGATTCCCCAGGAGGAGCTGGAAAGTTTTGCTGGGGAGAGGGATGTCTGGGTCAATTTGCTTGGACCGCTACCTCCCCATCCGACCCCAGATAAGCTGAAATGGATGGATGGATGGATGGATGGATGGATGGATGGATGGATGTTGTGTAAGTCATTCACGCTGCATACAGATACACAAGGAGCCACAAGAGAACATCATCTGTTTACTTCATCCAAGAAAAAGTCGAGTAATTTCTATCAAAGAAAGTGGAGAACAGTTTGTTTCTTTATCACACATCACAAGACCGCACTGGAGAGGATCAAAAGGACAAAGTACAGACCTCAACACGAATGTGTGTCAGCGTAAAACCATACTGGGAATTAAATTAGGCACCGTCAATCATTTCATGATATTTGACAGCTACAACTCAAAGCAACAGACTTCAGGGTCTGAAAATCATCAGCCGATACTGGAACATTAAATACTAGAAGCACAACATGAAAATCAAGAAGGCAATGTAACAAGCTGGGATGTATTAAGGAGGGAAACCTCCAGATGGACTGATCGAATGGAACAGTCATCCTTATAAATAAGAAGAAGAAGTGCAGCACTGATCACATGTACGCTGTGATCTGTAAGTAGAAACTACGCAAGTCAAGGGTTATTCTGAGGAGAAGATTATCTCACATGTCGTATATACACAAGAGCTGTACATGTGCCCCAAAGCCAAAAACTGTTTACAAACCATGTACACACACTTTCTCTTAAATATATAAGTTGGTGTAAACAAAAAAATGGTGACGATTTAAAATGGCACTCATACTTTTACAACAAAGTCACATTCTTTGATGCATAGTCTTATGAAAATATATAGGAATAATTTAGACACAGTCCACTCGTGCATACACACACACACACACACACACACACACACACACACACACACACACACACACACACACTGAACTAAAAAAAAGTGACAATCTCAGTAAAATGCAAGTCAGCATAAAGAGGCACTCAGACACAAAAGTGCAGCACAAGGCTAGAATTGAGGAGCAAGAGTCATGAGTACTGTGGTTAATAAGTGTTGACGGTTGAATTAAGAGCCGTTTAAATTCACATTGGTAACAAAGAGAGTGTGAAAGATTAAAGTCACAGGATCTAAGTGTGAGGGCTTGAAACTATCTAAATTTGGCATGAGACAAATTTACTTGGATATCCAGGCTAATCAAGCTGCACTCATGACCCGAGTCATGCTTGGCTTGGAATCAAAAGTGATGATTTATTATCTATCTAGTCCAATTTGTGTGCTTCTTTACAAGCAGTTTCTTTCTCTATAAGTTACTTTTTTATGACCTTTTCTCAATTTTGTCAAAATCTCAATTCTGCAAACTTTTCCTTCAAAGAGCCGCACTTCAATCTCATCTAATAAGTTAAGGCTAAATTCCACCAGATCCGTCTCAGATCCGTCTCAGATCCGTCTCAGATCCGTCTCAGATCCGTCTCAGATCCGTCTCAGATCCGTCTCAGATCCGTCTCAGATCCGTCACGGCACAGGATCTGATAGGTTTCTATTCTAATCAATCTGTTAACTTCCACTGGATCCACTCCATTGCGTTCCAGCTGCAATCCAGCAGGTTGGAACGCAGCGGATCAGATACACAAGACTTCTATTTTTGCCGGATGCTGGAGCATGATTCATTAATCTCAACAGAGCAGATGGAGCAGGACAGGAAGTCAGGCACCAAAACAAAATGAAAACATCCCGTTAATTTTCAAAATAAAACACTGTGTCATCACCAGATCGTTTTTTAACTTAACTATGACAACAAAATGTCATTTCGCACGGAGCCAGGCCTGGAGTCAACAAGTCAGAGGTTTTCAGAGGACCAGAAAGACAACATGGATGAGGAGAGGAGGAGGAGAATCCTTGATTCGGTTATTACCTGTCCGGCAGTCCTGCTCCATGCTGCAGAGCCAGGTCCGACCGGACACGGATCTGGTGGAAGTCCTGTGTTAGAAATGGCTGCCTGTGTTGCTTGAACTGTGCAAAATACTTGGGTAAATAGAAGGTGAAGTCTGCTTAGTGATATGACTTACACTACAGGCTCATATAGATACTCTGCCTGGACTCTGTGACTCTTAAACACAAAGAGGATCCCTCATCGACTTGCTTACCTTGTCAAACTTAAGTAAATAAGAACAGTTCAGTCTCATCCGCTCTACGTCAGGCCTGCTAATGTGCTCATGAGAGGAGAGGTTTAAAAGAAGTCGGTCTAACAAAGAGGGCTTATTCTAGTTTAAGTCGTCGTAGATGCTGGAGATTGAAGGTGCTTGGAGTTTGGGCCTCTTCTTTTTGGTCGATAAGCTGATATTACTCTGAGAGCTGCTGCTGCTGCCTCCTGTTAGACTCCCTCCTCCTCCTCCTCCTCCTCCTCCCACTCCTCCTCCTCCTCCGCTGCCTCCCACAGAGTTCAAACTAAGAGGTGTCTTCTTCTTTTTCTTAGGCATCCTTGAATCTGAATGGTTGGTGCCTGTGAGAGGGAAACAAAATGATCAATCTACTCTACTTGAACGTTTCATCCATTAATGTGTCACGCTCTACTTCTCCCTTACTGGCTTTCGAGGAGGCAGAGTCGGCAGGCGAGATATCAGGGGAGTCTTCCCACTGCAGGCGGCTCATCACGCTCTGTCTGTCTGGAATGTCGAAGCTGTCGCTCTCCACCACGGCGTCCGCATCAGGCAGGGACGGCCTGAAACATGATCACAGACACAGGGATGTTCAGTTTCTCCTCAACGAATGTGCTCATTTAAAAACCCTCCTATAATGAAGAGATGTATTGTTATAGTGCCTTTTTGTCTCACGCTTCAGACACTACTGAAGTCAAGTTATTTATTTATATAGCTTCTTTAAAACCAAAGTGCAAAATTAACAATGAAGGCACATTAAAGCAAAGTGTTGCAGCGTAATAAAGAGATGTCAAGTTCAGCTGGAATTGAAAGCACCCTTGTGGATGTCACAAAATTGAAGATCAATGCCAGAACAAGCAGAGTGTTGTGAAATGTGTCTCACAAGATGAGTGGCACTAAAAAGAAAGCACTATTCCAGGAGAAACACTGATGGTAGGGGACTTTCCTCCTGCTCACACACAGGAGTCGATTAAAACACACCTGCACACTCATTCAATCATGGTTATAGTTAAGTACACTTGTAGGTGAGGGAGGGGAGGTAAGGAAGGGGGCGGGGCACACTCACGCGGACGGCCCCAGGAGGAACACCCTGACGGCCCTCCTCTGTTCGTCCGTGTGCTGGGGACACCGCTGAGACCTGGTGGGACACAAGGTGGCATTTTACATCTGACGCCGCCCTCAAACGTCACACAGCTTCAACATCGCCCTGACACAGCCAGGGAGGGAGGCGGGACGGACGCTATCAGTGACCAATCAGGGATGAGGGGTTAGAGGTTGTGAAATGTTACAGGTTGGTCACTGATAGGATCCTTTGATTGTTTCTACTGAATTTGGTGTTTTAAAAAAAAAGTCAATCACTGGTCCAGAAATGTTTTTTTGACCCATGAGTTGCCACTTGTGTACCCCGGAGTTAGTCCCAACACACTGCACATGATCAGTTTCACAAACACATGAATGAAACTGATCATGTGTCCAGATTTCACATGCAGCAATGATTCTCAGACTGAAGCACATGAAACCATCAGAATGAGGCGACACCATCAGAGAGTGAGGTGTTCAATGCCTTCAAGTGCATTATCCCAGAAATACAAGCACCACACAGACAGGGGAGACATTTCATCAGCTGTGGATGTGTGTGCTGGAGGATTTGACAGTAATTACCTGGTGCACATTTTCTTGGTGTGCTCAGAGATCACCCCACATTGCTGAGGAATAAAACATAAATAATCAACATATAATCAAAACATGGAAGTAAAGTAAAAGCTCTACATGCTTGGACATGTCGTGCAGGATGCTTACTGTTGTCAGAAGCGATCTGACTTCATCAGGGCCCAACGTTTCATAACTGATGCCAGTGTTGTAGTTGTACTGAAATGAAAGACACACCAGGAACCGTTATCAACACACTGCACTGTGCATACAATATAACTATAACAAGCTGTGTGCTCTTGAATGCAACACAGAAGGTATGTTGTTTACCTTGTAGGTCTCTGAAGGGATGCTGCCTCCAAGGTCACCTGGAAATAAAACACAGGAGTTCATCCCTGGAAAACAGACCCCTCTTGTTCTCTCTCAGTAAGGTGTAAGTGAAATTACTCTGTTATATACTTGAAGATCAAACGTCACACACCTGGTTTCATGAAAATCCAGAAGTTTGGCTTTAAGCCTGCACAACTTTTAGTCTGAGTATTGCATTGTGATATGAAATTCAGCTCCCTTGCTTAACACTACATGGTGGTTTGCTTTGTAGAGCAGATATCAGTATTCTACTTTATGAGACTGCGTGCATTGAAGTCCTCTGACACACCTACCCATTCAAGCTGGATTAAGAGCTTTATTTTCTCAAACTCTCAAACTTGAAAAGATTAGGCTGACCCCAGGTGGTAAAGTTCATGTCTTTCAAAACATCTGGGATCCTTTTCTATCTAATGACAACCGCTCACCTTGCTGTGTATCTTTAGATTGAGCATCACCATGGTGTGTCTTACTATGTTTAGATTATTGTTTTCATGTTCATGGGCTGCATGGTGGTGCAGTGGGTAGCGCTGGTGCCTCACAGCTATAAGGTTCCTGGTTTGAATCCCTGGCCGGGCGGGTGCCTTTCTGTGTGGAGTTTGCATGTTCTCCCCGTGCATGCGTGGGTTCTCTCCGGGTACTCCGGCTTCCTCCCACAATCCAAAAACATGCTCAGGTTGATTGATCACTCTAAATTGCCCGTAGGTGTGAGTGTGTGCATGAATGGTTGTCTGTCTCTCTGTGTTAGCCCTGTGATAGGTTGGCGACCTGTCCAGGGTGTACCCTGCCTTCCGCCCGAAGCCAGCTGGGATAGGCTCCAGCCCCCTGTGACCCCCAATGGGATAAGCAGTCAAGATAATGGATGTTTATTTTAAATATATTAACTTCTTGTCTTATATTCTCCACTTTTGGAGTTCTATGTAGTTAATCTGGAGGGAGTATGTGTCAGGGTGGGGGGTTGTTTGATGTTTTGTATTTTGTATGTTGTCTGTGTTTCTTTGCTCCTGGAAAAAAAAATGGAAAATGTACCAACTTCTAATTTTAGAAATGATTGTTTTTCTATGTGAAAATCAATAAACAAAGTTTGAGAATGAGACTGTGTGCATAAAACATTCAATTATACTACACAATGTTCAGGCTTCAAGATGTAACTGAGAGGAAACATTCAGCTGCCCTGGGAAATCTTTCCACTAACATGCACGGACCAAAGTTATTCAACACAGCACACATCAAACACCTGACTGACAGACTCACCATTTTTATGTTTTAAAGATTTGGATCTTCTTGGGGAATTTTGATTCTGCAGAAAACAAAAGAATCAGATCGTCTTTGAACAAATACAATTTAATACCGTCTGCAAAAGGGAAATCTAATGCAAAGTACCTTTTCTGACTTTCTCTTCTTGGCTGTAACAGTAAAAAAAAAGTTTATTATGTGTAAGAAACTTGTGTGGAGTTTTTATAATGACAGTCTTTATCAATAAAAAAAACAAACCTTACCTTTTTTCTCTGCTCCATACGACCAGTCATTATCATTGAGGTCATCATTGTCCTCCTGGTCGCTCTCTGATTTGCTCATGTTATTATTGCTGGCAAGCCTGTTCAAAATCAGAACACAGTTAAATAATCTGATCAGATGTTTATACTCAGTTTAGATTAATTCAGGGATGAGTCCTGAATCATCTTTCTTGACTGACCTGCGGTTAGCAATGCGACTGCTGTTTCGTCCCATCCCGAGACATTTCTCTAAGTGTGGGGCGAAGCGTGAAGCTGCTATCAATCTCTTGCAGTTGGGGCATTCACACTCTTTGTTCTTCCACTGATTGTACACTTGGCCAAATATGTCCACTCCTGGCTGATCCACGATTTCTGGAAGAGAAGTGAAAGCAATACATCAAAGACAAATGAAAAGATAGGTGGATATGAACTGACTGGAGGCTAAAACACTTACCAAACTCTTTCAAGCTCTCTTGGTCCGTGTCATCTAAGAAGAAATAGCCCTGCTTCACAGCACGATGAACCTCGAAACACAGGCCCAAACAGGCATCTTCCACCAGCTCAGAGTAGATGTCATGGACCAAGGCCTATAACATGGACACATAGATACATTAAAAACAAATATACACTGCATACCAATTAAAGAAAGAAAAAGGAAGAGAGATACTATATTCATATATTTACTCGCCTCCAGCTTGGTGTTGTCTGGGCCTGACAGGGGCATATCCTCCATTTTCATTTGAAAGTCTGTATGGGAAATCTTGATGGCAGAGTAATGAGAGTCTGACCTGAGGATTTTAACAGAGAGACACATTTAAAATCTTTAAAGGAAGCAGATCTAAGATTACAACAATTAAAATACCTTTAAAATAGCTATCACATGAAAGCCCTAAGCAGATATTCATCCAGACATTTCATTTAAAAATATATATATATTTTGTTTTTCTATCAGCTTCACATCAGATAATCTAAACTTGTGTGTCCATGGAGTTAATAATCCTTTTTTTTTATTATTAATAATTTAATTTGTAGAGCACAAGTCAAAAGGTGCTTTTTTTGCTTTTATTTATTGTGGCTTTTTCTTGTATTATCTATTGTGTTCTTAAAATCTATTCTTTTTTTTATCATTTGTTTTTACTGATTGTGTTTCTAAGCTTGTACGACACTTTGGCCAACTGCGGTTGTTTTTTAAATGTGCTATACAAATAAAGTTTGACTTCACTACACATGGGCAGCAAAATAAAACAGGCAGATCGTGAAATCACAAGTCAAAATTAAGAAACAAAACATATTTTAAAAGGCAAAAATTCCCCTAAAAGAACTCTAAATGAACGCAATCATTTTAAAATATATTTCTTAAACTCAATTAAAATAAAATAAAATTCAGATAAAATCTGGAAAGCCTCTGCTCAATAAAAGTAGAGATTTAAATGAATCAGTTTTGTTGCAAAAGCACAAAACAAACATAGAAATAGGCATGGAAATGGCATGTCTCATTATTATTATTATTTTATTTTTATTTTTTCATATTTTGAGATACTCAAAAAATTGGTCTAGGTCTTCAGAAGACAGCTTACATTAACTTGCTAAAAATATTCAAGTAAATTTGGTGTTTAAAATGTGGTAAACAAAATACAGAATGCGTGGCTAATTTGAGTTTCTGAAATCACACATTAAAACTTATTTTAAAGACATAAAATGACCCTAAAAGAACTCTAAGAGAATACAATTATCTTAAAATATATTTCTTAAACTCAAATCAAATAAAATAAAATTAAGATAAAATCAGGAAAGGCTCTGCAATAAAATTGTGTTTTCAGAAGAGATTTAAAAGAGATCAAAAGCACAAAACAAACATAGAAATGGGCATAGAAATTGCTTTATGGCATGTCCAAGTCTGGTCTATCACATTTACCAGACAATTATTTAGTTTTCTGGATCACTAGAAAATTAATATTTCATCTTGAGATACTCAGAAAATTGGTCATGGTCTATGAGAAGACAGCTGACTAAAAATGTGAAGGGAAAATTGGTTGTTAAAATGTGGTAAACAAAATGCAGAATGCATGGCTGCTTGGGGCTTCCGTACAATCGACACCTTCATTAATAATATAAAGGTGATGTCATGTGTCAGATGTTGGTCATTAGGCTGATATTTTCGTTTACAATCCTATGAACCTTGTTTATAGTAAATAACCACATCAGGTGACAGTAAGAGATCAGTTTAAATCAGCCTGAAGAGAGCAGGTAGTGACAGTAGTTAGCAAACTCGACACTGTTTAACATCAGCTAACATTAGCTTACTTTACAGAGTTAGCATCATGAAGCTACCTGGCTAACCTGAGCACGTTCAGGTTCAAACAACACACACGTTAAACTGTAATGACGTCATTTTAATTTCACCCACAGACCATTTCCTCTTACCAGGTCATACCGAGAACTCAGCCTGAACCAGGCACTCTCTCTGAGGGAGGCACCATCCCCGTGTCAGCCCACATGGAACTAAACAAACACGGTGTCCGGGTCTCAGCACCAACCGGCTTTACAGTCCGTTAAACAGAGAGTGTGGTGACCTGTTTAAACCATGTAAATATCATGTAAACATAGCAGGTGTCGGGTGAACCATAGACGTTACAAACCCACACTGACGAGGAGGCCAACGGTACAAACGTACAAACACAGAGTGACGCAACCGACTTCCGGTTTTAACCTTCAAAATAAAAGCAGTGGATCTTACGCATGTGTTAAAAGAAGCTTCAAAGGTGTAACAATTTTACTCATCTTAATCATGTTGTTGGAGCTATTTGTTTATTTTTTGTATTTATTTGTTTATTTAGTTTGGAATTAATAAGTAGTATTAGTTGTTAGATTTATATAAACTTTTCTTTTTATAACTCATTTAAGTTTTTGATAGTCATTTGTTTAGTACATTTCGATTTTTTGTATATTTAGTATTTCTTTTGTTTGTTTGGTAATCAGGAACTGTGGGCACCTGAGGTTATTTAGGTAGGTAGGTGGCAGAAGGCCGGCATGCACCTGGGTGGGCCTATGGTCTTTTACCAGCACAAGAGAGGCAGCAGGAGCTGTGGTTTTCTTAGTTCCCTTTGTTTGCTTGCTTGCCATCAGAATAAACCATTGAAACCGCTGAACTTTTGCATGGACATTAGACTTCTTTGGCCTGCGTACATCACATCCCCACGGTGCATCAGTGACCCTTTGATTAAGTTTAGTTTAGTTGAGTTTGATACTTTAATTATTCTTTGAGTTTTTTATGACAAATGGCCACCACACATGTTCAAGTATCAGCTTTAATTCAAGCTAATAATATACTTGCAAGTCACTCTTAGCTACCAGTGTCCTAAAATAAATATTTTACTGATATACTAATGCTAATATTAAAGCTGCTGTTCGTAGTCACAGAGTAAACATCTGACAAGGGTATGTAAACTTATGAGCATAACTGTATATTATCATAGGGCCCAGATTATGTAGGAAGACTAGCTTTAAGAAGCTGTGGTTGCAAGAGTATATGTGTGACGCAGGTAGTGCAATATTAGGATTTTATTTTGAAAGTTCAGTGAACCAGGCCAGTGACGGGCATGAAACCTGCGCGCGTCTCTGCAGCTCAGGTTCACCAGCTTCAAACATCAGATGGAAAGCCTTGACTAAAGAGAGGATGTTGCTTGAGCTACTTTGAAATGCACAGACCTATGTTCAATAATCTTACATGGATTAAATGTTTAGATGTCCAAATAATTTATGGCCCTATAATAATGCACATCATTGGTACTAATGACCTCATTCACCCTCCCAGACAGAACCAAGTGATCACAGATGTTGGAAGATAACCTCCTAGTAATTAACAAGTTCATGAGGGATGAGCAATTTCAGGAGGAATAATCATGTTATTCAAACATATTACATCTGTGTGTTTTTCATAAGGTTATCAAGCAATACAGTTAAATCTGAAGCTCCTTTGTGTTCAAGCAAAATTCCCTTTAGTTAAAATATTGATCTAAATAAATCCTCAGTCATTTGATCGAAACGTTTCAATATCTCTAAGCTGTTGTTTGAAATATCTTTGTGTGTAACATTATGATTTCCCTTTATCCACCAAAAATAGACCCTAAGGGTAGAGCACTCTCCACAAATCCCTGCACTCATGCATTCTCCTTCTGCTCGTCTGAGGCGAATAAAACACACATTTAAAGATCATTTTTTTATTTGCCCAAAGACTTGAACTACAAGGACATAAGAACACCCTCAGCTATAGAAAACATCAAATCTTGTCAAATGATCAGCAGTACAAACTTTGTAAAGCTTTGCAGTCTTAGATATCTCTATAAACCAACAGAACAGAGAGAAGAAACAATGAAAACAGGTGAACTGAACCAAAAAACTCACCCCATGTGAGTGAAAAACTCACTTCTGACCTTCTGAAGTCACAGATGAGGGTTTGCCAACTTAAAGCACTAACAAAAAAACAACAAGCACTCATTACAAAAACAGTATTTACAGAAAAATTACAAGTTTTTTCAACCCCAATTCTTGTAATTCAACTCCTGAGTCCCTTTAATGAGCTCCCATCAATCAATTACAGCATTCAGTTTCCTTTGACCCTCCCCAAAAATATTTAAATAGTCCACGCTGGTTTTGTTTCCATGACAAGAACTCTGAAGGTCAAAATAAGTCCGTTAACACCAGCGTATTGATCGTTGTCATTTGTCTGTGGACCCAAAATGACAGTCGTGAAGTCTTGTCATCAGACCCTTTTTGGGTGACCAATGACATGACAGCGCAGAGCAGAACAAAATACTTAAGACCTTTGGAAGAAAAAGAAAATGAAACAATATCTACATTCATGGTGTTGGTAAGATGTCCCCAAACAGGCACATACATGCACGCTGCAATCACATCATGGTATGCAACAACAAAACAGTAAAAACAGCACACGTTAAAGCAAAGAAACACACACTCACACCCTCATATATACACAGTTATGTGCATGCATGCACCCAAACTCACACAGAGGGACAGTTTAACAATAAGTGCACACTTTTTTGGGATAAGCATCAGACTGCAGCCCATTGAGATCACAGCCAATACCATTACAATTTCAAAAACAAACTTTGATGAGAACCATTCAGTTCATTCAAACATCCATAAAAACGACTCCAGATGGATGAGAGCACGACAATTAAAAACAAAAGCTCAAATAAAATGGAAATGAACGAACAGCTGAGAGGAGAAACGGACACTGACTGTTTGAAATATTCTTTAAAAAGAGTGAGCATCAAATGTGGGAAATCAAATGTTAACCCCTTTGAAGAGAAGATGATCCGGTCTCGCAATAAACTCTGACGTCTACTGCCAGACCAGAAGTCATGAAGAATTGTTGCAGACGTACGGGGATCTGTTTACTACAGGACATGTTAGTTAGTTAGTTAGACTAACAGGTGTATCCAGAGTTCCTATTAAAAGTATTCACCACCCATTGCACCTTTATTTTGAAATGCAACGCTGAAGCATAGTGGACCTAACACTCACCAAAGACTTCTGAATGAAACAAAATAATAAATCAAAAACTATTCGCATGAGCATGGACTGAGGGAGGGAGTTTGTTTTCATAACTGAGGATGCAAAAGGAAGGATATGGGAACATTTTGAAAAGGCACAGAACGGCCTGAAGACTACAGTAAGGTCAATCTGAAAAAACAATAAAAAGGGACAAATCAAAGAGTGCAGAGGAACACCTGCTGGGCGAGCTGTGTCGGTGCAAGAAGAGCACAATGTAGATCAGACTTTCAGCTTCACTGTGAAATGAAAGGAGGGGGAAGCGACGCCTCAAAGCTAACAGACGCACACAAAAGGCTGCTGCTGCTGCCAAAGCTGCGTACACTGAATATTTAAGAGGGTGAAAATCCATTTGAAGTTGCTCTGTTATGATACAAGTGTTTTTCTTCTGCAGATTTAGTCTGTTTTCGTCTTATCCTGTCTACAGAAAAATAATCAATTTTTACCTTCATGTTTTAGAATTCCTCTTAAA